>NC_030681.2:132088671-132457005 GCF_000004195.4 Xenopus tropicalis
CAAACACAGTTGGCACTCTGATATTTCATTCATCACATTGAACTCACTTTGGAAATGGGTCAGTTTTAGGAGGTGAGCGACAGAGCAATTAACATGTGAATAGCGTTTTACATGTCAAAAGAAAGCACGCTGAACCTTTACGTCGCCATCTCCCACCGGAATACATAACCTGATTTGGATCGGCAATAATTCAGCCGGCTTCATGTTTAATAAGAAGCACTTTATGGGCCATTATGATAAATTGCTACTGTATCAGAAAGAGATCTTGTTTGCATCTCAATGTAAAACTGTGTCACATTCCTGTTCCGACACAAACTGACATATTAGCCCCAGGATTGCAATTTGCTTGGCTGACATTTTTCTCCCGCAGTCTCGGCTAACACTTTTTTATGTAACCCAAGCCCTTCTAAATTATTGCTTAGTATTAAGCGTTTAAAGCAATCTGATTTTTTTTACGTTTTTGCAGTAATTAATTTTTTCATTACATTTAAAAGTGACTTTCATGGCAGAACTTAGAACTTACCATTTTAAAAAAAGGTGCAAAAGACAGAAAATGGGCACTAAGTGCCATGAATGTTTGATCTTTGCACCTTACCATAATGACATGTTCTTTGTATCAATTTGTAGATTGTAAGCTCTTTTGGGCAGGGCCCTCTTCACCTCTTGTATCGGTTATTGGTTGCTTTATATGTTACTCTGTATGTCCAATGTATGAAACCCACTTATTGTACAGCGCTGCGGAATATGTTGGCGCTTTATAAATACAAGTTAATAATAATAATACCAATTGGGCTAATGGTTTGTGCCCCTAGTTTGCCTGGCAGTGGGACATACAGGAGTGGCGAGTGGCCGGTCACATGATACGTCATACAGCCATAAGGGCCTCAATAACTTTGGCATAGTGAACTTTATGACCAGCTCTTCCCTACTATGTGCCAACAGGGTTACAGTGCCCAGTCAACCTTTCCGGAGTCAGGGGCCCTGGGCAGTTTCTATTTGCAACCCGTAGGTTACTATGAGAGGAAGTGGTACTTGGGGAGGGGCAAACAGAGGGGAGATGCCCGGGGTTGTCACCAAGAGGCCCATTTATCAGCATTCTCAGTGGTTTTAGAGGTTTTTGAAACCACAAATAAACTCATTTTTTATAAAACCACACAAATGCCAAGGGATTTATTAACACAGACTTTGAAAAGAAGCACAAATAAAAAACAAAGGAAAAAATGGGAAATCTTGAATTTTTAGTTTTGCTGCTTAAAGAGACCCAAAAACCTCTAAAACCACGAAGCAAAGAAAGATTGGCCAATAGAAAAAGGACAGCTGCCATTGATTTCTACATGACCTTGACAGTTTTTAAACAGTGTATTTTTACTTTTGGATTTGTGGCAGTTCTGAGGCATAAAAAAAGGTTAAAAAAAATATGAATTGTCGTGTCCCCAAATTTCTCAGTACAGACTGGGATTTCAGACTTTGTCTCAGACTATAAAATTCCCCATGTTTCTACAAAAGGCCTGGAAATGAAAACTGCTCAGCACCCTTGTACATTTGTTGGGCCCCCGCTGCTACTGTAACTTCCCAATCCCATAGGGTGCATTCACCTAGACATAAAGTGCAATTTTCAGTGCAATCGCCATGCTTTTTTCCCACAATGCAATGTTTTTCCCAGAATTCCGGTGTCATTGCAGATGCAAATGAGCAATTATCTTGACTGTGATTGTGCTGTGCCTATCACAGTTGTTTCCAGTTCACCAAAATGGATACAACTCGAGTGTCACAAATCGGACACAGTTGCAGCAAACATTTTCTTAGGCTGCTTGGCATCGTTTCCAGTGTTTGGCATGTGAGTGGCATGTGTGCCCTATTCCCTAGCCCAAGTGTGCTGCACCTAAATGAAGTGGGAAGAGTGCGTTTAGACGCAAGAACCTTTAATGATAGTGGTTTTAAATGCAAATGACTGCGGGAAAATGCTCATTTAGCTTGCGGATGTTAATGAGCCCCAATGTATGTGCACAGGTGGATGCCGGTGTAAAGTTGGTAAATGCCATTCTGATAGAAGTGGTAGGTAAAAGCTGCACATAGGAGTGCTGGCGAGAGCTGCCTTTGCTTGCATTAATAGGTAATCTGATGACTTTTTGGATCTCAGAATAATAGTACTGTCACTGTTACTGGGTCTGTTATAGTACTACTGGCAGTGTGTTACATATTTCATGGGTGCTGTAAAGTACAGTGCTATTTAATGCTGGGAGTCACTGCGCTATTTAATGCTGGGAGTCAGTGCACTATTTAATGCTGGGAGTCACTGTGCTATTTAGTGCTGGGGGTCACTGCGCTATTTAGTGCTGGGGGTCACTGTGCTATTTAATGCTGGGAGTCAGTGCACTATTTAATGCTGGGAGTCACTGTGCTATTTTATGCTAATAGTCACTGCACTATTTAATGCTGGGAGTCACTGTGCTATTTAATGCTGGGAGTCACTGTGCTATTTAATGCTAATAGTCACTGCACTATTTAATGCTGGGAGTCACTGTGCTAGTTAGTGCTGGGGGTCACTGTGCCATGCAATGCTGGGAGTCACTGTGCTATTTAATGCTTGGAGTCACTGCGCTATTTAATGCTGGGAGTCACTGTGCTATTTAATGCTGGGAGTCACTGTGCTATTTAATGCTGGGAGTCACTGTGCTATTTAATGCTGGGGGTCACTGTGCCATGTAATGCTGGGAGTCACTGTGCTATTTAATGCTTGGAGTCACTGCGCTATTTAATGCTGGGAGTCACTGCGCTATTTAATGCTGGGAGTCACTGTGCTATTTAATGCTGGGAGTCACTGTGCTATTTAATGCTGGGGGTCACTGTGCCATGCAATGCTGGGAGTCACTGTGCTATTTAATGCTTGGAGTCACTGCGCTATTTAATGCTGGGAGTCACTGCGCTATTTAATGCTGGGAGTCACTGTGCTATTTAATGCTGGGAGTCACTGTGCTATTTAATGCTGGGAATCACTGTGCTATTTAATGCTGGGAGTCACTGCGCTAGTTAGTGCTGGGGGTCACTGTGCTATTTAATGCTTGGAGTCACTGTGCAATGTAATGCTGGGAGTCACTGTGCTATTTGATGCAAGGGTCACTGAATAATTTAATAATGCAGAAATCATATTTAGTGGGTCACATGTGTCACATGCAGTAATTGGTATGGTCTACAAAACTGGGTGTGGTCTTGGTATATACATTAAGGTCCCCCACTCAATAGCCTGCCCTGGGCCCTGCTATAACAAAGGCCTGCCCTGGCCCTAACCATACCCTTTCCTATAGCACTGATTGCAACTTTTTTCTCTATTTATGGGATGCTGGATTTGTTGCTTGGGGGAACATCTGAGTGTCTGTATAAAGACCTGACAGCACCCAAATACCAGGCAGCTTAACATGAAAAGAAAGGTGGCTTTATTAAGAGAGGCCGATGGCATAAGGTACTGACAGTCGCCTGGAAAGTGAATCCACATATAAGTGTAACGATTGTGCTGCCTTTTTAGAAAGAAATGATACGCTGCCTTTGCCTTTCTCTCTCTCCCCATTCTAACCGCCATTGCTTCCCCCCTGTATTTATCATTACCTTTTTTCCTCTCACTCTGAAGCTTTCCCATTATTCATTTTATAATCTCTTCTCAACACGAAGCCCAAAAAGAAACATGCCGGCATTAACCATCTTTTCAATTAATCTATGAATTAAAACTCTTCAGTTCTGAATATGAACCACCCCTCAGAAAACACAGAATTCCGCTCAGAGGTCTGTGATGGATTTCTCGCTCAATAGACAACTAAAGGACCATAGCAATTGTCAAATATTGACATTAAATTACCAGGCTGTTAACGGCGTTTTTGATTTGTAATGTAAATGAGATTACAGATATTTTAATGAACACTTCTAACGAGCCACATTACAGGAAAAGTATTGATTTTTGGTGGGTGGTTTTACTAATTGTACATAAAACTAACCGCCAGTATGTAAATACATGGTAATCCTAGGATAATTCTAGGGGAGCTAGAGTGACAGTATAACATGGGTTCTCTAAATATCACTATAAAGTATTGATGACAGGTTGGCTGGAGCTGATTATTTAATTATGGAACAGCCACGGAGGGAATGACTTATATTATGGCCTGAGGGCTATGGCATCACATAAGGGCCATTTAGTAAGAGCAGAGCAGGGTACAATTCTCAAAAAATGTTTTTTCACACTTTTCACCCTCCACTTTTCTAATAAGTTGATGTTTCTCAAAGGTTGTAGACCAGGAGTTCTCTAACTATGGCCCGCAGGCCGGATATAACCCCCCAAGGTCATTTACCCGGCCCCCACCCCTGATTCATCCTCACTAGGGATGTAGCGAACATCGGCAAAAATGTTCGCGAACCCGTTCGCGGACTTTCGGCAAAACTCGCGAATATTTGCGAACTTTGCGAACCCCATAGACTTCAATGGGAAGGCGAACTTTAAAACCTAGAAAAGCCATTTCTGGCCAGAAAACTGATTTTAAAGTTGTTTAAAGGGTGCCACGACCTGGACAGTGGCATGCAGGAGGGGGATCAAGCAAAAATTTATCTGAAAAAAAAACGCAAAAATAACGCCAAAAAAAAAAACGCAAGCTATTCCTATGTATACGCAAAGGCAAAAAACCGAAGCGAAAAAACGCGGCGGAAAAAAACGAGGCAAAAAAATGCGGCGCAAAAAAAAAACGCGGCGAACCCAAAATGGCGAACATCGTGAATTAGTTCGCCGGCGAACAGTTCGCTACATCTCTAATCCTCACCCCTGGCTACTACCTGTCTGCCTCAGCGTCGTCCTCGGCCCCAGCGCGTTGCGTCACCGCATTCCACAGGCCGACCCTAATGATGTAGCGTGGGTCAGTGTGATGCGCTGGGGCTGAGGACCATGCTGAGGCAGACAGGTAGATGCAGCAGAGGCTGTAGTGTGAGGACTAACTATAGTCCGGCCCCCCAACAGTCTAAGGGGTCGTGAACTGGCCCCCTATTTAAAAAGTTTGGGGACCTCTGTTGTAGACAAATAACTAGATGGCAAATTACATTAGCCCCACTCTGCTGCCTCCTCCTTCCACAAGGCGTTTCTTGTGACCCAGGCTTTTCTTTTCATTGCAACTTCTCTTGCCTAAGGTTCTCTGCACTATGCAACCCTCTCCATGATCCAAAAATGCCTAGCGTGGTTGCCCCCCTATTTTTATACTGTATTGGGGAAACCACATGGCAATAGGATTTTCCTACAAGGCATGTCTGCTTTTGACAGTGTAACTCTTTCTTTCACCCAAAAAAGGGCATAAATAACATGTTTTTACACTATGCACCTAGCCCATACAATTTACAGGGTTACCTGTTGATTGCACTCCTGTCTGCATTCAGTAGCACTGAGTACAAGAGAGGGCTGTACTCAATGGCATCTCCTGTACTTATGTAAAGACCCCCTTGTACTCGACAGAGCTGCACTTTTTGTCTTCTATGTGCCCCCCCAACACTTAAAGAGCTTTTATTGCATGGGGCTCTTAGGACCATGAGTTTGTTCTCCCTAGTGCTTCTGCATTAGCACCAAGCCTTTTGTAAATGAAGTGTTAAGTAAGTAAGTAAGTAAGTAGAAGTAATGAAGGTCTGATTAAAATCTAATATGGAGCACACCAGGAGATTTTCTAGGGTTCTGGAAGTACATTCTCACTCTGTTTACAATTTCCCCGGTCAGGGAAGAGCTTGTCCCTTAGTACTGCATACCTGCAGCCTCTCCCTAGCTTGTTTGCCCCTCATGGACATAGGGCTGATAAAGGCAGTCTGTTATATATTTAATGGGGCAGTTTCAGGTCTCGATCTCTGTGGCAATTCTGGAAGAATCACAGGCAGTGTGCTAAGTACTAAGTGCATATTGCACCATTTTTTTGCACTTTGCACACTGCCTTAGAGGTCCTAATTGACCCCTATAATCTTTGTATTTGTACCTTAAAATATTCATGGGCTCATTTACCAATGCCATGGGTGCATATACATTTATGAAGCATTTGCACAGTTAACATTGGTGGGTGCCGGCTTCACGCTACACCTACACCTTATGCAATGTGCAGTGTTCAACTTGCATAGACACAAGGGTGCCATTTAGTTACTGCCTATCTCCTCAGCCCCAAGTGCTCTGTGGTGCATCTGCCTTGTGCCTCCAGAATAATCTAGATATCTAGATATGTTGAATTATATGTCTTTTCAACCTAGTGAACATGATGTTATGATTGTGCATATCATATATGTATGTGTGAACTCTATTTCAGCCCCAGAGCTGATGCAGCTGCCCTACCCTTGAGCTGTCCCTGTCTGGAGAATATCCCTATGTAAAAACCGGTGAGTCAATTAGATGTCAATCAAGAGATCGTAGATCTTCTGGCCTGTCAGAAGTTCCCCTAGGACTGGTTGCAGTTTTTCCTGTGATGTACCACCTTTCCAGCAGGGTTCTACAGGGATGGGGGACCTATAGCCTTACAGATATGTCCAAACTACAGCTCATAACATCCCTTTCCTCATTCTCCTTGCCCTCTCCTGGCTCGGGGTCTCACTGGATGCAACAGTTATGTATTTTAATAGCTCCAGTATTATTTGCCAGTGGCAAGGTGCCGGAACGATTCCCATCGCATTGGTGGTTAATGGACATAAATGTATATATGTATGTATATCTTTATTTATAAAGCGCAACTTATGTACACAGCGCTGTACAGTAGAATACATTAATACAAACAGGGGACTATTAAGATAATAATAGATAAATACAAAGTACAACAATAAATACAGATAGATACAAGATAAATACAGTTGCAATAAGTTAAGAGTCAAAGACACAAGAGGATGGAGGTCCCTGCCCCGTAGAGCTTACAATCTATATGGGAGGGTAACTTACAGACACAAGTAGGCAAATATAAGTGCTGTAGGTCACAGTGGGTAACACTACAATATAAGTGCTATGATAAATTCTGCATACAGATTTATTGGTCTATTCCAGCAGCTTTGGCAGCAAACAGTGGGGCAAGATGGCACAGGCTATGGTACCAGCTGACTGACAGATATACTAAGACTGGCAAAAAACCTCCCTTGGACACAATGATCCTAAAATAATATATTAATGAAATATCATTTGATTAAACAAACACATTAAGGGGGTATTTAGTACTTGAACAGAAAATTAAATAATCAAATGGGGACTAGCAAAGAAACCAAATCTAAATTGTCCATTATTATTTTTAATTAACAGTGAAAGCAAGTATAGATATAACCTGTAGGAATACCATGCTGCCCGGCTCATTTCAGCCACACTTGAGAATGATCCATTGCGCTACACAGAGACTTTGACAGCCTGTCATTTTCTATAGAGTATTTGCAGGATTTAGCATTGATTGAAGCTACACCAATGTGTACACCAATTAATTCCTACTATGTAATTAATATTTGCTAGAATTACTGCCAGGAGCCGTACAAACTAATGAACTGTGATTCTAGGTTAATTCCTTCCCCCTTGGTTTAACACTTCATCAAAACCAAAAGTCACTTCCATTAAAATATCCCTTCAAGGAAGAAACAGAGAAGGAGAGAGAGAGAGGGAGAGAGAGAGAAAGAGGAGAAGGAGGCAGGAAGAAAGATGGGTCATGGGCAGATATTGGCGGAGGAAATACAGACTTCAGTAAGTGAAAATAAAATAATATTAATTTATATAGTTCATATTAAAAAATGACCTGCCAGGAAGGGAGATGAACTGAAGGGGGGAGTGAGGAACAGAGAACCTCTGAAAAATGACGGTTTAGCAAAGTAGAGGACTAAAGGACAAAAGAGATGGAATACATTGGAAATATACATGTCTAAAATTTTACATTGACCTCCCCCCTTTCCCAGCTGACTCTCCCAGCTATTCCTCCATTCCTCCATCCATCAACACGGTGTCGGCTCATTATTCTAAATAGAAGGGTCTTTTATTCCTTATATCAGGTTTCACGGATGCAATCTGCATGCCAATTACTGCAACAGACCCCTGATACCAGAAAATGGAAATACGTGCAGTGCTGGTGGGTTCGGAGAGGAGATTTCGCTCCCTGGGCACATTCACATTCCATAGTGGGATGGTGTATCTTCTTGACACTGAACCTTCTGAATGTCAACTGCTCTTGTACTCAGACAATGAGACCTTTACTTTCCCTGCATCTTCTTCAGCACAGAGATGCCTTGGGTTCTTTATTAAAGTGCGCAGCGAACAAGAGAGCTGACAAAATGTATCCAGGCCTAGAGGAAATCTGATCTCTTTAGTCACAAACCCAAAATAACATTTATTTACTGTTAATAAGATGCTTATTGCCACTGCTTGGAGATGCTCAGCTATACAGTATGGAAATGGCTGGAGAACATCTTAGAATGGCAGAGACTTGTTAGCAATGAACCTTACTGAGGTCAGAGTCATTGGGTTTATTTCATTTTTAAATTATTTTTAGCAGACAAAGTATGGTGATGCAAATTACAGAAAGATCCAAGGTCCCAGGCATTCTGGATAATAGATCCCATACCTGTACCAAGATTTCAGACACTCATATATGGCAGCCCTAAATGTCCCTTTGGTATCATGTTTTTTAGGCTTCCACAATACTTTCATTTGTTTTATTTTGTATAGTGTCTTATTAACACATTCAACCCCATGACGAATTCTAGCAGGTTTGTAGTCACCAGGGGATGCTGTGCCTGGCGCAGTTGCAGCTAATGCTTTACTGTAAAGGAGTGTTTCACCTTTAATTAATTAGTTCATTCTATAACATATTAATTAATTTTAGTATGTTATAGAATGAACAATTCTAAGCAGCTTTTCAATGGGTCTTCATTATTTATTTCTTTTGAATTATTTGCTGCCTTTTTCAAACTCTTTGTAGCTTTCAAATAGGGGTCACTGGCCAAAATCTATTGCCCTGTGAGGCTACAATTGTATTGTTATTGTTACTTTTTGTAACTTTTTTTACTATTCCGTGCCTGAACAATAATTGAAATAATTAAAAAACTACAAATAATAAAAAATGAAGACCAATTGCAAATTGTCTTGGAATATTACTCTCTACATCATACTAAAAATTAACTCAAAGGTGAACAGCCCCGTAGTCTTTTGGCACAACTGCAAAGTGCCGATGGCCCTCACACTCAAAAGGGGACTCAAAGGATTGGCTGTGGGGGGGTCAGCCATAAACCCAACTGGGAGAAATAGGAAAGAGTGCTAATGTGATCAAATAATTGAAGAAATAAGTGTCAAAATTATATAAATAAATTCAAGATGATCCTTTTACTATCTTAAAATAGGGACTGGTAAAAATAAATATTGGGAAATTACAGACCCCTTCTGGGTTAAATACTGCTATATAAAAATACCTAAAATGAAACCTACATTAATGTCATATCAGCTTGCACCACAAAACCACTATATACAGTACAGGTATCGGACCCCTTATCCGGAAACCCGTTATCCAGAAAGCTCCGAATTACGGAAAGCCCATCTCCCATAGACTCCATTATAAGAAAATAATTCAGAATTTTAAAATTGATTTCCTTTTTTTATGTAGAAATAAAACAGAACCTTGTAATTGATCCCAACTAAGATATAAATAATCCTTATTGGATGCAAAACAATCCTATTGGGTTTAATTAATGTTTTATTAATTTTTTAGTAGACTTAAGGTATGGAGATCCAAATTATGGAAAGACCCCTTATCCGGAATACCCTTGGTCCCGAGCATTCTGGATAATGGGTCTTATACCTGTATATGCAATCAATAAGATGGAAAAAAAGGCCTTGGGTGATGACGGGACTTCAATATACATTTTGGTATAAAACATATGGTAAAGAAAAAGGATCTTTAAAGGACATGGAAAGTTAGATTCACTGGGGGGGGGGGGAATTTGTTAGTGAATTAAATTTCTACTTTTTTCCCCAGGCCGGCACACCTCTTCTTCTTTTTATGTTCTTTTCCCCTTTCCCCGGGATCCCTTGCCCCCTATGAGACTTGTGCTTGACAGTGTAGTAAGTTGGGAAGATTTTTGCACGCACAGTATAGTGAATCTTATACGTTTATACTTTTTTGATGTTTTATGAAATCTTAGTTCTCATTATGCGAGTGTGGAAAGTTCTTTTGCCCTGGACCCCAAAATCAAAGATGCCTCCTGGGTAGTACTGTATTAAGGCCTGGCACCTCCCTAGGCACTGCACCTCAGCCCCACGCCTCAACCCACAATTGGTGCACGTACAGGCGCTAATTGCAAAT
Source organism: Xenopus tropicalis (assembly GCF_000004195.4). Classification (NCBI taxonomy): domain Eukaryota; kingdom Metazoa; phylum Chordata; class Amphibia; order Anura; family Pipidae; genus Xenopus; species Xenopus tropicalis. The sequence goes on from NC_030681.2 coordinate 132,098,979, forward strand.
GTCAAAAGTACCCCCTACCCCTCAGATCTGCCCCCAGATTTAACCAGGAAGTATTAGCGCCAGGCTTGGAAGGGATTTTTTTTTAAACATATTCTTTTTTCCGATATACACTAGGAACCTGAGGGCCACCCTAGCCTATATGGTAAATACAGCCCTGCTCTGGGGGGGTCAATAATATAGGTAAAAAAAAAAAACAAAAAAGTAAATATCAGGATTGTCCAAACTGCAGTCCTCCAGCTGCCAAACTGCAGAATGTAGGAGATGTTTCTCAAAAACAGCTGGAGGAGCATCTTATGACTTATGTATTTTTGGGGCCCCCCAGCTTTCTTGCATTGCCAGGGCCCCACTTTTTCTATATCTCCTGCCCTGCATTCAGCCTTCAACAATGCCAATGATTGCTGAACAAACACAGACTTTCTTTATCATATAGATCTGCGCAGACACACGGGGCCACTCTGCCAAAATATTCCATCTTGGGAACTCGGGTCCTTCGGGCTAAGAGTAGGTGACAGGCTCCACTTAGCATTCATTACCTGCATATAATAACCTCATATATCAAACTGGAATTGACCGAGAAACCCCATGATAGAAGGTCTTCTGTTATACATGGCAAACACCATTAACCAAAAGTCCCTTGTTCCCTTGCTTGATATGCAAAAGCGGTGGTGCCGTACAGAAGAAATGGCCAGCACAAAGCGTATTTGTTAGCGCTATACATAATATGAATGAATTATGCAAAACAGTCATAACTCCATCCTCCGATGCTTTGAGAAATCAGACCCTGCCTGACACCCAGTGGCCTGGAAAATAATGAGCCTCGGCTGAACAAAATTATAAATAAAATAAATTAATTTAAAGTGGACGCTGATGCATGGAGACGGGAGCGGCAGGAGCAGCCTGTTCATTCACCCGGGAAGTGTATTCATTGCTCGCAAGCGCACAACCCCCGAGGGTGAACACTGCTATTATCGAGTGGATAAAGGTTGAATAACTGCTGGCTATTTGGGTGTAGGTTTTTTTAATTGCTTTAAATCTCTGTAGGATGCTAGGAATGCAAACTGATGCCTCTTTATATGTTAAATTATCCCCACCCAGAACAACAAGACCCTTGTCAACCTTAAGTGACTGGCCTTGCGCAAGCAGCCATGTTATTATTTCATTCTGCAGCATCTGAGGGACCATCCTAGGGAGCCCACTCCTGTAGATCATTACACTTTACCTAGGGTGGGATGGCTGGCACTGCCCACTGACATCCCAGAATAGCCACTGCAGAACCTCCTGGTCCATGTCTATATATATATATATATATTTCAGTTTCTATTATGACCAAAGCTTGGACTGTGCTTAGAGCCAAACACTACGAAGTGAGAATCATTATACAGGCCACTTGCTGATATCTAAACCAGGAAAATCCCCTTTGCCCACAGTTTTGCCACCTGGTACCAGGTCTGGACCAGAATTCAAAACATTTTAAGTACAGGTATAGGACCCATTATCCAGAATGCGTGGGACCAAGAGATAAGGGGCCTGATTCACTAAAGGGAGCGATAAAACGTGCGCTATTTTTATTGTGCGCTAAAATTTTTACCGCGTCTTAATTTTGGCGATTTTTCGCACGATTCACTATAAGCATACTCGCGCTTTTTTACGCGCGATATTGCATGCGTTATTTAACTCGCGAAAAGACTATTTCAATGCGGTATTTGCCGGTACATGCGCTAAATTACGCGAATAATCGCCGCATATGAATGGTAGCATAGAAATAGTGTATAAAAATTGTCGCCGCAATAAATGATGTATATAAATATTAGCCACATATAAATGGTATCATATAAATAGTAGATGCTTATAAATAGTAGCCACTAGTGATGAGCAAATGTGTTCTGGTTTCTTTAGTGAAAAATTAGCAAATCTTTCGAAAGATCCACGAAACGGCAAAAATGTTGTGCGGGCAAAAAAATTGTTGCTGTGACTATTTTTTGTTGCTTCTATAAATTTTTGTATGTGTGGTGAATTTTTGCGTGGCAAATTTTTTCATGCGTTTTGCCATTGGCGGAATGTTTTGAGAAACGCATGAAAAAATCCGCCGCGAAAAATTTCAACGCACGTCCAAAAATTCGCTGCGAATCCATGCCTGCCGAAACATTTCATCACTTGTAGCCAAATAGAAATAGTCGCGCAAATGAACGCACGCCATGTTAGCCATACACGCCAATACTTGCAGAAAATTACTGTATTAAAAATGACCATTTCGCTGCAAACTGGCGGATGCGTTACTCTGGGGGAAACACATACTTGAATAAATAACACTGTAAGTCCATATTTTATTGCAAAAAATCATTTACTGTACTTTTGTATAATTTTTCGCCTGCCTGTAGTAGGTGTTAATTTTCGCATAGCCGAATGCGATATTTAGCGCGCAAAAGTTATAGTGAATCATGCGATCGTATTCTTTTCAGCGCGGAAATTAACGCAAAACGGTAAAACTAGTGCGAGAAATAACCCATGCGCAAATGGCGATTTTTCGCACGCGATAATACTATGGTGAATCGCGCGCAAATTATTTCGCGTTTTTTAACGCGAAAAAGCGTGCGATAATTTTTATCGCCCTTTAGTGAATCAGGCCCAAGGGGTTTTTCCGTAATTTGGATCTTCATACCTTAAGTCTACTAAGAAATCAATAAAACATTCATCAAACCCAATAGGATTGATTTGCCTCCAATAAGGGGTAATTATATCTTAGTTGGGATCAAGTACAGGTACTGTTTTATTATTACAGAGAAAAGGGAATCATTTAACCATGAAATAAACCCAATAGGGCTGTTCTGCCCCCAATAAGGGGTAATTATATCTTAGTTGGGATCAAGTACAGGTACTGTTTTATTATTACAGAGAAAAGGGAATCATTTAACCATTAAATAAACCCAATAGGGCTGTTCTGCCCCCAATAAGGGGTAATTATATCTTAGTTGGGATCAAGTACAGGTACTGTTTTATTATTACAGAGAAAAGGGAATCATTTAACCATTAAATAAACCCAATAGGGCTGTTCTGCCTCCAATAAGGGGTAATTATATCTTAGTTGGGATCAAATACAAAGCACTGTTTTATTTTTACAGAGAAAAAGGAAATCAATTTTAAAAATCTGACTAATTAAAATGGAGTCTATGGGAGACAGGCCTTCCGTAATTCGGAGCGTTCTGGATTTCAGGTTTCCGGATAACAGATCCCATTCCTGTACAAGAAGACCCAAACAGCTCTCTCCCAGCTGGATAAATAGTGACTGTCTAGGCATCTCACAGCAGCCCCTCTGGCATTGCCAAAACCCAACGTCCGGGCCTGCCTGGTACCTGTTGGTTCTCTAGGTGAAAAGCCAGCCAGAAATCTGGAGATGTGAATAGGTCTAAGCATTATTTTCAAGGACCTAAGGATTGATGTGGTCCAGTTCCGCAAACCCCCCGAGAGCTGCCCCCGGGTTTAAAAGCTGCAGGAACCTGTAGTTTGCATGACGTTTGCCATTTTAGTCCTGACATTTCTTCTCCCAGGCAGGAATATAAAATCTCCCATGGAAGTCAGAGTACAAAGGCAGGTTCTGCCCAGTGCACGAACTATAGGGAGCTATTGTGTGCACAAATAACTAGATAAATTCTGAATGCAATAATATGTGACAGTACCATTGTTTGGGTTTTACAATTACAGTCTTTCTATATCTGGGGCTCCCATTCTTTCCTATGCATTCAGACTAAAAACTTTACTTGCTGGCTTCAGAAATGCTGCGAGTACAGCTGGAACTGAGTATACTTTGCTCATTTATTCTGGTAGTTTCCTTTCAGTTAACTTCATGTTATAAAATGTCATATTCCTAGCAACTTTTTTTAAATTATTTTCATCTTTCCAGCTTGGAATGGGGGGGTAACCAAAATAATCTTCTGCTGTGTGAGGCTGATACCCCCAAGCTGATGCCTCAGGCTAGGATAATGAACATCCTACCAAGAAAATAACAATTCCGCAAGAATTCTGCAGAATTTAATTTCTGGAAAATTCCGATATTTAGTGAAGTAACTTGGCTGCTCTCCCCCCCTCCCCAATCAGCTACACTGCGGTAGCACCTTAAATGGGCAATTTCTATTTATAGTCATTGGTAGGGCAAAATAAGGCCTTGGGTTATGAAGGACTTCAATATACATTTGGAAAAATACAGTAAAGGAAGAGGATCTTTAAAGGACATGGATTCATGGGGGGGGGGGGGGCAATTTGTTAGTGAATTAAATTGCTACTTTTTTCCCCAGGCCGGCAATCGTCTTCTTCTTTTTTTGTTCTTTTCCCCTTTCCCCTGAATTCCTTGCTCCCCGTTAGACTTGTCCATTGACAGTGTAGTAGGTTGGGAAGTTTTTTGCTCGCACAATATAGTGAGTCTATTGGGGATACCTGGGAAACTGGGATAGGATAGCAGCGCGGTGCTTAGAGGAAGGCACTAACCCACAGTGCCCAGGCCAGCAATCCACCCATTACTGTTCGTTCTCATAAAATAATAGGAAATGATCCATTTTACATATTTTGTTGATGTTTTATGAAATCTTAGTTCTCATTTTGTAAATGCAGAAAGTTCATTTCAAATCAAAGTCCCCGCTTGGACAGCTCTGGCTCCGCCCTAGGCACCGAAACTCCTCCCTGCCCCTAAACCTGCAATTGGCTCACAGACCTGCTTAATGGACTATACTGATCATCCAAGGTTCCCCTCTACCCCTCAGTTCTGCCGCCAGAAAGTACATGGCAGAGGGCTGGGAAGGGGGATTTTTTAACATTTTTTTCCATATACACTAGGAATTCCTGGCCACCCTAAAAAGTAACCACAGCCATAAAATGATAGCCTCATGGAGCAGAAGATTTTTTTGATTATCCTCCCCCGTTTGAAAGCTGGAAAGATACAAATAATTCAAAAATTATAAAACAAATTCTGAAGTTGCAAAGGAAGATCTGACCAACGGTTGAACCTTCAAGTAGGGCTTGGATTAAAAACAATGGTCTACACCAGGGCTGTCCAACTGGAGGCCCGTGGCCACATGTGGCCCTCCAAGGGTTTGTATGGCCCCAGTCTGCTCAAAGGCTTTAAACTCTTCTCCGAATGGCATCATCATTTTAGTTTTATCCAGCCCTCGAAAATGCCAGATGAAAAATATTCGGCCCAGTACCTGTAATAAGCTTAAAAGCATTGGCCTACACCAATGTAAAAGTTAATTTAAAGATAAAATGTCCCTTTTAATTTCCTTAGGATAGTGAACATTCTACTAAGAGAATACAAATCCTGCAGTCATGTTACTAATTGCAGAATTGAATTCCAAAAATACCCCAAGCTTGAAACTGAAAAGCATACGGTTACCCAGATCTGCAGTGACGCCAACCCAGAAGTTTTATACTTTCCTTGCAACTTCACCACACCCTGCCCATGGCCTGACCAGGCCCAATACACCCCTGGCCATAATGCCCAATTAGGCTCTGTGCTCCACCTGATGCTGCCATTTCCTGAGGATATTAAAGACTGGGATAAATATAAATTCAGGTGCAAACGAAAGGAAACAGGAGACTGGGTCAGTACTGCAGATTATGGGTCAGGGCCGGTACTGCAGATTATGGGTCAGGGCCGGTACTGCAGATTATGGATCAGGGCCGGTACTGCAGATTATGGGTCAGGGCCGGTACTGCAGATTATGGGTCAGGGCCGGTACTGCAGATTATTGGTTTAGGGCCGGTACTGCAGATTATTGGTCAGGGCCGTTACAGCAGATTATGGATCAGGGCCGGTACTGCAGATTATGGGTCAGGGCCAGTACTGCAGATTATGGGTCAGGGCCGGTACTGCAGATTATGGGTCAGGGCCAGTACTGCAGAATATGGGTCAGGGCCGTTACAGCAGATTATGGGTCAGGGTCAGTACTGCAGATTATTGTTTTAGGGCCAGTACTGCAGATTATGGGCCAGGGCCAGTACTTTTGAGTGACAGGTTCACTGTGTGTTATGATCTTTGATACAAAGAAGTTCCAAGCCCTTACAAAAAAACCACAGAGCAACAAGTACATGGTGCGCAGAGAAGCATCAAATTTGTGATCCCCCTAGGAACATATGGAAAGCTAACTGTCTATGGATATTTGTATTCAAGGAATCAATTAATGTCATTAAATTAAAAGTGACTTTTGCCCGAGTCAGTATCCCATAGGAAACAGTCAAAGGTTTGCAGTTCAAATAATGAAAGTCAATGTTAGCTTAGTTACTATAGGTTACTGCAATATGGCCGGAGTTTTATTAGGCCTGGATTTGTGAATCTAGAACTCCTAGAACTCTAGTTACCTATGACATGACAGCGTCATTGCAACTGGCTCAGTACTCAGTCGCATTAAGAGTCCATTATGCCTCATCCGCTAAGTAGACAATTAAGGGAAATACCTCCCGTCTCCATAGCAGGACAAGCCATGAATTCCAGCAGGGCCCTAAATAAATACCTCATCGATTGGTGATTTCTGCCCATTGGAACTATGGCAAATCCCAGCACAAAACCAATAGCAATCATATCATAGGGCTAATGGGCCAAACACAACAGGTTAACCCACTTCATCATTGGGATGTGTAGAATTACCAGTCAAAAAAAATAATAGGGTCAGAAAGTTTAGATGGGGGAGGAATGGACTAAATACAAATAATAAATTGGATTTTGAAATGGCAGAGAGCATTTCATAAATCCCCCTCAGTATAAAAGGCTGAAGCAGCATCTAATGTGTTTCCAAAATAGCCACCCGCTCTGTGTAAAGAGGACATTGTCCTCTGCAGAATGGCCCCTCTCTGTCAGGCGGACATTCTCCTTATTAATCGAAGGAGGTAATTGTATAGAGTCAGAGGGGAGAGAGAGAGAGCGGATTCTGCTGCTGCCACAAGAGATAAAAAAGCAGCAAATTGCACCCGGTTGAAAAGCCAGAGCAGAGAAGTGAGGGTTTGTTGAGTGCTGGGTAATTATCAGCCACAAAAGGGACCAAATTGCCGTCTCTGTGCTGTGGACCCAACTCCAATTTTGCTTCCTTACCGGGTCTGATCAAGCTTTTTACAACCTGATAAGGCACTGGATGGGAACTTGCTGAATCTGAAGGGGCAGTCCGGCTAGATAGATATATATTTTATATATTTGTGCAGCTATTTTTAGTATAATCAGCTCTCTTCCGTGGATTTAGCCCTGTTTAACCCTTCCAAAGGCACCAGCGCTAACCCTAGTCCATCATATCCCTGCAAGCCTCATAGAATGCCCAAGGAAGGGCAGCAATTGGCACAGTCATTAACCCTTTTACTTTCAAAGACATGAGATCATTTTTATACACATGATAACTTTCAGTTTTAACCCTTTTGGTGCCTGCAGGAAAAAGTTTTAGGGCGGAGAAAAATTGCATTCAGAGGGCCAGCTTGGGGTAAAGATGCAAACACAGGTACAAAGGACAAATGATATTGCTGGATATATTCTGTGGATGCACCAGTGCTGTCCATCCTGTAGCTGTTATTGTACTGTAAATGCCAACAGGCAAACTTCACTTGTGCTTCACAGTTATGTTTTACAAGATGGAGTTAAGAGGCAATTCACAAAAGTCAAGAGTTAAAAGTGGAGTTTAAGTGGAGTAGAATGTTCACTAAGAAGCTTTGTATGTACCATCTGTGTTTCCTCCCACAGCCCTAAAACTTGCTACAAATGAAACTGGTGTCTGATGAATTTCTCCATTGGAAGGTGTAGGTTGGTTAGTTATTGGTATTATTGGTAGAGTTGAGATGCCTAGCGTGATGGATGGTGTGTGTTTGCTTTCCTTGCCAACACCAAGGCTTTTCATCTACTCTATAGCAGGTACCTTTGTACTTCCTTCCTGTTGTAAACTGGATTCAAGAGAATGCAGAGATCCAAACCACTTCCACAAGACTGAATGTGATGTCAATGCTCCATGCCGGTTCCTAGTCAGTTGGATGAGTTTGCGCCTCTACAGTCTGGGGGACAATAACAAGCACATACAGGCCTGCGCAGTGTATGGCCATTTTTGGTATTCAAGAGGGCAAGGGTTGTCTACTACTTGTCTGGTTGGATAATTTTACCACTTTTTACCTTGGTTTCCTCCATATTTAGCTGAAATCCCAACTTTTCACTCCTTTCACTTGAAAGGATATTAATGTTACTCCCATCAATCTTGAATGGAGAAATATAATTGTAAGTTATAACTGCCAAAGAAATGATGCAGACAAGTAACATTTATAACATCAAAGTGCTAGGTTATACATTAGCACCATGTAGGGCTAACATTTATTATTGTTTGTGAACGGTACTTGGCTTCCGAGTGTTTTGTGCTCATATAAAGAAAGGTAGATGGATTCTCCTGTTGGTAGTGCCACCTTGCACCCCCGTTTACTTCACTCATAATGTTAAACTGACTAAGAATCGTGCCCCCATATAGAAGCAGTTGTCTGAATCCCATGTCTGTGTATCCATCTCACTCAATAACACCATTAAGCCCAGTTAGTGGGTTTACAGATTTGTGATTGTGTTACTGTAGTCTGTGTTTTGGGGGCTCTGAAGGACATGATCTAAACTCCATCTTCCTTTCTCTTTCTCTTCTACTGTTGTTTTATTTTTGGTGGGTACTGGTTTATTTGCGAAGAGAAGAGGTAAGCAGTTATCTAATACAATTTAAAACTACTGTTATGATTTAGGTAGATTTTCTTATTTTATACAGGTATAGGACCTGTTATCCAGAATGCTCAGGACCAAGGGCATTCTGGATAAGGGGTCTTTCCGTAATTTGGATCTCCATACCTTAAGTTTACTAAAAAAAAATCAATAAAACATTAATTAAACCCAATAGGATGGTTTTGCATCCAATAAGGATTATTTATATATTAGTTGGGATCATTTACAAGGTACTGTTTTATTATTACAGAGAAAAAGGAAATCAGTTTTAAAATTCTAAATTATTTGACTAATATGTAGTCTATGGGAGATGGGCTTTCTGTAATTTGGAGCTTTCTGGATTACAGGTTTCTGGATAAGGGATCCCATACCTATAACTGCATATTGTGATAAAAACCTAAACCCACTATAATGATCACTTGTTTTATTCTTGTTCTCTATCAGTGGGCTGATGCCAAGGTAGCTTTTGACTAGTGATGCGGGGGTTTACCCTTGTTGAAAATTTGGGGGACCATTGTGGGTTTGGGTTGGGTGTGGGTCAGACTGGGGAAGTACAGTCCTCTGCTCCCAAAGTTTCCCTGTCTTGGAACCAAAGTCGCACAGAAGTAGCATACAGAGTGGGAAGACGTAGGTCCATGTTCTGCATCTCCACTATATGGGCCTGGAAGGTTCAGGCAGGGCCACATACACAGAGAGGCACAACTACTTGTCATTCATTCTGGGAGAGTTGTGCCTCAGAGCGACTGATGGCAAAGTACATTGTGGGCAAAACATATGGCACTTTGCATCCTCAGTTCATCCAAGGAACAAGGAAGTAGAGAAAACAATATAATATTGTCTCTGTGGGCTAGTTATTCATTATAGGCCAACAGGAATATATAACTTTAAGCAACCATTATTGTTGCCAAGACTAAATTTATGTAAATATATATTAATTTTTTTTTAAAAATGACATGCGTCAAAACAAAGTCTTTGAAAAGATTAGAGAAACAGTGAAAAGTTTGTGAACGCCGACAATTATTTTCTGACACACCATTTTCACCATTTCACTAATTTTGCACTGCTTTGCAAATCTTTTCAAAGATTTGCCAATTTTTCTGGGAACTGAAAGACAGATTTCCTTATCACTGCTTATGAGCCCCATCTGCGCCAGTCTACAGACTGATGGCGCTAAGAGGTCCCAGCAGATACACTTTTTCACCTTGTGATTGCTTGAAGATGGTTTTAGCCTTGTATACTCTTCTGTAATATACAGATTATATTACAGTATATCATCCTCTATCCCACCACACAAGAGATTTGGGATAGACATCGCTGCCAAAGGTATTTCTTCTGCAAAGTTGGCACCCCTGATATGCAATATGTTTTAGCCCAGAAGTGTCAGGTCTTACAGAAACAAACCTTTGGTTGAATTCTGATACTAAAAGTGTCCTTGTGAGTTACAAAACCCGAGGGAATCCTCATCAAAGCCCCTGACGATCAGCAAATATTGTACACAAAGCATCAATGGCTGTATATCTGGGGGTTTATTTCCCATACTTAAGTATAGTCTCAAATACTTTATTACATGCTGTATTCTACTATACAGCGCTGCGTACATAAGTAGCACTTTATAAATAAAGATATACATACATACATACATTGAGAACTCTGAATATAAGTGACGCCCAACTTCCATTTATCTATTTAACATGATCATTTGGAAGTTGATTTTTACCTTGTTGTGCTGACTGGTGACTTTATGGTGAACTTTATATTTGATGATATATATCATATACAGAAACAAATATATATATTGCACGTCCTTAGACACAGCCGTCTGCAGTCACTCACAACTTTTCTCCCAACCGTTACCGAGCAGAATAAGTTGTTGTACATACAGAATTCAATCCTCTACTGCCCTCTTATGGCCATTATTGATAAGTACAGGCAACATTAAAAAAGTGACACTTTCTGAGCAGTGTATGGAGCCTCCAATAAGGGTCAGACCTAATTACTGTGTATATAAAGCAGCAGTGTAAGTGTGGCTCAGTCACTAGTGCAATTAAACAGACAAATCAGACTTATGATAGTTTGAGGAAACAGCAACAGTCTTTCATGTGTTCTTTTTCACAGGGACATGTGGCACAAACAAAAACCTTCATATATTTGCAGGATCTCACAAGTATTTAGATGTAGGGATTTAAAGGGACAGATTTACATACCTCTGCTCAATAAACAGGTTCAGCCTATTCCAAATTCTCAGGGGTGTTAGTCCTTCTTTTTTAGACCAAAGAGAAGGATCACCCAAACACCTACAGCTAAAAGTCATAAAAGTCATCAGGTCCATTCTCCCCACCATTGTTATGAAGTATTACAGAGGGCCAGTAACACCAAATATGCATTAATACAAGGGGGAATGTGCAAAATTGTCAGTGCAGCTACATAGGTTACTGGGCTATAAATGTTACCCCCACCCCACTTATGGCAGATCTAAGTCTAGTAGAATATCTGCTAAAAAGCATCGGGCATGTTAAGGGTTAACTTTGAATATTTTTGAGTTTGCCATAAAATGATGAATTTGTCATCATAGAACTTTTAGACCCAATGCATAATATGCATTATCTAATAAACCAGTGGAGCTCATAGACTGCAAGTAAACCAAAGCCGTTACTAAAGTGCAGGATAGCTTCCCTTAGGCATCATGGGGGATCCTGAGATTTGTACATCTGGAGCATAAATGATTTGTATTAAGAATCACTTTTATTTTGGAGAGCTCAGGAGCCCTCGAACAATTTAAAAGCAGTTCTGCGAGTGTGTAATTACAGTAGCCATCATGTGTATAACAATCCCAGGAACCACACCAAGTATTGCCTGGTTATATCAGGTATGATAAATTCACTGAACCTGGCATGCTGAGGTCAGAAGTCACAAGAAAGAATCCAACCACTTGGAAATAATCACACAAGCCGTTAGGGCTCATTTACATCCACAAGCACAGCAGGGACAGTGGGCAACTTGCGCCATTACCCACAGCCATTTGTGCCTAAAACCACTTTCAGCAAAATATGCTTTTTGTACTTCTGTACAGTTGCACTTGGCACCGCTCCGTCCTTCCATTCGGCACAGGGGAACCCAGGAGCTACCGCCACTTCCTGACCAGGTCCAATAGGCAATAGGTGCAGCTCTCTTGCAGGGAAACAATTGTGGCACATATCACTTGCATACCCAACACCACCAATAAAAAATATTTGCTGCAACTGCGCCTACTTAGTGATGAAGCACAAGTGCTGTTGCATCAAGAGAATAATCCATTTGTTTTCACAATGTTGCCCTTTTCACACTATGTCTAGATAAGTGATTGCACCCCATTGGCTCACAGTGGTTCATACTGTAAGAACCATTCAGTATGCAGTCGGCCAGGAGTTTATCCCCATAGGTCTTTATCCTCCCCCTGAAGGTAACAGCTGCCCCCCAAAAGCAGTGACTGTAGCAGTGGTCTCATTGAGGAGCCTTCGCTATGTTGTTCTAAGTAGATAAGACCAGCTTAGTAGACTGGGTAACTTATCCATATCTGGGGTCTTGTAAACAATAGAGAACATAAACAATGTTTATTTCACCCAAGTCTCAGGTATATTCAGTCCGGCCTGAATATGGGAAATCCTTCATATTTAAATCTTGAATACAACACAAGGTGCCTCAGGATTACACTGAAGTAACAGAAGTAGATGAACATTGTGTGAATCCTGTAATTCAGGCAGCGCTGAAGTGAAGTGTCTGTGATACACAGGATAAGAACTGGGCCTTGTCACGTCTCCATGGCTGAGCCAGGTCACAGTATTTGTATTTTGGTACTGCAGTCCTGCCTTATAATTGTATATGGGATTTTATTGCTGGGTTCACTGCTGGTGATCTTCTCACAGTCCTCTAAGAAGTGAGGCCGAGTCATCTTCTGGGAGGAGAAGGGCTCCATCTGTGATAGAGAAAGGGAAGGAGTAAGCTACAGTAATGCTATTCTAACCGGCTGGTTCCCTCCCAGAAGGTATCATAGAGATCCTTAGAAGATAATATATAATATAAGCAGTATGTGCTTTTACTGTGCTTATTGTTTATTGCCCTGGTTAATAACAAAATAAACACTTACAAAACAGGGCCACAATATTGCAGTGTGTCCCTGCTGAGTGTTTCCTAGTACTTGGAATCTACTAACTGGTAGATTCTTGCAAAGGGATCATAAAACAATATAGGGCACAGGGTAGGTTATAAGGAAGGTAATTCCTTTATATTATAGAGCAACATGTTGCTCCCCAACCCTTGGATGTTGCTCCCAGTGGCCTCAAACAAGTGCTCATTTTTAAATTCTTGCTTGGGGCAAGTTTTGGATGCATAAAAAACCAGGGGTACATGGGGCCTCTTATATGCTGCCAGTCCACATAGGGGCTACCAATAACCAATAACAGCCCATATTGGACACCCCCAGGAACTTTTTGCATGCTTGTGTTGCTCTCCAACTTTTTTTATTTTTGAATGTGGCTGATGGGTAATAAAGGTTGGGGATCCCTGTTCTAGAGATCAGTTGGCTAAAGAAAATTCATTATGCCATTATGCATTCCATATTTTAAAGTTTCATATCTTTTTTGCACAAAACCATTGGAGCTGTGCAAGGCTGAGTATTTTATTCAGCAGCAGAAAAGAATTCCTATCAATGTGAACTGCAAGGCCAGATAATGTGATTACCAGTGTTTTAGGGATCTTTCCGTGTGGGAAGCATGAATACCGCATGATGAGGGCCACGTTCCTCAGTAAAGCAAGCAGAATCACCAGCCCAACGATGACACCAAAGAGGGATATGAAGCCAACAGTTAAAGTGGACAGTTCTGATCCTGCTGAGACAGAAGTCACACATATGAGGGGCCTTAAGAAAAACACATTTTGTTTTGTCTTCTTCATATTCAGATTGGAATGAATGACTTTATTTCACATCATGTGACTGTGGGCTTCCCTACTCTGTCCCTTTAGGGGTGTATTCTCAGCATCACTATGCATTTATGTACCAAACCCCCTTAATGTTCCTTTATTCTCTCCTGGCAAGCAATTTTTATTTTGCCAGGAGAGAATAAAAGCCAGTAATTGACACTGGCACCTCAGCATTCCCTCAGCAATAAATGAAGTGACCTTCTGCTGTCAGGCTGCAGGCTCCCAAACTCACAACAGGAATTTCTCATCCCATATTTTTTGCTTAATAAGGGAGAGCAGGATAATTCCCTAAATGAGATCCCCAGTACTTGTGGTCTTGGGCAAGTCACTTAGAGTACAGGTGTGGGATCTGTTATCTGGAAACCCGAAAGCTTCAAATTACAAAAAGGCCACCTCCCATAGAGTCCATTTTAACCAAATGATTCTAATTTTTAAACAGTGATTTGTACTAGATCCCAATGTTTTGGTGGCAAAACAACCATATTGGGATTATTTAATGTTTAAATGATTTTTTATAAGACTTAATATATGAAGAGATTCAAATAACAGAAAGACCTTTTATCTGGAAAACCCCAGGTCACCGGCATTCAGGATAACTGGTCTCATACCTGTACCTAACATTGGCTGAATGTTCCATTGGGAAGGAGCCCTTGATGCCTGAAACAGTATAACTAGAGGTGCTACATAAAGATAAAAATAACTGACCTTTTAAAGCAAAGTCCCTTCCCCAATGCTAAAAGTGGGAACCTTCACTATTTCCTCTATGACAATCATAACTGCCTCTTTGTGCAATTATCAGTAAATGATCAGCATTGTCTATTTTAGTATCCACGACAAGATGAGCTGCTACTAGTAGCTCTGGGTGTCTTCACCCTAACAAGCTAAATAATGTAATGCATACAATAAACATGTTTAGACACCGCTCATTTATTTACAGATAAAAAGGGGTCTCCTTTATTCCAAAAAAAGAGTTAGGGGTGAAGACTCACAGAGCTACTAGTAGCAGCTACTTGTCACAGCTACTAAAATAGACAATGCTGATCATTTACTGATAACTGTCTCTACATGTATTTTAGCAGAGGCAGTTCTCAGTATTGTCTATGGCAGGGGATTTTATGGTGTTTACTAGCTGTGAGAAGTAGCTGCTACTAAGTAGCTCCGTGTGTCTTCACCCATAGTTTAACTCTGTCCCTCTAACTCCTATTACAGCTTAGAATGTACCTCTAGAAAAGGTAAATATCAGGGATAGGTTGATCTTTACGATAACTCCAGATAAACATCTACAAATAAACACATAATGGGGATTGCTCTTACCCTTTGCTGCTGCACACACGACATCACTCCTACTACTGTTTCTCTTGATGGGCACGGCATATGCAATCACCTGGGCACAGTATTCATGCCCTCCTTCTGCTTTTTCCAGGTGGAAGATTGTAGCCCCTCTGTACATCTTCTTACTGACCACCTATGGACAAATGATCATGGGGGTCAGTGCGGAGCACAGGGCTATTTGGGGAAATGTACAGGTATAGGACCCGTTATCCGGAATGCTCGGGACCAAGGGTATTCTAGATAAGGGGTCTCCATACCTACTAAAAAAATAATAAAACATTAATTAAATCCTATAGGCTTGTTTTGCCTCCAATAAGGATTAATTATATCTTAGTTGGGATCAATTACAAGGTACTGTTTTATTATTACAGAGAAAAAGGAAATCGGTTTTAAAATTCAGAATTATTTGATTAAAATGGAGTCTATGGGAGACTATGGGGGCTTTCCGTAATTCGGAGCTTTCTGGATAACGGGTTTCCGGATAAGGGATCCCACACCTGTAATCACTTTGCATTTTTCTTGCAAAGTAAAGTAATATCTGCACAATCCCGTTGCTTGGTAGCTAAATGGGAATGCACATTTATAATATAAAGATAAGCCTTTTCTAACCAACAGCTCCTCTCTACCTGCTCACTAGAGGTCTACAACTCACAACACACACAAAGCTAGGAAAATGCTTTCCTGTAGTTGTCGCAACAGAAAACCTATGCTTTCTCCTTTTATCAGTTCCGGCAGTCTCAGCAAACATATTCCCTATGAACACAGTATGGTTGAGCCAGGGCTCCCTTTAACTGGTGCCCATCTCTCATCTTCATACATTCAAACACTCACCTTGTCCTTATGTCCTTTCTTCCAATAAAAGACAAAAAAAATAAACTGTGGCCCAAAGTATTCGGTTTCCAGTGTCAGTAGTGGCCCTGTGGAGTGGAATTTAATTGCTGGAGGAGTAAGGACACCTGTAAAATATAAGCTACTATAAAAAGTGTTTGTCATTTATATTGTGTATATTTATAGATAACATTAATCATTCACATCCATCTATTTCCAGCTTTTGCAGTGAAAATAATACAGACCATGAAGAGTAGCAGAACTAGCAGCAGGTTGTTGCTTACTTGTATTCCTATTGAAGGGTGTCTCTAGCTTTGCCCAGTCGGAATTTTGGCTTCCCAGCTCTGCTCGCACCCGCAGTTCATACTGTACAGTAGAGGCGATTTCCTCAGTCACGTTGCACCAGTGAGCAGTGATGGACTGGCAGCTATCTACATTAGTCCAGTGCTGGCTTTTATAATGGCGCTCATACTCCCTGATAACACAAGGAGACGCAGTTAGAGTGCTACTAACCAAGATTATTGGATTTATTATTTGGCAGAGTGTCAGTGGCACAGCATCACGTGGCATCTAGAAGAGGCAGCTTCAGTACTTAGTGTGAGTGTCTGGGCAGGGATGCCAGATGTTTAAATCTCAAAGCTAAATGTGCTTGCATGGGGCCTGGGCATTGTGATAGGGAGGGGAGTCAATGTACAGGCAGAATGCCCATGGGGAGGGAGCCAGGAACTGGGGAATGACAGGGCCAGGTCAGTGTTGGGAAAAAGGGAACCAGAGGAGAACCTAGTTTGTTAGCTTGCCTGTAAAGGGGGATGGAGACATGAGGGTTTGATGGAGGAACTGAAGGGGGTGTTATGGAGAAAAGCCACGTCTAGGAGTGACAACAGCCTTAAGCGGCTATCGGAGGTTATAATAATTATATTTAATGATAATTAATATAATTATAATTTTTTAAATATGATATAAATGTAACTGTTTACAGTGGCCTTACACTTAACTGGTGTTAATATATGTTATTTATGGTATGTTGTATTATAGAGGGGGAGGAGCTTGGTGTTGTTGGGAGGAGCCTATACAATTGACACTGCCCCCTCAAGTACTTTTCCCAGACCCCAGCAAATAACCACCATACAAAATAAAGATTTGGGCAAAAAATCAAATGGAAGTTTCTTACCCTTGAACTTGAACTGAATATTTCACAGTTCCTTCGGCATTTAAGATGGGATCCCAATACAGGCAGTGCTTCATGTTGGAGGATTTCATGTAAATGTTACTTGGAGTGGGAAGCTTGGCTAGGAAAAGAGAAAATACATAAGATATAGATACAAGGATGGTAAATGTGGAGATTCATTGGGATTTGCATGAGCATCTAATCACTTTCATATATCTGATTTCTGAAAGAAAAGCTACAAATGTATTTTTTATCTTTAATAAGATAAAGTGTGACAAGATGAAACAAGGAAGGATAAGAAAATAAACAGAAGTGGGGATAAAGGTGGGTTGCGGTTGGAATATTCTAGAGTGGGTTTGGTTGATGAAAGTAGTGGGCGGGGCAACTGGTCATTGGTTAATGAAGGGGGTGACTGGGGAAACTGGGGATTCACTGGCAGAGGGTAAAGTGCAGTGGAAATCCTGTCTGGGGGGTGGATTTAAAGGTGTAAATAAGGAAGATACCAGAGCCGAGGGCGTCTTCCGCCCCTATACAATAATATCAAAGTAGGTTTAGACATGGCCCTCAAGCAATACAAGCTGTTCCTATATACATATAAACTTACTAAACCTGTATGTATAATGAGCTTTATGAACATTGTGTGCTGTGAACACGCACTTCAGTGAACAATACATCAGCATTCATTCTCATCCACATTCCTTGAATTCCTCATTTCTGTAAGGGAAAGATACCCCTCTTGCAACTCTATAACTGGGGAGACTTTCTGCCCCTGCAAGTTTCAATCTGTTATATGGAAAGTGAGGCAGAATTGTACACTATGCCAATTTAATGATTCATTCAAAGATTTAGATCAGTGATGGTGAAACTGAGAAGCCTATTTACAATTATACTACAACTCCCATAAGCAGTTAGGGGGGCACGGAAATGGTCTGATTAATATTTACAGTATCTACAGCACTAGTAATGGGGCTCTTATGGGCGCCAAAGATTCTATGTTGTACAGCACTGAAAGTGTTAATGGCCTAGCTAAATTAAAACGGATTAATAAATCAAAATACATTAATAGTAACTAATATTTCCCCTTACATTGCCCCAGTTTGAAGCTCCTGTCAGCACATTAGTTATTACTATGATTGTTTATTAAGTGGCTACTCTAAGCTGTTTAGTTATTGGCCGAGCTACTGGAGGGGTATATTGGGGCATATTTATTGCAAATAAAGCAAACATCATCAAGTAGTCGCTCCTAGCCTGGCGGTAGAAACTGCTGCAGGCAGGAGGTACAGTTTTGCACAATTTAAAGCATATTTATCAAAGTGAAAAAATAGAGCCAACCACAGTTCTAAGCTCTGTATTCATTTGTATAATATACTTAGTTATATTTATCAAGGGGTAAAAAAAATGTTTGTATTTTCACCCAAATAGAATAACAAGAGAACTGAGGAACATCCCTCTGGCAAGCAGTGGTAAAATTAGGCAAACTATATTTTCGCCCTTTGATAAATGTGCCCCGCTGGCTGTTTAAAGGGGTTCAGTGGGAGTTCTGTTCTCACAACAGTGAAATATTACTTCTATAGCGTCGCACTTTATGTAAATAAACGTCCTCTGCCCTGGGCCCCACCCCCATAAAAAAGTAGCCCTGGATGAAGGGAAAATTGCATTCAGTGATGCATTGGAGGGTACAGAGAGCTCTGGGCCAAACCCCACAGGTGCAGGTGTTTATGGTTAAAGAGAGTCCATGTGTAACCCCCATCCCTGTCCCTTCCAAACTCACAACGCAATTCATATGAACTGAAATGACACAAAAACAGGAAATATTTTCTAAATTCCATTTGAATAGATTTTTTTTGTACATATTTTCACCACATGTGACAAACCGGCTCTACATGTTAAAATTCCCAGTAAGGATCTTCATGAGTTTCACAGGTGCAATCCAGTTACAGATATGTTTATCATTAGTTTAACTGCTAATTACCCACTTACATTCCTGCCCCCCCCCCCCCCCCATATTTATTCATTACCTGCCCAAAGGCAACAAAGGGAGCTCAGCTCAATAAAGGCAGCACTGCTCAGTATTTGCACTCAGGGGCTGATACTGATGTCTGCAATGGCTTTAAGGGCATATTTATGAAACAGTGCAATTAACCTTAGGGTAGTACTGACAGTATTAAAGTGGGAGTACAATTGGGGCACTTACCCCAGATGAACACAGTAGTCAACTGAGGTTACACATTTTTCTAAGGTAATATTGTGAGACCTAAACCCCAATAACTGGCTGCACACAAATCTGTTCTTTACTTCTTAGGTTTCATCTTGCCACTTGTCTTACATCTATCCTTATTAGGTGCAAAGACCTTCTATTATAATAATCCCACAAGAAACCAACAGTGGCTGAGGCCTGGTAGCACTGAGGATTTTGTCTGCTATCCCTGGGTATAGGAGGTCTGATAATGCCTACTGATAACTTCCACATGCAAACCTACAGTAACTCTCCGCCAACCTGTCAGCCATTGGCATGGGGCTGGGGAATAGCAGACCAGGATGTTCCTATAAATCACCCACAAGAGGTTGGTATCACTGTCTCCATACATTTTATATAGCCTGCATGGAAAAATCCCATGTAAAAGGTAATCTCCCCTATTAAGTATAATTCAGCAGCTGTATAATGGCAGAAAGTTGCCAGTCAGGTTAAAATTCAGGGACACTGCACTTCAAATACACAGAGGCCCAAACAGCCCCCACCAGCCCACTAAATAGTGACTGTCTATGGCATCTTACAGCAGTCCCACTGGCATTTGCCAGAATCCACAGATTGCCAGTCCGGGCCTGAGCTCTGATCATGCATGCTACAATTCATTGGGAAAAATAAACTATTATAAATACACTATTGCATTATTATAAAAGTTGTTTCAATCTACAGGTCTCTAAAAAGCATCTACATTATTTGCTTAAATATTTTTTACAGAGTTGTGGCATTCGGTGTCATTTCTTGGTGCATAACGCTTCATTGTCCTGGTTGGCATTGCCTCCAAGTGAGAACAGTTTAGCAACTTGCCTAAAATGAGCCAATTTCTTGCAGAGAAACAACCAACCATATTAATGAACACAATACAATTAATTGTGCAAATCCAATGACCTGGCACAGCAGAGGTACAGTAAGGTAGCAGGCAAACGTGCAAGCAAGCAGGCGTGGGGTGTGTATGTCAAGTAATGCCTTTGCTTTGGGTAACAATGCTGCTTGGCCCAGCTCTGACCCACCCACCTCTCTTCCTGCCTTTCCCACTCCGAGACTCCACAAAAGCTTTAATTAATCTGTATAATATGAAAGCTTTGTGATGTTATCAGTTATTGTAATTGATAATTAGGGATGCAATGCTGCTGTGTTTCATAATGTAAAAATAATGTACCATCATTGTAAAATATGAATACAGTGGAGAGGGAGTAATTTACTAATGCCACAGACACACGTGCTATTGCACTAACTGCACCTCTTAGTATTCATTTACCCAGTACATGCATTTGGGGCATTGCTGCAGCACCTAGAACCAGATAAATGGACAAGGTTTCTTTGCACACAGGTGCTCCTTTATGTGCATACCTGTCTGAATGGCATGCAAGTGAAAAGGGTGCTAGGGGCTGAGATGGGGGGCACCTACTACCCTCCCCCACTGTTTTCACCTGGAAAGAAGAGGTCTTTGTGCCTATTATTTACACTTTGTCCCCTTTCCCACTATATGTAAGCCAACTTTGAGTTCCTTGACCAGTATAAAAGCATTTACTCCTATATGTAATAAATGGCACTAAGTTTGCCCATTAGCAGTAACCCATAGCAACCAATAAGATGCAGTAAATGCACTGGCTGCTATTGGTTAGTGCTCCATGGTAAACATAGTGCCTTTTATTGCATAACCCTGGGGCCTTGAACTTTCTCAAAAGTCTTTTATGACTTCTAATACAAGTCGGAGAGTAGGTAGGGTACGAAATAAGGGACTCGTGCTTGCCTCTCCCAAACCACCCATCATGAATTCAGTACGGTCAAACACAGACAGCTCTGTTTCCATCTAGAAATGCACAAAATGTCTTAATGTCCTTAGCATATTAATAATGGAGTAAATAGGACTTCTTGTCATTGCACCCTAATTGCCCCCCTGCTTAATAATTTAAAACGTAGTGGTGAGCACAACTTTCCCTTGTTTGCAATGAAAAGTGCAAGTCTTTGTGCCAGCAGGGCAAAGTGCAAATAGTATGGCGGCTTGCAACTTTTTGTTTTTTTGCCCTAATCTAAATGAGCCACTAGAAGTCAACTTTAAGTTTCACAACCACTCGCCTGTGGCCTTGAATGGCATGGATTATTTTCTATCACTGGTGTCATGTCTGACTGATATCTGTCCAATTGGGCAGAATTTGATAAAGGCAGATTGAAAAAAGCCTGTTGGGTCAAGAAGCACATCGGCACATTGATCCTCACCCTGACAGCCTGCATCCCTTCTATGTGATCTAATAGTTTGTCACATTTGTTCACACTCTGCAAGTATAAGGGCGCCTCTAACATGATAATAAGATTAGAAATGCTGCAAATCTACAAACTACTGTAATTTGGCATTTGGATTTGGCAGCAGAGCTGAATCCAGACCCTTTGACTTTGAAGGTCTGGAAAACATAACATGACAATTTTTTGTTCGCAACTTGTGCCGTTTTTAAAATTTGTCCTAAATTTATATATGTTAATTAGGGTTTGAATTAAGTTTGGGATTCAATTAATTGTTTCTGTAGGATTCTGCATTTGGCTGAACTGATGATTTGGTGCACCCCTAAATCAGACTGCTGCCCCCTTTTTGCCCATTCTCGGCAATATCTGTTTTAATAAACAGCAGTTTTTAGATACATGTCAGATAGAAACCATAAATTTGCAATGAGTGCTTTTGATGTTGCTACGACAATGACTTGTGTGCGTTCACGGTTCACCTTTTACTAAGAGTAGCGTGAGATCCTTACAGTAATAACATTAAAATCTAGAACTGACTTCCTCATAACCACAAACCTTGTGTCTGATTCACAGTGTGCCCACATTCTGAGAGGTATGTCATTATTTGCACACTGAGAAGCAAACGTATCAAGAATAGTTATATATGTGTGTTCCTCTGTGTGTGTATCTGTGTATCTGTGTGTGTGTGTGTGTGTGTGTGTGTGTCTGTGTGTGTGTATATTTGCCTAGCATTGCTGCTCTGTTTGTGGCACATACCCTTAGGTTCAGGTTTTGCAATGCAATTATAAGCATTTTTGTTCTTTAAATGCAATGTGTACCATTGTTGAACATCAAACAACTGCTCATTCATCCAAGTTGAAAAATAAGAGTGGTCAAGCATTCAACAAAACAAATTGTAAAATTTCCATGGCCATATGGCCCCCTCCTATATAGAATCATATTAAAATCTATGTTGATGTTCTGCTATGTTATTTGCGCGTTTATTTAGAAAATGTATAATAACCATCAATATACAGTATATACTGTATAGGATATTAAGACATTCTGAGCATTAAGCTACTGAGATATTCCCTAACCTTTAAGCAAAACAGACATTGTTTGCCCATATATTGCTATATATTAGCAAGTCATCCCCGGTCTGGCCAGTCCTACACTGACTTTCACCTGATTCATTAAGAATTCTACTGCTTCATTATACATTTTACACAGGGACTGAGCTTTACCTGCAATTTTTTTGCTTTCAAGGTTAAATTTTGTGGTCACAGCCTCATTGCACCCCCGCCTAATGGTTTAACGTTTAGTGGTTGAGCACAACTTTCCCTTTTTTGCTATAGTTTATAAGGAGCAGTGGCCAGCTCCATGTTGTAGAGGGTGATCAGGTGTCAGGTGATCCCAATGGGCCAATAAAAGGGTTTCAGGCAGTGTTGGACTGGGACCCCAGGGGCCCACCAGAAAACCTTAGACCATAGGCCCCCTCTCCAAACTATTTTTCCTCCTTTCCTCACCCAACCTCTTTATTCTCCTAGTCCCTTTTATTTACTGTACATGCTAGCATCTATTCTTCCATCTATTTCTCCTCTTCATTTCCATTTAGAAATAGGTAATGACCATATAGCAGGCCATTTGGTAAAGGGCAGGAGGGCCCACTGACACCTGGGCCCACCGGGAGATTTCCTGGTATCCTGGTGGCCAGTCTGGCACTGGTTTCAGGTAAAACTCAATGATGATTTTAAAAGCTGCTACATTATTTCAAGAGTCAGAATACTGTATCAGCTTTTAAAATCATCTTTGATGTATAAATTTATGAAGACACTGCTTTTAAAAGTAATTACAGATAATTTAAAAACACTAAGACCCTTTAATGAAAGTATATTGAAAAGGTACTATGAATTACATTTACTTTTAATATAAAAACTTTTTGGTTGGGGGGCCCTTTGATTTCTAGCATGTTACAGATGGACCTATTCTAGACAACTTTTCAGTTTGTCTTAATTATTTATTTTTTCAGGTGTTTGGATTATAAAACTTCCTAATCTGCCTGTTTCCAGCTGGATCACTGACCACAGTAACTGTCATTAACAAAAATTAATTGTGAGTTTTCAACTTATTTTTTATATTTTGTTATGCTTTTTATCAAGCCCTCTCCTAGGGAATTTTCATTCTGACCTACAAGCTGCAGCCTGGTTGCTTGGGAATGAAGCTTAGCAACAAATAGAAGTGGAAATTCCAAGCCTGAACATTGCAGAGCAAAACAACATATGCAAATTCTATTTTGACACCAAGGTCCAATGGTCCAAAGCAACAAATATCATTTAACTCTTTCCCTGCTGCCAACAATGTTGATTTAAGGTTTCTGGCTTTAGGGTTACACCACAAAGTTTGATTCATTTCTGTGCCCTATTGTGTTTATATAAATTCCTCCTACTCACGCACAGAGCTTTGTCTTCAGGCTCTGATGTTACAACCAGTATAACCCCTGGCTCAGTATAGGGCTCATGCTGCAAATTCCCTTTTGCCTTTTAATGAAGAAACATCTATAGTCTGGTTAAGAGCTAACAATCAAAGCGACAGTGCTGTGAATTTGCAGTTTTCTGATTAGTATTATTCATTGGCATAACTATATACAGTATACAGTAGACCCCATGGTTGTGGTGGGGCCCGGGCAGCAGGGGGGCCCAAACCACAGGGTCTGCTGGGCCTTAGTTCCCCCTTCCCGGCCCCCCTCCTGCCTTATATAAAGTGGCACGATCAGGACCGGGGGGGGGGGACTGGTTGCACTGGGCCCTCTCAAAAGATTTTGCAGGGGGGCCCCGCTCTGCCAAGTTAGACTGCGGGTATTATTGATAATTATTGATTATAGCTCTGAGCTGACATAATTTGCTTTACAGAAGTAATTCATCTTTCACATCAGTCCCAGCCCTAGTGGAACTTACAAGTCACACACATTCACACATAGTTGGGTCACTTATATAGAAACCTAATAACCCAGCTGTATGTTTGTGAAGTGCGGGAGGAAACCCCAATACCCCTCAGAACATACAGATTCTCTGGCTGGAATCAAATACAGGGATGTCAGTGCTGCAGGGCAGTCAGTCTCAAGAGCTATTGTGAAAGGAGGAGAAGGCAGCACCAGTCTTGCACTTGTAAACCCCTTGGTGTAATGAATTCATCCTTGTCTGTATACCTGACAGACCCTCTATAGCAGTGACCACCAGCCAGTGGCTCAGGGCAACATGTTGCTCACCGACCCCTTGGATGTTGCTCCCAGTGGCCTCAAAGCAGATACTCATTTTTGAATTTCTGGCTTGGTAGCATGTTTTGGCTGCATAAAAACCTGGCATACTGCCAAACAGAGCTTCCTGTAGGCTGCCAGTCTACACAGGGGCTACCAAATAGCTCTTATTTGGCACCCTCAGAACTATTTTCATGCTTGCTTTGCTCCCCAACACTTTTTCAATTTGAATGTGGTTCGCGTGTATAAAAGGTTGGGGTTACCTGATCAACAGCTAGAGGAAAGGAGGGGCTTGTTTATACAGAGCTCTTTATGTCTGATTACAGGACATGTGTGGTAGTAATGGTAAAACAAAACAATGATCCCTGTTTACTAGTTAAATGTTGTGTGCAAATGGCTGGTATTAAACTGTATCCAGCACAACAGTTTGTAGGCCAGGAATTCTGTGCTACACGTCAAGCACTAATGAGTCATTCTGTCGTAATGAGCAGTTCACTTATTTTGATGGAACAAATTGTGCTGGGAGAGAGAGAGTCAGAAAGAGAGAGAGAGAAAGAGATACTTAAAGGGTTAGTTCACTTTTAAATAACTTTTAGTATTACATAGATATGGTTATTCTGAGATAATTTGCAATTGGTCTTCATTTTTTATTTTTTGTTGTTTTTCAATTATTTGGCTTTTTGATCAGCAGCTCTTTTTTGGAATTTCAGCAGCTATCTGGTTGCTAGGACCTTGTTCACCTTAGCAACCAGGCAGTGGATTGCACAAGAGATTGGAATATGAATAAGAGAGGGGCGGAATAAAAAGTAACAATAATAATAAATTTGTAGCCATTGGCTGCCATTTGAAAGCTGGAAAGAGGCAGAAGAGAAAGGCAAATAATTCTGAAACTATAACAAATAAACAATGAAGACCAATTGTAAAGTTGCTAGAATCAGGATATTCTATAACATACTAAAAGTTAACTTAAAGGTGAACCACCCCACCACTGAGATAAGAACTACTGCACCTTGAGCAGTTGCTGCTGAACTGTGACTCCCTTCAGTCCTGAACAGTCAGCCCTTACTCAAGAAACCACTGAGAGCCAAGCTATTCCAAAACGTATGCTTATCATCAAGCCAGAGATCTTCCGCATAGGGTTCTGATGCAGCAAAGTTACCTGCTAAAGTCACAGAGGTGCAAACCATCACCACTGACATCTCTAGGAGGCCCATGGTTCCAATAATCCAGCTACACCGGCAGGTTCCCATGGCCGCTGGTTCTGTGGGTCGTCGCTTCCCTCACAGGCAGCTCTGTAGGTGAGACACTACCAGTAACAAGCATGTCGGATTAGCAGTGAGACTAGAGAATCTTGTTCTGCACCAACCTGCTCTAGGGAGGGGAGGGACACGGCTATACATTATTCAGCAGTGACACAGAATAACAGAGTGCAGCCCAACTCACGTGGAACTCTAAGTACTCCCTAACCCTGTTGCACTGCTCACTGGGGCAGGAATGTGATCAGGACAGGCTGCCCTACATACTAAATATTCCTCAGCAAAGTGTATGGAGAATACTGGGTGATCTCTGATCCTATCCTTTCACCTGATTCTGATACAGTTGGTGGCTCTCAATAACAAAACCTTGTCATCAGTCTGTGCCCCTAGGGTCTGTACTTGGTCCACTGTAGTTTTCTATATAAATTCTTTGAGTGGTCTCAGTTTGATCAATTTGCCTTCACTTTGTATACTGATGACATGCAGATATATTTACCCTTTCACTAATCTCTAAAATTCAGACTGGGCCTCCTAGCTATCTTCTCCTGGATGGATCAATGGTATCTTAAACTCAGCCTAAAGCTGGGCATACACGTACCGATTAAATCAAACAAAACCTAGTTTTGCATGGTTTTCAGACCGTGGGTGGCTCTGAATTATCGTTCTGATAATTTTAATACCATGGTGATCAGTCGTTTAGTCGATCGGCCAGGTTAGACACAGGTATGTGTCTGTAAGTTACCCACTGTGAGCTTTATGGAACACTGGCACTTAACCTTAATTGTAATTGTATACATGCATTTAGGTATGTTCTCTTACTGTATTGTTCCCTGTTAGATATAAATATGTTGTTCGAATATACAGCACTGTGGATACAAGTCTAACTGTACAAATATATATGTACACACGTGTATATATACAACTAATTGCTTACTAAATGCACCTCGGGTAAGAACAGGGGTTACACTTAATATGCCCTTAAATAGGTTGGTCCCTTATCCCTACCCTAGTACCTCTAGAAGCTCTTAATAATAACTGAACTGCTATCAAATATTGTATAATAACACCATATTCTTGTGAACATTTTGGGGGTCTTTTATACTCCTATATTTATCTTCTTGTAGTCCTTGTAAGCCTTGACTGGCAATCTATGGATTCTGGTAAATGCCAGAGGGGTTGCTGTAAGATGCAACAGACAGGCACTATATACACACTGTAGTTACATAGTTAAGTTGGGTTGAAAAAAGACCAGCATGATGTCAGATATTTCTGTATGTACATCAGGGATATTCAATACAAGGTTTTGAGCTGTATTAAAAGGGGTATAGATTCACGGGAGGAGGGGGTTATTCTTCCCCTTTACAGAGCGCTGGTAAGGCCCCATCTAGAATATGCTGTTCAGTTTTGGTCTCCAGTGCTCAAACGGGACATTATTGAGTTAGAGAGGGTCCAGAGAAGGGCAACTAAGCTGGTAAAGGGTATGGAAAGTCTCAGTTATGAAGAAAGACTGGCCAAGTTGGGTCTGTTTACACTGGAGAAGAGGCGCTTAAGGGGGGACATGATAACTATGTATAAATATATAAGGGGATTATATAATAACCTTTCTAATGTTTTATTTACCAGTAGGTCCTTCCAACGGACACGAGGGCACCCACTCCGTTTAGAAGAAGGGAGGTTCCATTTAAACATTCGGAAAGGATTTTTTACAGTGAGAGCTGTGAGGTTGTGGAATTCCCTCCCCGAATCAGTCGCGCTGGCTTTAAGAAGGGGCTGGATGGATTCTTAGCAAGTGAGGGAATACAGGGTTATGGGAGATAGCTCTTAGTACAAGTTGATCCAGGGACGGGTCCGATTGCCATCTTGGAGTCAGGAAGGAATTTTTTCCCCTCTGCGGCAAATTAGAGAGGCTTCAGATGGGGTTTTTTGCCTTCCTCTGGATCAACTAGTAGTTAGGCAGGTTATATATAGGCATTATGGTAGAACGTGATGGATGTATGTCTTTTTTCAACCCAACTTACTATGTTACTATGTATGTCACCCTCTAACTGTAGACAATGGTTTTTCAATATTTAAAAAACATTTCCCAAAAAAGAATATGAATCTTAAGGTGTGAGGGACAGTTTATGGGGAGGGTTTAAAAGTAAAAGTGTTTTAAAACAGAATTGTGCAGAACTTACTCTCCTCTGTTTATAGGTTCCAGTTGGCAAGGTGCAGTTGCTTCCCTAGATGCAAAACAAGTGCTGACAAATACTGGGTGCTCTAGGTGTTGTGGGAATCCACCCACTTCCAGTTCTTCTGTTGCTGCCATAACAATAATATACAGTAAATGGTGTTCCTTGGCCCACATTATTTCATTTTTAGTACAGTCCTTACACATAAAGGGCACAGTGATATGCAGAATCCAGTTGGTTGGGATGGTGAGTAAGGGACATTAGAAGCTCAGAAATGGGAACATTGCAGCCACTGAATGACTGAAGATCCTGGGAGATGTAATTCATCACAAGCTGTAGGGTTGCTGGGCTGCAGGCTTACATGTGGCAGATTGGCGGTAGCAGCTTGCCTTGGATCAAGAGTCAGAGAATGACTAGGATGCCGACATACTGGTAACATGAGACCTCTTTATGTGATTATACTGTATATATTTGCAGAAAAATAATGCAGGATTTATTAGCACTAAGGCCATCACGGAACTTACTTTGTACTTTGCACAGACCATCCTGTTATCCCATTGGACAATAGTTGATCTGTCCAAACTTAAAATGTAACTGAGCAATATAGTATGCCAGCACATAAGAAAGTAAAGGGTAGCCCCAGCCCCTTCTCATTCCCTGCAGTTCCTATCATTCAGGTTGCTGGCCCAAACAAATGGACCAGTATATACACATATGCCCAGTTATACAGTACCCATTCATTTGATCTGCTGGTTGGATAACATGGAGGGTCGACCAGTGTGTAGCCACCTTAACACTTTTTTGTCCAACTTTTTCATGCTGTAGGCCAGTTATCAATTATGCAACACATATATGGACTTGGTGGTGGCTAAGGTCACTGTCACTGTTACATGTGCTTTATTCAGTGTGAGAGACAGATGAGTACCAGGAAATACAAACATACAGAAATGACAATAACTAAAAATAACATTTTTTTCAAAATTACACAGCGTTGCACAACATCACACATTCTTTTCAGTATAAGATAAGTACACATAGTATTCATTTGAATAGAGTTTAAGCAATAGCTTGGCAGCACTGACCAAAACAACAAGATCAACGGCACTCCCCCAGTGACAGAGCTAATCCGACCAGCGATAGAGCTAATCCAACCAGCAATAGAGCTAATCCAACCAGTGATAGAGCTAATCCAACCAGTGACAGAGCTAATCCAACCAACGATTGTAATCCAACCAGTGATAGAGCTAATTTAACCAGCGATAGAGTTAATCCAACCAGCAATAGAGCTAATCCAACCAGTGATAGAGCTAATCCAACCAGCGACACTAATCCAACCAGCGATACTAATCCAACCAGTGATGCTAATCCAACCAATGATAGAGCTAATCCAACCAGTGATAGAGCTAATCCGACCAGTGATAGAGCTAATCCGACCAGTGATAGAGCTAATCCAACCAGTGATAGAGCTAATCCGACTAGTGATAGAGCTAATCCGACCAGTGATAGAGCTAATCCGACCAGTGATAGAGCTAATCCGACCAGTGATAGAGCTAATCCGACTAGTGATAGAGCTAATCACCTTATGGCAGTTTTAAAGAGGGACAGATTAGTTTGAATATTCATCAGTGCTACCCAGGTTACACCCCACTTCTCACTAGCCTGGGTGGTACACAGGTACTCGGCAACTCACTTTGAGCTAGCAATTTGACAGCCCTTTCACTGCATAGTGGCTACCATGACCTGTACCTGGCTGGTAGCAACAGGGAATCTCTCTGCCCTGCACCCATAGGCGGATTTTAATGAAGGCTTAGGGAGGCTAAGCCTCCCCAAACCTAAGTCCTTTGTAAATTTACCTGAACTTGTTTGCAATATAATGCTGTACAAGTTTCTAACTGAAAACGGAATTGCAGGTTAAGATCAGACATCAACATATCACTAGCAGGGCTGTGTGGGGAAAGGAGGGTTGTGGTGTGAAGGGGTGCAAGTATAATAATAATCCAGCCTTAATGTATGCCACCTTTCAGGCTAAGTACAATCTTCCTTAGTTTCTGCTCATACTCTGCTACTCTTCCCTGCCTTCCTTCCCAGTGTAACATTAGCCCGCCCAGCAGGGGGAGCAGCTACACGGAGCTGAAATTACTGAGGGAAAGCAATGCAGAGAGCTGGAGAAGGTGCTGCTTTACCTTATTAGTAAGATAAGCACACATATATTCCTTTATATATCATTTACTTTTATAGTCTTGTACTATATTGGAACTGTAGGAGTGCTGGCAAAGTTCAATATAGCTGTAATAGATCTAATGTTCAGCTCATATAAATTAGAAGTACACCCAAGAGTTACGTCTGAGGTGGAAATTGATTCTTTTGGGGCTATCTAGATTAATCTTTCTAGGAAATGTTAGGGAGTGATAAAGCATTTGGGGTGCTAGAAATATGAACTCTGTTAGGGCTTATGGGAGAAATGTTCTGCTGGAATAAGTTATTGTGGGGGGGCTTAAGTTTTGGAACTGGAGATATTAAGCTGATAATGGCTGGACTGGCTGGGAGTTGACAGAAAACACAAGAGACAGTCTGTAGAACTTAAAAATGAATGCTGGGAGTTGATTGTAAGGCTGCTGTTGCTTTAGAATTAATCTCATATTAAGTGTTCTTAGAGAGACAGCGTTATGGAACCGAATAGAGTTAAAAAAAAAATGATGCCACCATTATTTTCATTTATTAACCCCACCCTCTCTCCTATCCCCATATATCCCTCATGTAATGCCGGTCATAACAGGCTTTTTACCCATATGCCATTCCCCATGTGTCACTCACTGCCCAGTGCCATCCTTGTGTTCATGGGGGGACCCATATAAATAACTTGTATGGGGCCCCAAAGTTTCTGATGGCAGCCCTGATAAAAGTCTCTTATATTCTGGCACTTCCCACTGATTGGCAGCTCTGTTCCTGTTTGCCCATCCTGCTTCTAAACTATCTACCAATATGTCTGTCAATATACACATTTATAAAGCAGAAAACATACATGATATAAGAGTGGCCGGCCAGCCTTGTATGGAAAGTCTCTCATATAACCCACATAGGGCTTTATTGGCTCCAGCTTGAATAGCCATACAGGCACCTGCTTTCAGGTCAAACACTTTTCTAATAGATGTTGTGCCTATTTTTATGTTAGGAATAGTGCAGCACAGTTTCCAGATTCATTCTCTCTACTTATTTACAGCCCCCCTACTCATACAGGTCTTGGTGCAAGCAGCCGGCTTTAACCCTGCATGTTTCCTTCACACCATTAGGGCACACCAACTGTCATATCTAACAGACAACAGACCCAAAAGATCCCCCTACAAGTGGGAGGACTCAGATAGCCTAGTGGTTAGGGAATCAGCCTTCAGTGGGGTGACCCGCTGTGACTCGGGTTCGATTCCACCCTAGGTGCACCTTGTGACCTTGGACAAGTCACTTAACCCACATACATATGTCCCAGCCAGCTGCACGGGCAGCTTGAGAGCTGTTTTGGCTTTTTTTTTTTTACATTTCTCCACCATTCCTCTAATGATTTTATAATACCAGCTATGAAATTGCCTGCCTTAATTATGGTTGATTGTCCCTGTCACAGTTAGTGCAACTGAGGTCTATGGCAGCTGAAAGCAACTATCACAGGAAAAATCAGTTTCTGTCCACTGGCAATAAGAAGTCAATTGATACACATTCCTGATGTTTGTGATGTAACTATGAGAGCCCACTAGATATCAGACCAATGCCAATGGCAGTAAGAGACTGAAAGCAGTGGCAGATCAGCAATAGCTGGATATCCTGAAGACAGGGGTACTTGTGCCATAAGCCTACAAGTTACTAGGATGGCAAAAGACACTCCTGGTAGCTTTAAGAACTGATTCTTATCAATCTGATTTTAAATTGGAGAAAAAGGAAATCAGTTTTAAAATTCTGAATTATTTGATTAAAATGGAGTCTATGGGAGATGGGCTTTCCGTAATTCGGAGCTTTCTGGATAACAAGTTTCCGGATAAGTGGTCCGATACCTGTAGATACTTAACATTGTTAGCCTCCCCAAACAAAAAAATCACCATCCGCCTATGCCTGCACCTTTGGATTTCTGCAGTCCCTCAGACTGCCCACTAATCTAGACTGTCTTCTGATACCCTTTAGCCAATAAAAGCACTGGAGGGGCAACTAATGGAATTACAGGAGGGTAAATATGCTAACCCACTGCACTTTATTGCTGCAGTGGTTAAAATATGTTCCTTTTTATATCACCAAACAAGTTCCCTGCCCTGCGGCTTTGATGTGTCCCAGTCTCTTTTCTAGGCTATGGCTGAATTTTGCAACAGAGTTATCTATATGGCATGTATGCAGTGATGCAACAATAATTATGTTAAGTATGAAGTATAATCGTAGTATTTAAATAATGGGGTGTGGGATATGGCTAGAGTGCCAGTTCTATTTTCTGTTTGGCCTGGATCTCTTTTATCTGTTTTAGATATTTTTTTTGCTTCTAGTGTCAGTGACCCCAAATTAAAACCTGGAAAGAGTTGGAAATAGAAGGCAAACAATTCAAAAATTATAAAAGATAAAAAAATTAAAAAAAAATAGCAACTGAAAAGTTGCTAAGGATTATTCATTCTATAACATATTAATTTGAAGTTGAACTACCCCTTCAGAGAAAATCAAACTTTCAAACTTTGGAAACCATCTAATATTCATTTGTTTTTGTTCAAAAAATATTTGAATTGTGGAAAAAAAATAAAATTTGAACATATCACTGGTTGGATTTGCTCTATTGCTGGTTGGATTAGTTCTATTGCTGGTTGGATTAGTTCTGTCACTGGTTAGATGAGCTCTATCACGGGTTGGATGAGCTCTATCACTGGTCGGATTAGCTCTATCACTGGTCGGATTAGCTCTATCGCTGGTTGGATGAGCTCTATCGCTGGTTGGATTAGCTCTATCGCTGGTTGGATGAGCTCTATCACTGGTTGGATTAGCTCTATTGCTGGTTGGATTAGCTCTATCACTGGTTGGATGAGCTCTATCGCTGGTTGGATTAGCTCTATTGCTGGTTGGATTAGCTCTATTGCTGGTTGGATGAGCTCTATCACTGGTTGGATTAGCTCTATTGCTGGTTGGATAAGCTCTATTGCTGGTTGGATGAGCTCTATCGCTGGTTGGATTAGCTCTATCACTGGGGGAATGGCCTTGACCTGTTTTTTTGCAGCCATTATTTCAATAAAGCATATCAATAAAGCATATATTTGTAGTATTTGCCAGGAGATATTAAGTTTAACAAGAGTTAATAAAGTTACATTTAAGCAGCTATAAGAAGACGGTTTCTCTGCTCGGTAGAATGAGTGGCAGTAATTATCCATGTAATATACTTTACTTCCATGAGCGAAAATGGGTTACACATCAGCTATTCTCAGCCACATACGCTGCATTTTCATTGCAGCTAGGGACAGCACATCTACAGTCCTCTGATGATATATTGCTACCTAGTGGCCAATTCAGGCAGTTACAGAAAAAATGTGCGGAAGAGCTATTTAGAAGGGGGGAAAGCAACGTGTCGCTAGAAGTGAGAACTGACAGAATGACAGAAATACAAATACCACCCTCCTCCATGGGGTCGGCCATATCTGATACACAATGTGAATATCCCAGGGTTTCCTGTTGCTGAAATCCCCTTACAATGATTGCATTAATAGCCCCAGTGATTACACACGGGATTACGTAATGCATTCCTAGCATACGTACCTCTGTGCATGTCCCTACCTGCACTGGGATTCTAAAGAGCCAAGGGAGCATCCATGAAGCCAAAAGACTACTACAGAATCCTGCAGGGGCCAATGCACATGATACAGACAATGAAACAACTGAGTGTTCTCTGATACCTGAAAAAAAATGAAATAAAAAGCAACTTTGATAAATAAGAGAGAAATGTTGGTAGGTAGCTATCCATGGAGGGAGGATTTTAGTCATTCTGTAGCAATTCTAAAAAAATCATCATCTACAGACCTACAATCATTTCTCTCAATGGGGTGAATTCGCAAGTGCTGGTAAAGAAAAATGCTGTAAAACGGCAGTGTAAAAATGTAATTGTGCCAATAAATTCACAGATTTTCCAAAAATGCTCCAGGCCTACTGACTCAAAAAAGGGGGCCTGGTTACCTTTGTGTTGGAGCAGCTGAGAATTTATCATAGGGACAACAATTTTAACTAAATTTAAAATTTCATTTCAAAGCCAGCTTTTACAGTACTGGGGGCCTTAATTCCAGGCAGAGCTCCAAGTTCACTGCACTAGTCAGTGATACCTGAACACTTATATATCCATCTATCTGTATATATCTATATATCCCCTGTTAGACATGTAAAACATTTCAAGGTTTTCTGACTGAGAATATAGAACAATATTGTATTTACTACAATAGATAGAACATGGATTCATATGCTTATTAGCAGCCCTAAAAGTATATTAAACAGTTAACAGTGGCCAATTAGTGAATCATTATAATATGTTTGGGTCATCAAGGGGGAACCGTGACATGACCGACAGGTACAGGTAGGCTGTGGGTTCCCCTTTAATCTGAAAACCTGCTGTATATTACATATAATTGACTTAAGTGACAGTGATCCAAGACCTTATTTCATGTAACCATTTGGAGTGAGGGAATTAAAATGGCCATACAAGGTGAGATCTGCTCGTTTGGCGAAGTCACCAAATAAGCGTAAGTGGGCAATATTGGGCTAATTCAATTGTTTGGCCCGTCATTACAATGGCAGCCATAGGCGGCATCAGACTGAGGACTGCATCAACGAGCTGATGCGGCCCACGATCCAAAGGAAAATCAAACCTGCAGATAAGCTGCCAAATCAGTCTGAAAGACCCAAATCAGCATCTGAAATCTGTCTGTGTATGGGTACCTTTAAAGGAGAATGCAAGTCAAAATGTAAAAAGCATACTGCCCAATAGCCCTCCTATTGTTTAGTAAAAACTCCACACTTTTGGCTCACCTAATCAAATATTTACTCAGTCACACTTACTCACATTTTCTACAACAGGCAGCCATCTCTAAAAAGGTATTCCCCTTCCTTTCCCTCCTTGCTTCATACTGCACATGTGTTTCATTCCCTCCCCCCCTCCCCTCTGCCAGATCCGCTTCTGATTGGCTGGTGGGCATGTGTAGCTCAGAACAGGAGAGAGGATCAAATTACACACATGCTCAGAGAATAGGAAGGCTGCCGCTGGCACCTACAGGAAGGGGAGAGAGATTTCAGTGATGTCACTGTAGGCTTCACACTGCTGTAGGCTGCCAGCACCATATCTCAGAGAAGCAAGCAGGGATCTGGGAATTTAGATATGCAGTAAGTACTTAAAAAGAATGCCTTTAGACTTACTTTTAATTTATATTAACCTTTCATTGTCCTTTAAGTTCTAAAACATCTAGATCATTATCACCCTAATGATATAGAATTAGTTAGGTTAAAAGTTACTCATAATTCCAAATGGAGCAGAACAAATGGAAATGAGCACAAAAGCTGGAGATGGAGGGGGGTTATTGAGCAAGTTCTGCAGAGTGTATGTGGATAACAGCGGAACCTTCCTTACATATTCATGTACACAATTTACAAAAAATGCCCAGATCCTCCGGGGGATATTATTTAATAGTTTGCCTGCAGCAGTATGAGCATTTGATATTGTGTGTATGGAAATGTTTACTTCAAAGTTCCTTACCTTCACTTGTTTGGTCTTCCTTTGTGTTGGGTGTGAGGTGCCCTGAGGGCTTGGAATGCAGTCGTGCAGTTACATCATTCATTTGGGATGGCTGTCTATCAAGTTTATGTAAAAATAAACCATTTATCATATCATTTTGCATGATGGTACAATGTGAACCCTCATCCTCTGGACAAGAAGTTACACCTAACCCAATCCTGGTTCGGTGCTCTTTAAACTTACACTCATAACAGAATGTGAAAGAAAATTGGTTTGCTGCCTAATGGAACG
Source organism: Xenopus tropicalis (assembly GCF_000004195.4). Lineage (NCBI taxonomy): Eukaryota > Metazoa > Chordata > Amphibia > Anura > Pipidae > Xenopus > Xenopus tropicalis. The sequence goes on from NC_030681.2 coordinate 132,135,120, forward strand.
TGCCTGGGTGGTTCACTTCAATGAGTTGAAGTTTGATTTGCACAGAAAACAAATCCCCAGGATGTACCTAACCAGGCCCAGCTTTTGTTAAAGTGCCAGTGCAGGAAAAAGAGCCATACAAAGCCTTTGCACACTGTCCTCCCTTTACTCGACTGTCCCCGGCCTGCCTTCAGCCTGCACCCTCCCAATCCCAGTTCCCTGTATAAATGATGTCAATGAGCAAAGGAACATCACAGTGCAATGCATTGTGGGTTATGTTGTTCTGTCTGTAAGATGTTACAACTTGTAAAACCAAATGTTTAAAGGTCCCGATACAGGAGCAGATTCTAGCTGCCGATACCGGTCCCTTAGCCCGTGTATGGGGACTACCGATGGGCCTGCCCGACCGATATCTGGCCTGAAATTGGCCAGATCTCGATCGGGCAGGTTAGAAAATCTAGTCGGATCGGGGACCGCATCGGCTCGTTGATGTGGTCCCCAATCCGACTGCCCCATTGCCGCCAATATAATTTGATCATTTGGCCCTAGGGCCAAACGATCGAATTAGCCTACACGCTCCCCAATATCGCCCACCCATAGATGGGAATATTAGGTGAAGATCCGCTCGCTTGGCGATCTTGCCAAGCGAGCTAATCTTAACGTGTATCGGCACTTTTAGTCCCTTGTTTGCTGCCAGGATTTCGAATGATGCAGAAAGAGAACTACTGTTTTGCAGATGGCTTTCAGCAAAAATGGTAATGGTGTTGAAGTAGCAGATTACAGTGACTAGTGTACTAGGGGTTCCTGTATTGTGTGTGGGACTCTGAGTTAAAGGGGTGCTTTGAGTTAACTTTTAGCATGTTATAGAATGCCCTATACCCAGCAGCTTTGCCATTGGTCTTCATTGTTCATAATTTATAGTTTTTTTTTAATCATTTGCCCTACTTCTTTTTCCCCATCCTTGTTACTCTTCTTCTATTCAAGGTGCCTGCCCACTTGTTACCCTTGGGGAAGCGGCCCACTTTCCCCACGTTTCCTTCCACTGGGAGATTTACTGAGTGCTGTCCGGCTTCATTTGGAGCCAAAGAAAAAGAATTGCAGAAGGGAAACAATAAGGCCATAATGAATCATTTGCAGAACATGACACATGGAAACTTGTCTATTTTAGGGGGGGGAAAACTGACGCTTTCCTGGAAAAAAAAAAAGATATCAGAAGTCTGATCTGGAGTTAATTTGTATACAAACCACAATGCTTCATGCCTCTGTATAGTCACAGGGCCCCTCAGTTACATAAAGGAGTAGTTCTCACCTTTAAATTAACTTTTGTGATATTCTGAGACATTTTGCAACTGGACTTTATTATCAAATTTTTTTTTCTTGGCAGCTGTCTGGTTACTAGGACCCAATTCCCCCCAGGATGCAGGAAGTGATGAGAATGAGGGACTGGATGCTGAACAGAAGTGAGCCTGAACAGAAAGATTAGTGCACCGGTGGGTTGCACCTTCCATGGATAGCCCGGCTGTCATGCTAGAAGCAGCATATGCACTTGAGCAAGTTGCAGAAACAACAATGTCATTTAGAGATAAGGTTAGTCAAATTACATTTCTTAAGTGTGCCTATTATACACCCCACAGGCTTGCACAGCTACAGCTTTATCCCCAAACTTCAGCCCTATGTCCCAAATGTAATTTTTGCTCTATATCAGTTTAAATGGCTGTCCCTGTGACTTAACAGCTTATTTATACGAACTATACTAGGGTTTCTGAGGCAAACACAACTTTTTACCAGTTCAGAGCAATAGTACATAGTTTTTAATTTGTAAGCTCCTCCATGGGTAACCATCTTTTCTGTTGTGCCGGTAGGGACAGTACCATGCTAACCTGCCAAACGCCAGCGAGACACAACATGCAGTTCAGAGCAGTGTCAAAGGTACAGGCAACACAGGAAAGGATGGGCTCCATAAACTTGTGCGTTCCTGTGTGATGGAATGCATCAAATACCCCCCCCACAGGAACAAAGAGTAAACGTCAGTGTGTAAGAGCCCTTGGGTCAGTCTCCATTCAATAGCAGTGGGACTGCCGTAATGTGCACACTGAATCACAAACTTACCTTTTCAACATGCCCGGTTTGCCCTAACTCTTACCCTTAAGGCTAGGCTGGAAACTTCCCACTTGTGTGTAGCTGTAATTTGCTTTTTTTACCATTAACAAAAATGGTAAAGCACAGCCTGCGCGGCAAGTCATAGGTGTAAATCAAATGGCAATAGAGCTATAGGCAGCGTGTAAGGCATCAACGTAAGGTCAGAGCTGCGGCAGTAAAGCTATAAGGCTGAGGGCACATGGAGCATTGGCTCCGCTGCTCTCAGCTTGCACTTTTTCTACAGGCTGAAAGAAACAGATGAGCTCCATTCATTGGCACTTAAAACACACAGCGGAGCTAAAACCAATGCTCTGTGTGCCCTGGCCCAAAGGCTTCATCTGAAAAGTTATTAATTCTAGATGAATGCTGACAGATGGAGTTTGCTCCTCACTGGAACAAACTACTCTAAACCCAAAATGAATATTTTGACTAAGAAAATAAAATATAATTCCAAGCAACTTTCCAATACAGACGAATTTCAAACCATTCTGAAGTCATTTGCAATTGCTACTGAAAGCAGTTTTCTGTCACTTGCACCGCTCTATATATTAAAACAAGGTAGCCAACAGAACCCAAATTTAATGTGCTGATTTCAATGGCAAATATGGAAATCAATCAATTGTATAGATATCTTTATTCATAGAAGGCTCGGCACATTATATCCTTCAATGTATCATACTCTGTAACAGCTACTAGACACCTTTTTACAGCAAACTACTTAGAATTTTGCTCCAGTCAGCTGCAGCCGGTGGTATAGTTGTGCGGGGACCATCCTAGTAAATTATTATAACACAGAGAGCCCAATGAGAGTTTTCTGTACACCAGTGATATGCAATTAAATAGGTCTCCCATTAGATTCAGATGAGATTAAAAAAAAAAAAAAAAAAAAAGGGTATTTAACATAAAACCTTAGGCTGATGCCACACGTGGCGTTTTTACGCTGCGTTTTTTCTCACGCCGCACAAGCCACACATGGCGTTTTTCAGCCTAGAACTGGTGACATAAGCAAATCCCGTTGCCATGGTGCTAATAGTGGGAAATAGCAAAAAACGCTGCGTATTTCCGCTAGGTCTGGCAGCTGCCTTTGCGTATACATAGGAATAGCTTGCTTTGCAAGTACTGGCGTATTTCAGCCTACGCTTGAAAAATCCGTGCTAAGGCGTTTTCTAGCGTATTTACGCTTTGTGTGGTTTGCTTCGCGTCTTTTCAAGCTATTTCTATGGATGATGATATCAGGCGTTTTTCAGCCACCGAGAGAATTAGAAAATACGCAGCGTAAAAACGCCTTGTGTGGCATCAGCCTTAGATCATTGGTAAATAGTAGTTTCAATGGCTCAGAATCACCAATACTTAATAGTGTACCCCACCCGCCCCTATATAAATCAGGGATACCAAGTGCACCTCCCTCTCACGGGCATATTTATTAAAGGGTACACATACAGTTCATCAGAAGAGAATCCCATAATCCAATATGTGTGAATAGAGCTGCAGAGACCCCCTTTCTGATTAGTGCTCCTAATACAGCCCAAAATGAGGAGGGAAGCCCCATGTGACAGCTTAAGGACTGTAGTTATGACCCCATGTTAAACCCCCTATAACTAAATGGGTATGTATATTCCGTGGCTGCACATTATCTGGGAAGTGAACAATTTACAGTATAAAGGATAATGTGGGAAGAAAAATCAAATTGGTGGCATAAAGAAAGTGAACTTATGCTACAAGCCATATAGCATCAATAATATACATATATATTTAACTTTGGCAATATTAGCTTACCGACATACTACAGGGAACATCTGTATAAATAATACTAATTTAGCTTATACCCAGAATTCTAGAAGTGTGATGCCAACACAATATGGAAGCTCAGTGGCTCCAATAAGGAAGATATTTTAAGGGGATGTTTATGTTACAAGTCATTTTGTTAAGATGTAGTCATTGATTGGCGGTTTTCTTTATTTTATGTTTTTGCTTTGCTTTTTTGTATTTGCTTTTTTTACTCTCTATATCAGGGGTCCTCAAACATTTTAAACAGGGGGCAAGTTCATAGTCCCTCAGACTGTTGGGGGGCCAGACTATAGTTTGGAAAAAACGATAGTTTTTTTTTTCCCCCGGGCCTGAATACCACTGGCAATGGCCCCTATAAACTCAGCGCTGGGCCAAGCCACAAAAAAAAAATCTTCGGAAGGGCCCCACCCACTCACAAATAAATACTGCTCTCCTACCTGAGAGCCAGTGGGGGGTGGTAAGTATTGGGGGGGGGAGCATTGGGATGTGGCAGCATTCTATGTGGCAGCATTCTATGTGGCAGTTCAGGTACCCAGCTATTTTGAACTTGATTCTAATTATTAATTATAGTGCATGAGGAACAGCCAAAGAAAGAGCTAAAACACTGCAGCACATATGATCTATATAATTTGACTGGCTGTTCCTGCGTCTGCATTCTCCTCTGCCCCACTGCGTCACCGCATTACGAGGTTATGCACTAGGCAGAGGAGTTTGAGGACCCCTGCTCTAAATTGATCTTAGTGCCAGATTTAGAAGGGGCAACAAGAGCCTAAACAACTGGACTGCAAAGCTGCCCAACAAAGAACCAAATTACTGTTTTAAAAGAAATGAAAAGGAATGTGCCCCTTACAACAGAGCACTAAACTGGAATTTTAAGCTGAACTTGCCCTTTGAATCCTGCCGAGCTAGGGGCCAAGCAATATACCCAGCATAGCCACATTTATTAAGTGGATCTCATTTCTGTTTTTGGCAAGACAGACATAGAACACAGCTGCTACACTACAGCCCATGATGATCACAGTTAACTCATTGTGTTGCCTTTAACCCTCTTGAAATACATTCTTTACACTAACCCTTTAGGAGCCAGGGACCATAAAATCCTGCGGTGCTGGTATAAAAAGCACCAAGGTGCCAGCATTATGAATTCTACGGTCCTGGTTTGCACTTTGATCTATGTTACTGCCAAACATGTATCAAAATGATCCAGCACTTAAAGGGCTAAATGAAAAAAAGTAAAGCTTGAATTAAAAAAACAAAAAACAATAGAAAAAACAGAAAAGGTAAATCAGAATAAGTCTATAGCTTACATACAGGTGCTGCAGCTCATTGACCCACCCAGGTAATTGGCACAGTACATTAATAAAGATGTCTAGAAGTGTCTGCGACAAAAGTCTACATTTTATGGCACACACGGTATTTTGATCGCCATTGTGCGCTCGGAGATCCACAAGGGGCAAACTGATCACACAGGGCGATCACCACCAGCTTCTCCCATATGAACAGTGTTTCTCGTGCTGTAATAAGTGATTAATAGGCTATTTGGATATTTTGGCTACAGGTTTTCTACCTGGGACCCTCACTGCAGTAAAAAAAAAAAAAAAAAAAGTGCCACACAGCTGTCCTTGGTGGCCAGGGGATTTGCTTCCCCAAGGGCTCGGTTTGGAGAAACCAGCAGGTATTTGCTCACCAGAAAATGTGTGCGATACCAGAGACTGCCCAAAGGATTTGGACTAGATTTTAACAACAGAACCCTGGATTCTTTTAAAGTGATACAGACATGGTATTCTTTAAAAAAAATAAAAAAAACGAATTGGGTCAGTATCCCTGAAGTGTCACTCATGCAATAAAAGCCCCCCAACCCCCGACCCCTTCCTTTTATTTATTTTTTTACTTCATTAAAATGCAGATATTAATAATATAAAAAAAGGGGGTAAAAATCAAGGCCTTCCAGCTAGGGAGGGCATATAACCTTTAGCCTCGGGAGACTCTTGGCCAGCTAATACCCTTGGTATAGGAACAGGTGATTATTCATCTGTATCATTGTTATATAAGATTGTTCTTTGCCAGGGATGTTCAGCCAGTGCTCCCCCAAATCTTCTTGATGGAATAAAGGATATAGGGGAGTGCTGGGGGCTTGCGGGTCAGCATCAGATGGTGGGATGCAGGATAAACCCACTTTCTAATCGTGCCGTATATCCTCTTCCCTTGGTCTCTTCAAGATGGACAACCCCCGACTGAGAATACTGTACAGCAGAGCAACCAATGTATGAAGATCTTTTTGCTTTATAGAACATGTCAGGCACTACAGAAGAAGCACCTATAATAACTGTTCTTGGCCTTAAAGCTTGCACTTATGTGCACACACACTAATACCTAGCAAGACCTGGACGTCGACACATTAAAAACCATCTCAACCATTAATATACCTAAAAGATGATCGTGGTTTGTAAACAAATAAATATGAAATATCATGAAGAAGCATTAAAAAAAAAAATCCCACCCACTGTCCAGGCTGAATGAAACGTTCAAGAGAGATTAAAGAACAACAAATAAACACATAAAGCAGCTTGTAGATAAGTGATATGTAGAAATGTATCATGGTGAAGGGCTCGGCCTGGGTAAATTACAGCCATATCTCCAAGTGCAGAGAAAGTTATACAATTCGGCAACCAGTCTGTATAATGTTGCAGTAACAGGGTAAAAAGAGTGAGAAAACAATCAGTAATAAGGTATAATCCAATTCATAATGGTGTAATATCACATGGCAGGTAAGAATATAGGAGGTGCTCGTAACAGTTGGGCCCGGGGAAGCCTTTGGTCCTTTCACTGACTTCTGTCCCATATATCTTTAGGTATTTCAGAGAATGCACCACAATTGGGTTGGTTGGCTGGAAGTCCTTCTGTCCTGCTGCATCCTCATGACAGGGGCTTGATTAGATAGAGTTTTTCCCCCTGCTCACTGGTAAAAATTGGGGCCTTTTTGTAATGTTCTACCAATTCTTCCATGGTGGAAAACTTGCGCTGGCCAATGCAGTACATACAGTCTTTCATCTGCACTTTGAAATGCTTATTTTTGCCTTGGGCTTTCAGTGAAACGGAAAAGTCATTTGGCTTTAAAACAAAAAGAGAGAAACGACATTGTTACTATATGTATATGGTATTAACATAAAAAAAGGATTTAATTACCTGCCAACACATCTATATCACTGATAATGTACGTATCTCATAAGCACCCTGATATGTTAGAGGCCATTCCAAAATCTATACTTTGTTTCAAAAGCTCTAACGTCATTGTACACTTCATATAGTTGTGGATGGTGCAAAGCTGGGTTCTTTTAACTTGCAATATGGATCAGACCACAGGGTCCGATTCCTCCATTGCTGCATATAAATCTCTGCACCACGCTGGCTCTTAGGAGATCAGGCAGGGTGCGAGAATTTGTATGCCAGTCGGTGTGGGGGATAATTCAGGGGGGAAAGATGGTTGAGTTTTCTATCCTCCAGGCCCCATCCAAAGATTTTAAGCAGGGCGGGGCCGGCACAGAGTAGGTACATCACGGATAATAAACCCAACATGGATGACTGATTTATTAATTATCCAGTATTTGTCACAAAAATAAACAGAACATATTGTTTGGCCTACAAATTGTGTCTCTGTAGAGCAGGGATCCGCAACCTTTTTTACTTATGAGCCACTCTCAGATGTAAAAAGTGTTGGTGAGCAACACAAGCATAAAAAAGTTCTTTAGATCAGTGCTGTCCAACTTCTGTGGTACCGAGGGCCGGAATTTTTCCGACCTACGTGGTAGAGGGCCGATAATGGAAGCCAGTTTTGACCACTCCCCTTTTTGAAACCGCACCCACTTGAAACCACACCCATGTTATCACATGACCATACCCATATTAATGGTTGTAGTACAGCAAATACCTGCCATACTTTGCCTTCCCTACCCTGCCTGCGTGTGCCATACTTTGCCTTCCCTACCCTGCCTGCGTGTGCCATACTCTGCCTTCCCTACCCTGCCTGCGTGTGCCATACTCTGCCTTCCCTACCCTGCCTGTGTGTGCCATACTCTGCCTGCCCTACCCTGCCTGTGTGTGTGTGCCATACTCTGCCTGCCCTACCCTGCCTGTGTGTGTGTGCCATACTCTGCCTGCCCTACCCTGCCTGTGTGTGTGTGCCATACTCTGCCTGCCCTACCCTGCCTGTGTGTGTGTGCCATACTCTGCCTGCCCTACCCTGCCTGTGTGTGTGTGCCATACTCTGCTTTCCCTACCCTGCCTGTGTGTGCCATACTCTGCCTGTGTGTGCCATACTCTGCCTGTGTGTGCCATACTCTGCCTGTGTGTGCCATACTCTGCCTGTGTGTGCCATACTCTGCCTTCCCTACCCTGCCTGTGTGTGCCATACTCTCTCTGCCATGTATGGCACACACAGGGAGCATACAGTGACACAATGTTGGCACTGCTCCTACGGTCTGCACAATAACTATATATTAAAAAAAAAAACTTTTTAATTGCAGTACCACCTCAGTATATGTTCTTTTTGTAGTGTGCAGGGTTTATTTGTGGGTTTCTACTGAGGTGTGAACAGGTAAACAATGTGGGTGATTACAGCCTGAGCCTGAGGTGTGAACACTGCAGGGGGTGAACAATGTAGGTATTAAAAGGTGTGAACAACACAGGGGATTACATGTTTAAACAATACCGAGGGTTTACAGCCTGAATCTGAGGTGTGAGCCATGCAGGGGGCCAGTTAATCTCAGTACTGATACCATTTAAAGCTTACACAAGAGTAAGCCATCAAAGCAGCCAGACAGGTGGAGGGCCACACAGAGGGGGGTCGTGGGCCCGCGGGCCGCCAGTTGGACAGCACTGCTTTAGACGATACAAAATAAGGGCTGTGATTGGCTATTTGGTAGCCTGAATGAACTACTAGCCTGCAAGAGGCTCTGCTTGATGTAAAACTGCATCTCTCTACTTCTCCAAACCAGAAATGTAAAAATGGGCACCTACTTTGAGGCCACTGGGAGCAACATGGGAGCAAGGGGGTGGTGAGCAACATGTTGCTCCTGAGCTACTGGTTGGGGATCCCTGCTGTAGAGACTGCATGGGACACAGGGAATGCACCTTGCCCTGTTTAGCATTCTGGATAAGGCATGCTCACAGTATTTCACTTTCCCCATGCGTCATTAAATCACATTACAACATTAAAACTGGTTATGCACTTAAACGATCTGCTTGCTTGGCAAACCAATCCACACCCCATTAAATAACCCCATAATAAGGGGGGGGGCTGATCTAAACATTCTGACCTACTGTAAACAGAACACAATTAGAATAGACACAATGAACAACAATGAAAAAAAAAATGTTCCCTCTATCTCCATTATTCAAACTTATCACAAATGCCCACCAATGGAAGCCACCTTAACACCAGAGAAAACGTGCTAAATACCTAAAAATTGCCCAGCTGCAGATACTTCACATATAACTGATAGAAGCAACCCTATTAGCTAGATAAATGCAGTTTATTTTGTAATTATCGTTATAGCTTATTAAAGCTATAACATATTTTCTGCTCATAATAAATGCAGGATAAAACCTGAAGCACAGAACTAAAACGGATGCCTTCCTTTTAATTATTGTACAGACAAAAATATATTCCTGATCAGCATAGAACAGAGGGGGTTATTTAGAAGCATTTAACTACTACAGAATAAAATGTCTTTATGAAGGCCACCGCTGTCTTTTTTAAGGAAAATTTACCAAAAAGCACTTTAACAAAAAGAACAATGAAGGGAGCATTCAGAGCATATTGGTGCCATATGTTTAAGCTCCCTCAAAATGTCCATACTTTGCCTATCAAGCTATTTTTGAGGAACAAAACTCCTGCCCTTACATCAGGTAAATCCAAGTAAATTTCTGGAAAACTATAACTTCATTTATTTGTGTTTAAAATATTAAATGATAGTTTTAAACAGTAAATCAATAATAATATAAAGTCTTCGGAGGAACACACTAAGCTGGTTACAAGCACTGCATGAAGAATACTGCACAATAAAAAATAGCCAGCACAGGATAAACTTTCCCACAAGCCACTTAAACAAAGTTCAGAAAGTGTTCAATGGAGGTTATGTATATGTCAGATATAGGTGGACTTTTTCTCCAAAAACATATAATCTGGCACAAGAGACAATCCTAAATGTCAACATAAGGATATATAAAGAGTTATTTTGAAGTTGATTTGTTACCAAGAAGCTCAGATTTTGTTTTGATTGCCTAAGTTCTACAGAAATACATCATTGCCTGCTTTCCACTAGGAACATGATATGACAACTAGGGACCCGAATGGGCTGCCTAAACACTGCTAGGCCTTATTCTTAAACAGTGGCAATGCTTTTGTAAAGCAACGGACAAAGGAATATTCTACACAAACAAACAAAAAACACTTTTAGGGGGTTAAGTATTCCAAGGTATAAAATATTTATTAGGTAACCAAAAGAAATATGATTTCCTTGGCATATCTAATGATCAATCAAGAAGATATAATCCAGAGAATAAAACAGGACAAAATGCTGTACCTGCATACAAAAAAGCAAAACATGCAATAACATTCATCTTAGTTTGTAGCATATTGGAAAGGTTTGCATAATGGATCTCTGAATTTCATGGGACTATAGAAAGCACACATAGCATATGAATGGCCTAAGTTACTTACTGAAGATTCACTGTCCCGGATAAGGAAATCTCCTTCATTTCCTCGTTCGTTGAGAGCCATTTCTGCTTGATGCCTCGTCACCTTCCCATAATACCACTGATTCCCAGCAAACCTTCCAGATGCAGAAGGTCCTATGTAGTCACAACGTGGGGGTAAAGGCTCAAAACTTGGAGTGGGCTGAAAGTTTTGCATTATAGTAACATAGTTCTTTGGTACCAAACCCACAAGGCCATTACTCTTCCGACATTTCCACCACTCTGGGTCATTTTCTGGCTTCTCTATCACATCCATGACTTCTCCTTTCTCAAAGTTGAGCTCTTCCTCATTAGAGGAACTAAATGGGTACAAAGCCTGAACTACATGAAGTGATCGCCCATTGTTAAGATTGTTGACAACAGCAGCCAGTTTCTCAGTCAATGTGCCAACTTGGTCTCCGGAAGGGCTGTCATTCTCTTCTGTAACGTAGTTTGAAGGAAACCATCCTACACGTCCATTGTAGCTCCCCCGCCACCAGCCATCACTGCACTTTTCCATAACAATGACCTTGGTGCCTTTCACCAGGGAAAGCTCATCATCCCTCTCTGCAGTGTAGGTAAATTTAACATAAGCTGGCATGTTCAGATCATACAACCGTTCGGCATCGGGTAAACTATCATCTGCTGTGGAAGCAGAGTCGGGCATGCTTGGTTTACGTTTTACTTTTCCAATACCTGGTAAAGCAAAGTTAGAAAAAAAAAACCACATACAATTAAAAAAATAATAATAAACTTTGGAAAAGATAACAGATCAGGATTTACTATATGTGGATTCAAACATTGCTAATTAAGTTTTACAATTTCCTGGCACAGACCCCATATTCACTGATTTTTCAGCTGCTGGAATTTCATACATCCTAAAAAGTAATCAATTTCCAACAGCACAGTCATTTTTCATCTACCTCTTAAACATATTTGTAACACATGTTGGCTTTTTCGACTCCCTAATTACAGATTTGTTGTTTTTTTCCAATTGAAGTTTCCAAGTCATTGTTTCCAATGGAGTTTTTGATAACACAAAGATACAAATTCATTCAATTTACAGTTAGTTTTTTTTTTTTTTTTCAAAGGAATACAGTTCTAATGTGTAGCGCTGGCTCCTTCTGAAAGCTCAGACTCAGGCACAATGCACTGAGATGGCACCTACACATCAATATTACAGCTAAAAAAAAATACATTTGTTGGTTCAAGAATAAAACGGTAGAATGAATTATTTGCTATGTAAACAGTGTAATTTAGAAATAAAAAGTACACTATAAAAATCCCTTTAAGCTCAATCACGAAAAAAAATGCTAGTGTAAATATGCTAGTGATTAAATACATTCAATGAAAACTGCATGGTTCCATGTGACAAATTTGACTTGGCAAAAATAAAAGGTTACATATATACCTTCCTTTGACTTTTATAGAAGTTTGCCAGGTTTAGTTAGCACATTTGTTCATTTGAATTTTTGAAATTATCATCTCAAATGGTAATGAAGTTGCCTTTTAGTTATAAACGCCTTCTTTAACTAAAGATAATGTCTCACAGGTTGAGTTCTATATGCACCTAAGCGGGTTTTATTTTTCCTGTACTGCACAAGGTCCAAGTGCCCAAAATCTCCTAAAAGCTGTCGCCCCAACACATGGGGCGATACTAAAGCCGCCTCACTCCTACCAATTATCAGAGGGAATAACAAGATTCTATGAGGGGATCTGGTCACTCAAAGAATAGAGTTCAAACGTAATGGGAAGAATACATTTGTATCTTTGTGGCCGGATGCCCTTCAGCTGTTTAACATTTGGCTTTTGGAATCATTTCAAACATTCCATCCTGAAGCTTTAATGTCATTTTCCTGTTGTGTACAGTGGCATCCTGCTTCTGTTCTCTGCAAACAGTAATCCCTTTCCTAACAGATACTGCGAGGCTCGTACAATCTGCAGCTGTGCAAAGTTTACCCAAATGTGATGCTCAAACACTCGACTGATGGAGAGACAAGACTTTTTGACAACAGAAAAACATGACTGTCGCTGCTTGCTGTTTAAAACAGAAATCAAGAAATTATGAGCAAATTGTACAACATTTGGTATATTCACCATATAGATCTCATACAGAATGTTTGATTTGAGTAAGACCAGTGTTTTTCTACATGGCCAGAGCATATATTTATAGAATGAAATGACCAAATGTATGAATATGGGAACATTTATTCTTCCATCAGGACATGGAGCTCAGCTGAGATGTGACCCTTACAACCCTTCTCTGGGGATTTTTAGTGCATGCGTTTCCCACGTCCTTTTGACAGTGGGGGTGACGGTGTGCCTTGAATTCATGAAAAGCTACATGGGCCGATTATTAAAATATATATATAGATGCACAAGTCCAACCAGATTAAGGAAAATGGTGTTGTATTATAAACCTATACGTACGGCAGTGTTTCTTAAACTCAGGAGTGCAACCTAAGCTTCAGTAGCTGCTGCAGATAAACTGGGTGTTTCGTTGGTGGCAACAGGGCAGCTCCCTCTCTAAGAATATACTGTTCTTTAATACTATAAATTATACTAATGCTAATTATAGAAAGTAAGTTGTGGCACAGAATGGAGCATTGAGTCCAGAGTGAAGAAAACGTTATTGCTCTGAGCCGTCCCAAGAGACAAGAATGGCATCCGCCTGTCACTGCGCACAGACTTTGGCCCAAAAATGCACAATTCAGAAGATTTGGCCCAAAATCCACCCCATGTGCACAGTGACAGGCAAATGTCATTCTTTTCACTGCGGTTTGGAGCGATAAAGGATAAGGAATAAATCTATACACATATTTATTATGTATATGGAAAGGCAAACCCTGTAGCACTTAAAGTGGACATTGTGTAAAAAAAACAAGATTGTCAGCGCATTATACTCTTTTAAATAAAGAAAGAATGTGCTTATGTGTTATGGCTGGTTTTTTTGAAATTTCCCTAAAAACCCTACTAGGGGAATAAAGGGCATAGGAACCAATCAGCACCCAGGCTGACCTGATAGGGAACTGAAGCCTGTCTTTGCTTGTCTAACTGCAGGGCTATGATTGGTTATCCCTACTGTGCTTCTAGCAGGGACCATTAGGACATGGCCACGGACAGGGACCATAGCAGATGGATGGGGAGCTCCAATGAAGGAGCCATTTTTAAAGATAATGATAATTTTTAGTCCAAAGTGAAAGAGGACACATATATTATTTATCACTGCCTACTAGATAAAGGAGGGTCACTTATGCTATATGTCTCCTTTAACCTTTTCTTTCATGGTCTCAAAATATGAGAGTGGTATTTGTGTTTTTTTCTGCCTGTATTAGCCTTTTACTGCAAACTCGGCCAGTAACACAGTCACAGATGCTTGGAACATTACAGCTAATGGAAAATAAATATACAACGTCCTTCAGCTCTTATTATTTCCATTTGGCAAATCCAAAGGGAAAATTAAAAAAAAAGAAATGATGATTTACCACCTAAGTGCTTTAAGTCCACAATATAATGGACTGTAAAACAGGAGGCTATTGGAAATCACTGAGGAATTTTACAGCATGAAGCAGCAGTCCAAGTGCCGTTATGAAAGTCATTGGCAGCTTAATATTTTAAAGAGGAGGATATATTGCTTTCATAATACACAAGTATAATTAAGCAGCATCACAACATGCCAATTACAACTGATAGCATCATGAAGAATAGATTATAAGTGTACGGGGATAAACATTTTATTTATATAGAACATGGTTTCCCTGGGAGACACACAAAAAAAAGGTTCTGCAAGATAATGGAGGCAACTATGGAGTTAGGGATGTCACACAGAGCCATTCTGACTGCCATTACAAATGGAAATTAGTGGCAGTTAAAACCTCCCTCTATAGAGCTGGCTGGCCATACACGTTCATATTTCAGTCTTCCGGTGAACATTTGGATATCGGTTGTACGTTAAAACGCAATGATCTGAAACTAACATTCAGCCTGAAATTGTAGGATAAAGCCTTTAAAATACAATTTTCTAACCTGTCCGATCGACTGATCACCAGCGTAAGAAAATTATCGGGGTGATAATTCAGAGCTCACACAGTCCAAAAATTGGATTTTATTGGTATGTGTATGGCCAGCTTATGTCTGCCACTGTTTCATGGTACCTAAAGGAAGCATAGAAGTGATGGACAGATCTCCATGAGTGTAGTACAAAACATTTGTGCTATACATGACATTTAGGCGTGAATAGATAAAACAATGAAATAAGCTGTGCTTTATCTGTGTGTGCGTGGTCGTTGGCCATTCAAAATGCGACCGCATGAAGTAATACAGGTCACTTGGCAGGATCTGATTGCATGCTGGAAGCACAGCGCTGGGATATGGCCAGGAAACATTCCATTCTACTCTGGATGTAGCATTTTAAAAAAAATATTAAGAAACGTGCAATTCTGAGTCAACCTAAACTGGTTCCTAGCAGATACATCATTCACATAATGTATGAAATCACCGCCGATGTGATAGCCGGTATCCAGTTTTTCTCCCTAGAGCAAATGAAATGCTTTGCGACCACAGGATCCCGCAGCTTAGGGTGCAAGAGGAAATTACTGTTCTTACAAAAGCATTACTGTGCATATATAATTACACATTACAAAATCCATTAAAGGCGTGCCCGTAGCTGAGCTGTCAGAAGCCTCTAATGGAAGTTTGTATTTCCTGCCAAAGTATTAGCGATATATAAATAGTATTTTAGCTCTTCTGTGTGCGTTTGCTAGAAATCTTCTATGAATCTGTAGCCCTGGAATTGGTGGGCAACATTCATTTGTTTTAAGCACCCTTTTCTACACCAATTAATCCATGTTCTCCCTAAAGAAAGCCATAAACAGTAATATTCACTCGTTTAGCAAGGTTGCCAAACAAGCTAATCTTTCCCCCGATATGCCCACTTTGGGTGGGCGATATTGTGTTAATGAAATTGTTGGCTCTAGGGCCAAACAATCGCATTACAATTAAGGGGATGCAATAAGTTGGAAGGAGGACCACATCACAGCCCTCAATCCGACAGAAAAATCAAGCCTGTCAGATAGACATCTGCCCAATTTTTGCCCAGATATCGGTCAGGAAGGCCTGTCGGAAGGCCCCATACAAGGGCAGATAAGCTGCTGAATCGTCTGAAGGATCCAAATTGTCATCTTAAATCTGCCCGTGTATGGCCACCTTAAGCTGTGGCACAGCCATGCATCACATGACATCAGCATACACAACAAACTGCAATGCAAGCAGAAAATGTTATTTGTACTCACATTATTCACTAACTGCCCCACCTACCCACATAAAGGTTGCACATTACTGCCCTTTTAAAGTGATGGGGCCCCATATGTCTTTTGAGTGCAAGGTGAAAGGCACTACAATAGGTCACATTTTTATCCCATAATGCACAATAATAACCCATAACTGGGTATGTAGTAAAAGGCACTAAGCATTTACTGGTCACCTGTTAAAAAGTCAGACATTTTATTGGTTGCTATAGGTTACTGCTACTGGGCAAATTTTTTAGTGCCTTTTATTACAAATGAGTGTAAAAGTGCAAGTCAAAGCAAAGCCTATTGCTGGATGCTCTGCACAACTGAAAAGGAAGTCCTTATGTCGCTGACAAGTCTCGCTCCTAATGAGGAGGCCATTCATTGTCCCAGTTGAGTGACTGCGCAGCGTGACACCTTTCCTGAGGACTTACAGATGTTTCCTGTTACCGAGATAACCTCTCATCTGCCACTTACAACTGCCTAACTTATATTCCCTCTTGACTATGCGCCTTGTATTCCTTTTTAAGCCAAGCTACTGATTTCACCTCGCCTGTATGGTAGGATGATAGCTGAGCTAATTTAGGAGTCCTGGTGAAAAAATACGGCCAGATTGTTCCAACTTAGAGTTACACACACTGCACACCCACAAATACTATTAATCAGCGATCCCTGGTCTTTTTAGATTTTGTGAGAAAAACACACAAAATAAACCTTATTACGGGCTTCAAGCGAGTCCTATGATGGGCTGTTTATTAGCCCTGTAAGGGCTAGAGGCCCTGATTGGCTGTAGGATCGAGTCTTTGTGCTTCCAGCAGATTTCAGCCAGACTTTTCCAGAATAGGCAGGCATCTCATGTGAGCAAGCACTGAGGGGGCTGTTGCAGCAATACAGGTATGGGATCAGTTTCCCAAAAACATTATCCAGAAAGCTCCAAATTGCTGGAAGGCCATCTCCCACAGACTCAATCAAACAATTCAAATGTTAAAAAAACTATTTCCTTTCACTCTGTAATGATAAAAAAAAAGTACCTTGTACCTGATCCCAAGTAAAATATAACAAAACCTTTCTGAAGGCAAAACAATTCCATTGGGTTTAATTAACAGTTAAATTATTTTCTTTACTTTTCTATGATGTTAGTTGAGCAAAATAGACTTTTCTTACACTATATATTTTTTTTTCCCCTTCAGTCTTAGAATTTACAGTAGCAGTAAGCAGGCAGGTTCCATTTTGTGAACACTTTTTTGTATCACCCCAAAAACTCATGCATTTGCTATCTAGGTGTTATCTAGGAAGTGCTGAATGGAAAATAATTGTAATTAAAAATCTGAGCTGTCAGTCATATTGCCTGCACTGCCTCTATGCTTTAGGCATAGGGGAGGGGCAGGCAATACATGATTGACAGCTCAGATTTTTAAATACATTTATAACAGGTATGGATGATTAAATTAAAAAGAAAAGAATTTGGGTTTCGTGTTTCATTTTTAAGGACTTTTAGTAGACTTGGAATGGAGATCAAAATTATGGAAAGACCCCTTATCTGAAAAACCCCAGGTCCAGAACATTCTGGATAACAGGTCCCATACTGATATTAAAGGGGTAACATGTTACATGCAAGCCACTGGTTGTTAATCCAATACAGGCATGGGACCTACTGACTGGATCGCCATTCTTTAAGACTACGGAAAAAAAATTGTGCAATCATTAAATGATAAATAAATGCCTTCATTAAAAAATATTTATATTTTAGTTAGGGTCAATTACAAGCTACTGATTATTACAGAGAAAAAGAAAATTTTAATTATTTGATTAAAATAGGAGGTCTTCTCATAATTCAGAGCTTTCTGGATAGCAGGTTTCCAGCTAAGGGATCCCATAGCTCTAAATCTGAATTATGGGGTACAGCACTGAGCACTGCATCCTTGCTTCGATTCCATTACAGGGATCTGAAGGAGTATGTATGTTCTCCCTGTGAACCTTACAGGCTCAACAGGCTCCAGTAAAAATTGTCCACTGGGCAGGTACTTATTTAAATAAGTACAATCTCTGTAAATGAGTGCAGAACATGTTGGCACTAAATAAATAAAATATAATAATAAAGCTAGTCCTGCAGCATTGCCTTTCATAAATAACGCCCTTACAATTGTGATCTGTTATTTCTAAGACAAAGTAGAAAACTGAAGGTCCCAGATTTGTTCCTGGCCCATGAACAGTGCCCGTCAGGCAAGCAGTATACTCCTCCCCACACTCAGAACACTAACAAAGGAGCAACTTACAATAGCAGGATGTAGAATCATGTTTGTGCTAGACTTTATCAGAATATTTAGTAATGTTCCAATGACTGGTAATATTCGAGTAATGCAAGCCTTTACCCACGGGACGCAGGTTGGGTGGCTTAGCGATAACACTGCACACAATCAATGGTCTTAAATGTGAAAAAAAAGGAGTAAATTACAGAGTTTCCCTTTTCTGCGCCCCTGGTTATTGCCGAGAATTTGAGTGATTCTCCCAACATTACACTTTATTTCCTGTCTGCTGCCGATTGCCAAAGTCTTGTGTGTCTAAGTAATCTCTAAACTTCTCCCAGAAGGGATTCAAGCCACTGGGGGAAACAACTTACAATTTAATAAACAGGTAACAAGCAACCCAACTCTAGCTGAAGCAGAATTTTTGAATTTAAAACATTCCTAGTCTGTAACGTCATAACTGTCAGCCCAATCCAGCAACATGACAGAAGCTGGTGGCCAATCCCTACTAAATAAGACTCTTATATCTCAGGTATCCCTTTAAGACCAATTGTGGCTAGCAACTCCACCGAGGCACATATCATTCTAGACTAAGGCTTTAATTTGAGCACCCATGCTGGCAGCATACTACTGATGACTAGGCCACCACTGAAGGCACCCAGAACATTGGGTGGTAGTGGCACATGTTTCTCACTGTGATCTGCAGCATCATAAGGCCTCATTTGCTGTTTATCAACTATAAATAATACATCATTTCTATTCTTCTTCTTAGAAAACAGTCCTAAATAATGACTTGGTACATAATAATGTGTTACAATAGAGGCTCACAGTTGGAGCAGCCAGAAACAGCTGGTAAACAAACACATTTATGATATACAAATGTCTGCTCTGCCTAAACGGAGTCCTTGGTGTGACAGGAGTCAGGCTGATGACTCCCCCGTCTCACAAGCCCCTGCACCCATCGAGTGCCTGCAAATTGCTATCCATATGCTGATAGATCCATTCATTTGGTGAGGTCAGTGTGGCCACCCAATCAGTGGGCCAAATCAGAATGATCCGATAGTTTGGCCATTGAGCCTATAATTGAATCATATGGCATCTACAGCAATAAGTCAGGAGGAAAACATCAAGGCTCGCCTACCTATATCTGGCTAGGTTTTGCACAGATATCATTTGGGCAGGCCTATTGACAAGCACCATACATGGGCCAATAAAATGTTGACTTGGTCTGGAAGAGCCTATGTACGGCCACTTTAGTAAGTCAAATGATACAGATGGGACAGTTTTCCTTCCCTCCCCAAGGCCTATAAAAGACTAAGCCATAGTTCCCTAGAGAATGAAGATAACATGTCTTTAAAGAGGCTCTCAGCCAGGTTCCCACACAGTTGTCAGGTACACACACCTGTAAGTAATAGGGTAATAACTCTCAAAGTCTACAAAACAGGAAAGCTGACAAAATGAAAACTAGTTTATTGGCCTATTCATATAGCTGAGTAACAGGCACTAAAAAATGAACAGCTTATTTACAAATCTTTGTAATTTCTTATGTCAGCCATACAAATCTATCCATTAAAAATAAATGTTTGCAGTATTTCTAAAAGATATGTTATTTTGTTCTTGCAATCAGAACACTGCTATCATTTTGTCATTGTTTTATATTTCCTCAGACCTGGAATAATCCATTTAAGTCAAACTGAAAAATACAGATGGCAAAAAAATCCGGCATACAAATCTGTGAAAAATAAAAAATTGCGAAGGGACTTTTTAACAATAATGCATGACCCGGCACCCTGCCCACCTGCTTGCCACTCCCGCCACCACGCTGTCCGCACCACCCCTCCCCCTCTTGGTATGTATGCCCCCAGATCTTGTTGCCCTGGTCCACAAAGCCCCTGGCTATCTCTCTCTCCTGCCAATTGCCCCCCCCCCCCCCCACTAGATGTAAGGTCTGTGCCTCACCAGCTTACCCCTAGTTCCAGCCCTGAGTGCATACCAACTGGGGGGTGGGGGGTGAGATATTTTCCCAGGCCCCCCCCTTAACCTTAGAAAATCCACAGAAGGTAGATCCTTAGCTTTTACACCGCCACAACCCCCCACCCACAATCTGCCCTCCCTATAGTTATGCAATGGACACCAAAGGCTACCTTACCACAGCTATTAAACAAAAACAAAAAGTCATAACAAATTTCACATATGTAGCAAAGTGAGCCATCACTCAAGGCAAAGATAGAGAAGACTTTATTGATACATTTGAAGTACTTTGTATACAATTCATGTCAATGCCTGAAATCTAAGGAAAAAAACCCTTGTAAATACAGATTTCCATGGATGCATTAAACACCTCACTTTCAGGATGCAGATACATGGAGGATATCTGGGTGAAGTCTCTTAGCTGCTCTACTAATTCAAAAGTATTTGCAAAAAAAAAAAACCAAAAAAAAATTCTGCTAAAAATGTTGTTGTACCTAAAAATTCCAAATTTATTTTGGCTCTACATGTTTACACTGCACAGCAAGCCTACTGAAAATGTAAATTAAATCTAAACTGAAGGAAGCTTCTTACTAAAGCATCATTGCCAGAGGCCATAGCTCCTGCAGCCAAGGAATGCTTATGTGGCTGCACCAGTCCCAGCGCCCATGGCTTTATGGCACTACATCCTAGTCAGGCAGGTCTCACAGACTGAGAGGTTATGGGAATAGGAAGGCAGCACATAAAACCTGTATTGTAGGCGGCACACACTAATGCTATTCAGAAAGGTACTTGTGCCCATGCATGTCCCTTTCAGCCTGCATTATGCGCAGTTGCACGCACTGACGCAAGGGAACCCTGGCCTACTGCTAAATCCAGCTTTTCCCTTGTGTCACTTGCTGTAGAAGAGAAGCTAATTTGTTTCTGTATTGGTGGATGCAACATAGCATACACGTGCAATTACACTGGAGTTATTTAAAAAAAAAAAAAAACACATTGTGGGTAAAAACACACAATGCATCTGACTGCATCTGAAAAGTTTAAGCTGAATGAAAGGCAGTTGAACAATAAAACAGACCGTAGGTGATTCACAAAAGGGTTAAATAATCCAGGCATTCAAAAAAAAATTGGATGCAGATCCTTAAAAGCCCTTCTGCTTTCAAGTCTAATTTTACACACAGACACACACAAACAGACACACACACGCATGTCACCCGACTTGTGACATCTTGCACAAAGGGCCGAAGGAGGGGGGAGGGGTACTGCCAGGCACAGGCTCTTACACACAAGAAAGTACAAAAGGGGATAATTTACAAAGCCCACGGACAAGGGAAAAGCCCTAAAGTTCAGCATTGTGGCAAAATGTGGCACCAGGAGCCCAAACAGGCCGGACAAGCACTTACTGAACCAGTGTTTGAAGAGATTTGGCAGATCCATTCTTCCAGCGGAGCGATTCCTCTCCCACAATAATTTCCCTTTCTCTATCCCAGGCTAAAACTTCCTGGCACTGGGCGTGGAGACGTGAATAATAGCAGTCACGTGTGCGCTCGCCCTCCCAAAGGAAACAGGCTCTCCCTCCTCTTTGTCCATTCCTTCCCTCTCTTAACCCTACAGCTGCCACACAGCTTCCCACAGGCAGGGCACAGCTCCTACTTTCACTCCAGCCACAGAGTTAACTCTGGTCTATAACAAGGGACACTAGGTCACAATAAAAGAAGACAGGAGACACAAAAAGTGGAACATATATTTATATAGAGAAAGAAGGCGTTTATTGATTTGTATGATTGCTACAGAACAGCCACTCTCTGGAATATTCTAACTTGTAAAGGGAAATACAGGGACTTGCTATAAATGTTTATCAAAATATATGGGAATAAGTTCTTCTGCACACAGTACAAATAGTTTATGAGCAAATACCTGCTGAATTTAGGCCCCTGGTCCAATGTTTTGATCCTAACATGAACCTAAGCAGACAAGTCAAGAGAGGACCACATCCATACGCCTATGTGGCCCAAAACGAACAGGAATTTTTTTACACTGCCCAATAGTTACCTGGCCACATATTGGTCAGTCAGGCCATAGGGAAGGCCCAGTTCATGGGATAATAAGCTGCGGGATAACATGGTCGAGGAGGCCTTTAAGCACCTTTATAGAAATGGCACACAAAAGACATTTGACTACCAAGGGGAGTTTGTGCTGCCCGCAGGCAACATATCTCCTGAAAGCATCTGTCCCTTAAGGGCCATGGCACACAGGAAGATTCAAATCTCCGTTGTCGGAGCTGCGACTAATCTCCCTGCAATGCCATCCCACCGGCTAGACTGTAAGTCTTCGGTGGGATGGCATACGCGGCGCCGCGATTTGGCGAAGTTGCCTTGAGAGGAAACTTCAGCAAATCGCAGCGCCGCGTATGCCATCCCACCGGCGATTTACATTCTAGCAGGTGGAATGGCATTGCAGGGAGATTAGTCGCCTGCGACAACGTATATTTGTTGCGACGTGACTAATCTCGCCGTTTGTCATGGCCCTAAATTAGGGATAGTCTCATGTAAAACACTTATGGTGAGTTATGGTGGGAAAATGCCTTCTTCTGTGATTACAATGCATAGCTATCTGTACAGTGTTTTACATGCAGCAATCCCTAGGGTAGCTAAGGGAAATTATAGCATTATAACTCTGCTATAGAGCATGTAAATCCTTGCACCCCCCATTAGAACTCGGCCATAGAGCATATAAATCCGTGCACCCCCCCCCCCCATTAGAACTTGGCTATAGAGCATGTAAATGTAAGTGCAGAGGCACACACGAGTGGATATGAGCAGAGGGATTGTGTCTCAGTCTTCGTGCAGACACAGGAGAAGATGACAGCAGATTGGCGAGGGGGAAGTTGCTTTACAGGAATTTAAAAAAATCAATACTTGAAATTGCAGCAAGATATTTTACCCAGAAAACCAATAGGGGAGGAACTTAAAAAGAAACAACAAAACAAAGACTCAGCATGGATGCAGAAGGAAAATAAACCATACCAGCCCCGCACTGCCATAAAGCAAGTTGTTGCTTTCAAAGAAAAACTAAAAACTATGCACTAAAAACATAAGTACTAATTCTTTAATGGGGACATATAGCAAACATTTTACCTAAAACATGCAAAACTAATGTAAAATGTTGATGTTAAATGGAAGGAACCTTTTTCTCATTACCTTTCAGGTTAAAAATAGCTGGCATTAGCCTGATAAGTGCTCTCGATCCACCACTTATGCATACTTCTG
Source organism: Xenopus tropicalis (assembly GCF_000004195.4). Lineage (NCBI taxonomy): Eukaryota > Metazoa > Chordata > Amphibia > Anura > Pipidae > Xenopus > Xenopus tropicalis. The sequence goes on from NC_030681.2 coordinate 132,158,532, forward strand.
GTCCCAGAATCTGCTTGACATCTCTAAGGCTTATGCCGCATGTGGCAGATTTTCGGCCTGTGGATAACCACAGGCAGAGAATCCACCCCTATGCTCGAATCAGCACTCTTCTATGTCTGCACCTGAAGCCATTGTGTTAACACAGCGGATTTCAACTTCAATATAGATACTTACAAGCTTCGGAGCTAAAAACCGCTCCGTGTGTCTGCACTGGGATCAACACAGTGGCTCTGGGTAGAAAAACACCAAAGAGCGCTAGTTCAAGTGCAGCAGTGGATGCTTGGCCTGCGTTTATCCACAGGCGGAAAATATGGTTGGACGAGGCTACCACACTGCACTGCTGTGCTTTTACACACCAAGTAGTGGGCCGACTTGGGAGGGGTTGTGCTTGATGCTACTGGGGCGGTAGAGTTCCTAGACATGTTAAACCCAAAAATAATCTTTTGCCTAATAAAAGAAAACATAATCATAAGCAACTTTCCAGTATGAATTTGTTACAAAATTGTAGCGCTTTACACGTTATTTGTAAATATAATTGCTATTGAAAGCTGCATTTGCTGAACTTCTTGTTTCTTTTTAAACTATGTTTCAAACGCCAACCTTCCCCAGCAAGACAGGTCTGTCAGTCTGCTGCTTGTGTTACACTGTTTCAATAGCCAGAGCCACCAGGGCAGAGAATAGAACAGGACAAACACTGCTTTTAATAGCAGTTATATATACAAATAACTCAAAACCATTACAAATTTGTATTGAATATACATCGCAAAGTTTCTTAGAATAATGTTTTCTTTTATTAGGAAAAAAATTATTTTTGGGGTTGGCATGTCCTTTATTATTTTATTCAATCACCGCATCTACGCGTTTCGATCCCCACAGGATCGTCATCAGGACCATCTTGATGACGATCCTGTGGGGATCGAAACGCATAGATGCGGTGATTCTATATTTACTGCCGTGAGTGCTCTCTATATATGTGCTTTGTATTTTTTGGTTAGCACCCGGCTAATGTCTATGATTTGTGCAGGAAGCCATTCCTTGCTCTGAAAAGTAAATCCTACCAAGGAATATAACGAAACAGGGCCATCCAATCACTATATAGAAGGCTTGTTTGGCTTAACAAAGCATTAACTCCTGAACAAACTCCCTTAGCTAAATGACAAACATTAATCTACAGCAAGAGAGAATTGTGTGGTAGATCAGATGACAAACTGAGCTGAAAGTAAGGGTTAAGTTAATGGAGCAGAATCACTACAGGGAATTAATCACATGCCAGTTTAGTTAAATATCTCCCCAGTGCCCAGGTTAGCCTTTAAAAATTAAAAACCATTAGGCTGGACTGCATTTTTCTATGGCAACTGCCCGCGAGCAAGACAAAACTGGAAAGAGTGAAAAAAGAGAGGTTAGTAGCCGGTGACCTGCAGGTAGGCCTGCTCCTCCGGTCTGGCATGTGTAAACATGTAGCCTCATTCTGCCCATGGCCTGCAGGCAGCTAACTGAGCAAGGCCTGCTTTTCAATGTCAAACTCATGAACAATCCCTACCTTGAATGGAAACAGCTTATTTTAATTGAATTATATATCACTGGCAAGCTACATAGTACTTTCCATCAGTTCCTACCCAAGTGGGGCAATGTAAGGGCCCATAACCCTAAAACACACACAGACAAGAGAACATGCAAGTTCCTAGCAGATTGTGCCATGTTGAAATGGGGCACAGGCTTCCTTACTTCCCGAGGCTGAAAAAGACTACCAACTATGCAAAAATATCCTCTGCCTTCTCTTCTTAGAACAGATTGCGTTAGTTATTACACCAGTCTTTTTCCTGTTTCATGTGGTTTTGTAAGCAGAAAACAGGGAGATGTGTAACATGCTGTTAGAATTTAAAAAACATAAAACACTGAGATCAATGTATGAGAAATTACTAATAAACTAACTGAGCTGTATTATGGAAAGAAGTTTGCCACTGGTGGTACCGCTGGTTTTCAGTCAAAAATGCATGCTAACAGAGTAAGCTGTAGTTGAGGTTGAAAAAGGGTACATGTTCATTTAGTTCAAGCCTTTTGTCCTGATGAAACCTGCATAGCTGCTTTATATCCAGATACATAAAATAACTCCATCTGAAGGCTCTTTAATTTGTTTCATTAAGGGAGACAAATCCCCTCCTGACTCCGAGAGGGAAATAAGACCAGTCAATTTTGTACTAAGAGTTCATTTCAATAACTTTATTTTCTTATTTGCCAATAAAAGGCACCCACCAATCCTTTCTTGAAGCTATCTAATGTATATGCCAGTACAATGGCTTCAAGAGTAGAATTCCCAAACTTCACAAATCAAACTTAAAAAATTAAGCCTTTTCTTTTCATCTCAATGAATGCCCTCACCTTCTTTTTATCTACAGGTACATAAATCAGAACTTATATGAAACTATTATGCAGTAAATCTATACATTTACTGTTTTGACCGATAAGGCTACATTCTTCCACTTTTTATTTTTTCTATCTGCCTCCAAAGCAAGGGATAGCTCTCTATATTTAGTTGTGCCACTAGTTGAGCCCTAGCCATTTACAACCAGTCCACCCAGTTTGAGAGAGGACTTCCTGCCCCCCTCTCGAACCAGGGGCGTCATATACCCTTACACCATAGCTCTTTGGAGACTTTAGAGCAGCTTAGTAGCGGTGAAGGCCACCATGTTTGGCTGTATCACATCTAGTGCCCAAGCTCTCTGGCAGTGCTTGCTAAGGAAGAGCATATGAAAGCAAAATAAATATACAGATATGGGACTAGCTATCCAGATAAACCTGGGATTTTCCAGATAACGGAAAATGTTTTCATAATTTGCATCACCATACCTAATGTCTACTAAAACTCATATAAACATTAAATAAACCCAATAGGATTGCTTTGCCTGCAATAAGAATGAATTGAATCTTAGCTGGGATTAAGTACAAGGTACTGTTTTAATATTATCGTCTTATTAATTAGAATTATTTGATTAAAATAGAGTCTATGTAAGATGGCCTTCATGAAATTCTGAGCTTTATGGATAATTGATTTCCGGATAACAGATACCATACCTGTACTATGCATTTCTATGGGTACGTGTCCCCTTTGCTTCATAACTCTATTCTGTCTCATAACTTGACATTGAACCCGTGAGAACACTGTATATGTACTCATTTAATCCCTTACAATTAACTCCTGGTCTGACTTTTCAACATGCTGTGAGAAAGCTCAAAGCATGCTCAAACATCTATTTATCTACCAGTATATACAAATACACACAAATGCACAGCTTTATTCTAACCATTTATTCCAGGACCTGGAAAAATGGAATATACTTCTGCCACATTCTTGTCAACCATAAAACTACTTTCACATTACACAAGTTTTATCAAGAATATCTATATTTTTTCTCATGCTGCACCTTATTTCTCATGGAGATGCCATCTTCAAGAAAAAACCACTTACCATGTGAAGAACTTGACCAAATCATTGGTGCACGCCAAACGTTGAATATATCGTGCACCTTTAAACCACATACATATTTGAGGGGGAAGAGGGGATTTTGCTGATTTGCATATACAAATTAGGGTTAGTATTCGGACAATCTTTTATGAAGTATTTCTAAAATTGTGGATTAAGTCCATCCCTAGATTCAATATTTAAACACACCATGCATATTTACCACTTTTTATTAGATTGTAATGTCTTTTAGAAGGGTCCCTCTAATTTATTAACCTATAACCTTTCTGGTTATTAGTTGTATAAGTTCATATTAGTCCATGTATTAGTACATATTCTTGTATATTTAATGTATATACCCAGTTATAGTACAATTCAGCAGAATATGTGTTCATAACAACAATGATAAAAGGTTTCTTTCATTTCCGTAACACACACATCATGTCATTTCTAGATTTGAAGTTTGACAACTTACCCAAAGTGTCCTTCAGATTTTTAACAATGGAGGCTTTCCGTGCACTGTTTTTCCTTTCCACATAGTTTGAAGGCACAAATCCTGTTTTGTTCATAGAGTTGCGGACGCGCCACCAGGATTTTGAGTCATCCAGAAGCCAAAGACGCTCATTCTTCTTTATGTCTAATTCTTGATCCTGCTGAGCCACATAATCAAACTTGGCCACTACAATCACCTCTTCCGTTGTCATCTTCTAATAGTGTTGATCCTGCAGAACAGTAAAAGAGAAAGCAGTGACTACATAGTGCAGAGTGATCTAAACTGATCTCTTGGTGGATGAGCTTAGGTGGCATCATAGGTTTCAGGGAAAAGGCAAGTGCAGCTGGCTCTAACAGCAAAGGGATTTTAGGCACTCACCAGGGCACTCGTTCATTATCACATACCTGTGCCCTAGCATAGCTGCCCACGACGGGAGTGTGAGCTCAGTGTGTAGCGCACCAATCAAAGGTGTGGGCTTAATTTGCCTTCACCAATAGCAGGGGAATCAGAATTTCTCTGGTAGGTTCTCTTTAATAAAATTAGTTCACAGCACTACATTTCTCTGAATTTATAATGTATTTAAAAGGTCATTGGCAATTTTGCTTTAAAAGAATCAAAGCACCTTAAAATAAAATGGAAATAAATAAATAACGTTTTAGTACAATTTTCTAAATCCCATCACAGTTCCAGCACAGTCCTTTCTGCAGCACTTCCAGCTTAGCACTGTCCCCAAGTGGTGGCAGCACAGTGTCCTTAACCTAACAAAGCAATAACAATTCAGCCAAAGGTGCGCTGACAATTGGTTACACTCTGGATGTGGTGCAGCTTTGGGAGAGCACTCAGCCAGAAACAAACACACGGATGTGGCCCTTTATTTGCCCCCCCCCCCCCAAAAAAAAATATGCTGCCCGTTACTGTATCTTAATATATAAAAGTAATGGATCAAGGTTAATGCAATTATAACTCAGATGAAGTCCTGAGAATGTTTACTGGAAAAAAACTTAACTAGAGAATATGCAAGCTATCAGCCAATTAGCCGCGCTAGTCTTTGGCTCAGCATTTCCCCAGTGACCCAGACAAATACTGGTGGGTGGGGATGGGACCGAGAGGGAAGCTAATACAGTTGTTCTTAGAAACGTATTGTTGCTCCAAGGCAGCTGGAATTATTAGGGGAAAAAACAAGTCAGAAGTCCAACATCAAGGCTGCATTTAACAGCTGGTAAAATAAATCAGTGTTCTGTTCTGTAGCAACCTGAACACAAATGCCTTTTTTCAAAAAACAACATTCCCTTTACTGTACCAAGTACTAACCGCTAGCAATGACCCTGCTATCCTATGTAAGGTAATAGAGTGTGTGTGTGTGTGTGTGCGTGCGTGCTTTTTAACTTGTTTATTAATGACCTGGAGGTGGGCATAGACAGTGCTGTTTCTATTTTTGCTGATGACACTAAATTGTGCAAAACTATAAGTTCCATGCAGGATGTGCCGCTTTGCAGAGCGATTTGACAAAATTAGATAACTGGGCAGCAAACTGAAAAATGAGGTTCAATGTTGATAAGTGCAAAGTTATGCACTTTGGTAGAAATAATATAAACGCAAACTATCTACTGAATGGTAGTGTGTTGGGGGTTTCCTTAATGGAGAAGGATCTAGGGGTTTTTGTTGATAACAAGTTGTCTAATGCCAGGCAGTGTCATTTTGTGGCTACTAAAGCAAATAAAGTGCTGTCTTGTATAAAAAAGGGCATTGACTCAAGGGATGAGAACATAATTTTGCCCCTTTATAGGTCCCTGGTAAGGCCTCATCTTGAGTTTGCAGTGCAGTTTTGGGCTCCAGTCCTTAAGAAGGATATTAATGAGCTGGAGAAAGTGCAGAGACGTGCAACTAAACTGGTTAAGGGGATGGAAGATTTAAACTATGAGGTGAGACTGTCAAGGTTGGGGTTGTTTTCTCTGGAAAAGAGGCGCTTGCGAGGGGACATGATTACTCTGTACAAGTACATTAGAGGGGATTATAGTCAGTTGGGGGATGTTCTTTTTTCCCATAAAAACAATCAGCGCACCAGAGGTCACCCCTTTAGATTAGAGGAAAGGAGCTTCCATTTGAAGCAGCGTAGGTGGTTTTTCACGGTGAGGTTGGGGAATGCCCTTCCTAGTGATGTGATAATGGCAGATTCTGTCAATGCCTTTAAGAGGGGCCTGGATGAGTTCTTGATCAATCAGAATATCCAAGGCTATTGTGATACTAATATCTACAGTTAGTACTAGTGGTTGTATATATAGTGTATGTATGTGAGTGTATAGATTGGTAGGTGTGGGTTAAGTGTGCTGGGTTTACTTGGATGGGTTGAACTTGATGGACACTGGTCTTTTTTCAACCCGATGTAACTATGTAACTATGTAACTATGTGTGTGTGTGTGTGTGTGTGTATATATATTATATATATATATATATATGTATATATGTATGTATGTATATGTATGTATGTATATATGTATAGTGGTGTGAAAAACTATTTGCCCCCTTCCTGATTTCTTATTCTTTTGCATGTTTGTCACACAAAATGTTTCTGATCATCAAACACATTTAACTATTAGTCAAAGATAACACAAGTAAACACAAAATGCAGTTTTTAAATGAGGGTTTTTATTATTTAGGGAGAAAAAAAATCCAAACCTACATGGCCCTGTGTGAAAAAGTAATTGTCCCCTGAACCTAATAACTGGTTGGGCCACCCTTAGCAGCAATAACTGCAATCAAGCGTTTGCGATAACTTGCAACGAGTCTTTTACAGCGCTCTGGAGGAATTTTGGCCCACTCATCTTTGCAGAATTGTTGTAATTCAGCTTTATTTGAGGGTTTTCTAGCATGAACCGCCTTTTTAAGGTCATGCCACAACATCTCAATAGGATTCAGGTCAGGACTTTGACTAGGCCACTCCAAAGTCTTCATTTTGTTTTTCTTCAGCCATTCAGAGGTGGATTTGCTGGTGTGTTTTGGGTCATTGTCCTGCTGCAGCACCCAAGATCGCTTCAGCTTGAGTTGACGAACAGATGGCCGGACATTCTCCTTCAGGATTTTTTGGTAGACAGTAGAATTCATGGTTCCATCTATCACAGCAAGCCTTCCAGGTCCTGAAGCAGCAAAACAACCCCAGACCATCACACTACCACCACCATATTTTACTGTTGGTATGATGTTCTTTTTCTGAAATGCTGTGTTACTTTTATGCCAGGGGTGTAACGGGACACGCACCTTCCAAAAAGTTCAACTTTTGTCTCGTTGGTCCACAAGGTATTTTCCCAAAAGTCTTGGCAATCATTGAGATGTTTTTTAGCAAAATTGAGACGAGCCTTAATGTTCTTTTTGCTTAAAAGTGGTTTGCGCCTTGGAAATCTGCCTTGCAGGCCGTTTTTGCCCAGTCTCTTTCTTATGGTGGAGTCGTGAACACTGACCTTAATTGAGGCAAGTGAGGCCTGCAGTTCTTTAGATGTTGTCCTGGGGTCTTTTGTGGCCTCTCGGATGAGTTGTCTCTGCGCTCTTGGGGTAATTTTGGTCAGCCGGCCACTCCTGGGAAGGTTTACCACTGTTCCATGTTTTTGCCATTTGTGGATAATGGCTCTCACTGTGGTTCGCTGGAGTCCCAAAGCTTTAGAAATGGCTTTATAACCTTTACCAGACTGATAGATCTCAATTACTTTTGTTCTCATTTGTTCCTGAATTTCTTTGGATCTTGGCATGATGTCTAGCTTTTGAGGTGCTTTTGGTCTACTTCTCTGTGTCAGGTAGCTCCTATTTAAGTGATTTCTTGATTGAAACAGGTGTGGCAGTAATCATGCCTGGGGGTGACTACAGAAATTGAACTCAGGTGTGATAAACCACAGTTAAGTTATTTTTTAACAAGGGGGGCAATCACTTTTTCACACAGGGCCATGTAGATTTGGAGTTTTTTTTCTCCCTTAATAACGTAAACCTTTATTTAAAAACTGCATTTTGTGCTCAATTATGTTATCTTTGACTAATAGTTAACGGTTTTTGATAAGCAGAAACATTTAAGTGTGACAAACATGCAAAAGAATAAGAAATCAGGAAGGGGGCAAATAGTTTTTCACACCACTGTGTGTATATATGTGTATATATACAGAGAGACTAATGTGACCCATGGACAGGGAGGCAGGACAGGAATAGTATACTTACTGAGCTATGCTTTCTGTATATAAACTTACTTTCAATAATATTCACATGTGTATTTAAATCTGACTGGCAGAAATATACAGAATTAACCAGAAAATTTAAATGGACTCCGTTTTGGTACATTAAAAGTTGTTTGCATGCTTTTCTTAGTAAGAACTGCAAGGTTAATAATGTGTGGAACACAGGACAGATGGCAGGCAATGGGCTAGAACCGAAATCTGTTAAAGAGCCCCACACAACACAGACACCCCTAATATACCTATCACTGTAATCTGTTCCTTAAAAAAGTAGCTAAAATCCAGTGGCAAAACACTTCTTCTCTTTCTGCATCATTTAAATCCTGGCAGGGGAGGAGGGACTAAAACAATGATGTTACAAACTGTAACAACTTCTCCACAGCTTACAGATAGCATGCAGGACCTATATAACCCACAATGCATTGCATTGTGATGTTCTTTTCCATACTGACATCACGTGTGCAGGGAATTGTGGGATTTGGATACAGCAGGCTAAAGGCAGGCTGAGAACAGCCGACTAATGTTAGATTTTTTTGAGTTTCAAAGTGTCAGCCAGATCAGCAGGAGGACAGGCTTAAGAAACTGTTCCAAACCATATTATTACATTAAAATCATGAAAAGGCTGCATATTTGTTAATTGAAGTGTTTGGGTGGAGTTTTCCTTTAAAGGACAAGGAAAGGCTAAGTCACTTGGGGGTGCATAAATGTTAGGCACCCCCAAGTGACTTTAATTGCTTACCTTGTACCCCGGGCTGGTGCTCCTGTTAGGAGAAAACAGCACCAGCCCGGGGTACCTGCAAGCGAACGCTTCCTCCTTCCTGCTTCATTTTGCCGGGACCCCACGACAGATGCATGCGCAGTAGAGTGAAAAGCCGATTTCTCTGTTAAAGTTCCACTATTCACTCTACTGCGCATGCACGCGATACAGGAAGGAGGAAGCGCTGCAGCTACCCTGGGCAAAGTCACTTGGGGGTGCCAAAATGTTAGGCACCCCCAAGTGATTTAAATTGCCTACCTTCTACCTTGGACTGGTGCTGTTCTCTCCGAACAGGGGCACCAGTCCAGGGTAAAAGGTAGGTGATTTAAGTCACTTGGGGGTGCCTAGCATTTTGGACTGGTGCCCCTGTTCGGAGAGAACAGCACCAGTCCAGGGTAGAAGGTAGGCAATTTAAGTCACTTGGGGGTGCCTAACATTTTGGCACCCCCAAGTGACTTTGCCTTTTCTTCTCCTTTAAAGGGATTCTGTCATGATTTATATGGTATACTTTTTATTTCTAAATTACACTGTTTACGTAGCAAATAATGTACTCTACCATTTAAAATGTTATTCTTTAAGCAACAAATGTATATTTATTAGCTGTAATATTGGTGTGTAGGCGCCATCTCAGTGCATTGTGCCTGAGTCTGAGCTTTCAGAAGGAGCCAGCGCTACACATTAGAACTGTTCCCAGGTAACCTAATGTTTCTCCTACTTCCATGTAACTGGAGGAGTCCCAAGCCGGACTTGGATTTCTTATACCTACTGGGAGCTGCTATCTTGCTCCCTTCCATTGTTCTGCTGATTGGCTGCTTGGGGGGGGGGGGGGGGGGGGAATACCACTCCAACTTGCAGTACAGCAGTAAAGTGTGACTGAAGTTTATCAGAGCACAGGTCACATGGCTGTGGCACCCAGGGAAATGAAGAATATGGCTAGCCCCATGTGAAATTTTAAAATTAAATATAAAAAATGTTGTCTGTGTTTTTGAAAAACGGATTTCAATGCAGGATTCTACTGGAGAAACTCTATTAACTGATGCTTTTTTAAAAAAAAATATATAAAACAACATGTTTTCCCATGACAGTATTGCTTTATGTGCCACATGCCTTGAAATATGAGATACCATTATAAATATATAATTGTGTTGACTGCAGATATACTTTGATTCTGAGCTCCTATCTGTTCTATACTACCCTGTGTGTTATTGCACAGCAAGAGCAAAGAAATGATGTCTGCACAATTTTACCTTAACTTTCCTGACATTGCAACATTAAGAAGTTTCTAAGAAGAATGTAGAAGGAAGTAGAACTAGTCTTCAGGATTCAACTAAACCACTTTCCCAACGTATGCACTAAGCAAGACTTCTAGTTTCTTGCAACACTGTCTGGCCCAAAGCGACATGAGGCCTAACACAATCACAAAAATCCCCTATAACCCGCACCAATCACCCACATTCTGCATGGTTCTCTCTAATGCACAGATCAAAGCAAGGGATCCCTGGGAAAAAAAAGTGAAGCTACGAGTTCCCAAATTAGCGACTATATTCAGCCCAACAAGAAGGACTGCCCCCCCACTCATTCCTAGGGGAACTGCCTGCAGGTAGTAATTAGCACTCCATAACGCACTAGTCAGCATTTCCAAGAGATAATCATCTGATGATGACAATCAATTGCAAACAATTCCCATATGAATGCCTACTGATCCACCTTACACTCAAAAAAGCTTAGTGAGGTGCCTGAGTCTGATAGTGTGGATTCACACTGAATTCCGCTCAATATGCCTGCAATTGGGCTGACCTAGTGGCTCCGTGTAAAGGCACATCCATAAGCTTTTTTGAGTGTAGGGGTAGATTCTCAGCCTGCGTGAGGAACCACCCCATGTGGCGCTAGCCTAAAGCTATGGGTTTCAGCAGTCCTGCTTTGTGCCTTTTCAAACTCTCATACAAAGGCCAGCAGAGACCACAAAACTGACACAGCATTAGCAGGCAAGCCACATTGCACTAATGGTGGCCATACACATTACAATAAGATCATTTGTACCGTTCAGAGCTGAATCGTCAGATATGCAGGTAGAAAAAAAAAAAGAACATAATGCTTGGACATTTTCCGTCCTGCCTGATTGAGAAGATGACCGATATCCAAGGCCTTTGCCGATACTGGTCACCTTGTCTCCCACACGCAGGGACTATTATACAAAACATTGCATGTAAGGCCACCTGAAAGGAGAAGGAAAGGCTAGTAAAGAGTTAATCTCAAGCTGCAGGCATACCTTCAGTTGTCCCAATAGTGCCCTTAAATCTCCCCATATTTCACCTGTTCAGAAGATCAGAAGCCAAACAGGAAGAAAAAACGCTGAGCTGTGTAAAGAAAGTTCCCATAATGCCTCGCTCCTGCACAGACACCCAGACCAAGTGAACATGCTCAGTTAGTTGACTGAGTCAGCTTCCTGCTGATTGGCTCAGATCCACATTCCTAAGGAAGGGGGGTGAGTTCTTAGCATTCTTGAGGGAGGGGGGAGCAAGAGAGTGCAGAGAGCAGAAAGCTGCGTGTCTCTGGCACAGGAATTACAGACACAAGAAATCTTCTTTTCAGAGAAGTCAGTGCAGCGTTTCTGTGAGTGCTTATGGCTGTATTTACATAGACCTTTCTGATAAAGCTTACTTAGTTTTTACCTTTCTTTCTCCTTTAAGGAGGGGCCTAGTTTCTGTTCTTAATGATTGCTACATTGTGATGTCCAGCCAAGACATCCAGGGAACCACAGCACCACAGAAAAGTGATTAAGGAGGAGTGTAGGTTTGATTTCACTTCCGGTCAATGACAACATCACTCTTGGCTTAAGTAAAGAGCGCCAGTGGGTCTGGTTGCAGATAAAATTGTTGTGGGTCTGAACAGGTAGCAGGTCCAAGAGTGTAAAAATGCAGATTCTTGTTTGGTTTATAATCTATGTGCTTAGATCTGCAAGTCTCTGCCTGTAATTGGGGTAGCATTTGTGGGGGCAGCTCATGAATATTATTTGCAGCTCCACTAAAAAGATGGCAGAGTTGTTAAACACACAACCAAATAAAGAAAGATGTCAATACGCTGCTGTTGGATTCTGCCTGTCAATACATACAGGGGAGAGATTTTGGGCTGAAAATACATATTTGGTTTTGGGGCAAGATCTGCTCCATGTGATAGCAACAGATTGGTGTTTTCTGCACCAGCATATATATTTATTCTGGTGGGAAAAACACCACATCTGTTATCAGCCTTTTTGGTGTTCCTGGGCAAATTGGCGAAACACAGTCCAGAAAACAAAGCTGGGAAACCTGAGAGCTGCCTTACTTCACCAAAGCCTTACCTATTTATCATAGTCAAATGCCCAGGGTTCAATCATTTAAAAAAATCACCAAAATGCAATTACTGTTACATGAAAGATGCATTTAACAATAACAGAAATCTGTAAGGCTCAGGGCATATGTGTTTCTCAGCCAGCTGAAAAACACCACCAACCACCTCCTGTGCCTCCTATACACATGAATGAGAAACACCTGAAATATCTAGCACCAGCAGTTTTATTCCAAAAAATTATGTTGTGATGGAATGAGGGCTGAAAAGTGAGCCAAGGTTTAAACAGGCTTTTTACCATTGAAATAAATAAGAAATGTAAGTGGCAGTGAGCAGCACTTTTCAGCCAGTCAGAATGTGCGGGGCTCCAAAGCAAAGTGTAACAGCCCTAATGGCAAGAATCAGGACAAGTGGAGTTCAACATTTTGGCACATAAAGCTGCGTATAGGTTTAGAAAGCAAGAAGTTAATTCAAGACTCACCAGATAAGGCTAACCTTACAGATTGCTTTAATATACCTATAATGCCTGAAGGCACAGCCAACTATGCATTTTAAGAAAAGCTTGTGGTGTGTTTATATAAGAGCAGAACAATGCAAGTCAAATGCAGAAGTGAATGGACTATAGAAAATGAGATGCTCAGCATACATGACCTGTGTGCCTGACCACTGCATGTTTTGGACCACACCTAACAAATCACACCTGTTAAACTGGAATCATGTTACAAAGCCCAAGTATTAACCTATTTTCGGTACATTGATTCATCACATTATATCTGAAACTAGTAAGCACCTGCATGCATAGTGCTAAGTCTGTAGCTCACAAGTTAGATGTAGGCGCTCATTGCATAGATATAAAATAAATTATATCTGCATCCTCCACAACTCTTCTAAGCCCTATGTAACAGCCACTGAAAATGTGTGAAAATGCTTGCATAGCTAAAAAGGTAAAATTACCATATTTCCTGTATAACATACGTTTTAATCCTACATAAACTATGAAATTTTCCTACCTATGCATCCTAATAAAGGGGCTCTCTTGGATGAGCAGAACAGTAAAGTGCTCCTGCCTTCTGGCCGTGCTCTGGAGAAGGAGGAAGCTTGAGGCAAGGGGAGCTGTGTTAACGTCTCTTTCTTTTGTCTTTGTACATACCTCCCTCCTACTTCTCCACAACAGAGACCCACCAGTCCTCCTCTCAACACTTGAGACATGATAAACCTGAGAACCAGCAAAAGCAGGCAACAGAAGCTCCAGTGGCATCAAGCTGCCTAATACTGTATGTAATTTACTGCTCTAAAATTATAGGTACATTCATAGACATGCCTTTGGATTCTGGGCAATAGAATCTACAGCAGTAGCTGTACCAGGTTCCCTACCAATTCTTTTAACACCATTACTGTACAAGAGCCAGTACACCCTAATATGTTGTGGTTAAGTTGTGTTTAGAACAAGCAATGGGAACAGTAGGGGAGCTGCCATAAGTCACCTGACTGTGCAGCAAAAAACTGGCCTTACATATGTGTCACAGCTCCACTTCTCTTCCTAGTGTTCCAGTTAAGCACAATAAAAAGCTGGCTTTACACATATGTCACAGCTCATCTTCACTTTCTGGTGTTCCAGTTGAGCACAATAAAAAGGTGGCCTTATAACGTATGGTCCCTTGTACAGTATTTGACCCTTTGATCTGTATACGGCCACCTTAAGAAAATATCACCTTTGGAGAGATTAAAACTTCAAGTTAAGTCAGTAACACCTTCAGAGTAGCTAGGTGTATAGTATAGTATATTTTTATTATTAATTCATACAAAGGGAACATTAAACATTAGTGCAGGCATTTCTTTTGTTGAATACTGAAAGGGAATGGACACAAAACACAGTGTTATTTATGACACTGACAGCATTACCTACCTTTGCCACATCAACTCTTCCAACACTTGGGTTTGGCTGACCTAAATAAATAATAATTATATACATTGTTATTTATTTATTACTTAGTTGCACTGTACATATAGCATATGTCCTCTGCAATATTTTAGAAAGACAGAAGATCACACAATGCCCTATGTGCTGCTAAGAGCTCTTGAAATAAAGAACCAGTGGCCAGATATTGAGGAATCCTATTCAGTTAGAGTTTTTTCATATGACCTCTTAACTTCAACACAATCTAGTTTCTAAACTATTTTGTTAGCAAAAATGGATTTATACTTATTTATTATACTTATTTATTAACAATACATTTGTATTTTAGCATCTGTATTTATTTCATTTAGATTTATAACTTAGTAAATGCCCTAGCTATTATTACGTTTGCCCCAGAAAAACATACGCAAGAAAATACAAATAGCGGTTAATTCTAAATTGGCAAAAGTTTACTTCTATACCACACTACAAATCTAGGCTTTAGTTAGAGTCTTCTGAAAATTGCCTCAGAGCTTACATTTTACACTGTATTTCCCCACAACTCCTCAGACATAATAAAATATCATAAATATAAATACCGGAGGTCTTATGACAGTTTGATACCCAAAAGAAATGGGATAACCCATTTAAGTCTATGAAATGTAGAGACCCCAAAATGAATACATAAAACACATTTGTTTTGCAGTCCACCAAGCATATTTAATCAAGAAAGAAGAAACACACACACTAAAAAACAAATACAACCATTTAAAAAAGCATATATCACTGTGAGATCAGTGGGCAAAATTCTATTTCCACTAATGGCAATGCAGAACCGTAAATTGCTAGAAATGCAGTAAAATAGCCAGCAAGAAATAATAAGTAATTAAGCAGTTAGATTAGTGCAGTAAAAAAAATTGGTAATACAGGTATGGGACCTGTTATCCAGAATGCACGGGACCAGGAGGTTTCCGGATAAGGGATCTTATTGTAATTTGGATCTCTATAACTGCTAAAAATCATTTAAATATTGAATAAATATTGAACATAATAGGCTTGTTCTGCCTCAAATAAGGATTAATTATACCTTATTACTGTTTTATTATTAGAGAGAAAAGGGAAATCATTTATAAAATTAGAATTATTTGCTTATAATGGAGTCTATGGGAGATGGCCTTTCCGTAATTCGGAACTTTCTGGATAACGGGTTTCCGGATAAGGGATCCCATACCTGTACTAATACTAGTCAAACTTTGTGTGTGCTATGAGTGTAAAAATGCCTCACCCTACTCCCAAAAATATATGTGGTGCCTGTTAAAAAAAAGCAGGCAGAATGTGTGAACAGTGTGTGTGTATTAAAATTATTTATTTAAATACAGGCAGGTGAAGCTCTAGGATCAAACAGATTGAGGGCTGCCATAAGGCCATGGTTTCCATGTGTCTGAGTTGACTGAGCTACTCGTTACCCTGAGGGTGAGAGCATTGAGGAAAGAGGTGATCTGTGGCAATGAATAGGTTAAACCCTCTGCAGCAGTAAGCAGGATCCTAGGAATTGGTGACCAGGAAGTAAAAGGACAAACCTATCGTAAACAAGGATAGTGACCATGGATGTCTGTAACCAGGAAGTATGAAAGTATGTTCGGATCTGTATACACATATATACAATGTTCTTTACCCACTGCTTCCTTAACACACTTCTATACAAACACGGCTTTACCCTCATCTTAGCATATGCTGTAAATCTCGGGTACATATATGTATCAAAAAGTCATGCATCAATGTGGGAGCCTAAATTTAAGTCAGAACCTGAAGCCTAGGGTTTCTTTTCTTAACTTATAGTGTAAAACCGAGAATGAAAGAAAAATGCTGCGTAACCACAGGAACTTCCCCTACCAACACTTGGAAGAAGTTAAAAAAACCAAAACGCAGGTGCAAATAAAAATGGGGTCTGCGAATGCAGCTTGTTAGCACCTGTGTCAGATAATAAACTTCTTACTCAAAGACTGTGAATGCCAAAAAAACCCCAACAAAATATATAACTGTCATGGTTTTCATTTATTATATACAGCTGCAAGATTTACCCATAGAACAGCCCATGTACAGTCATTGCTGCTGAATGGATTATAATCACTGTGATAATGAAACTAAGTAATATGTATAAGCATATTTATTCTATCGTCTACTATGCGTGTTCAAAACGCCATCCATCAAGGCATTATAGGAGAAGGAAAGGCTAATAAAGAGTTAATCTCAAGCTGCAGGCATACCTTCAGTTCTCTCAATAGTGCTCTTAAGGCTCCCCATATTTCTCCCATTCAAATGATCAGAAGCCTCATAGAAAAAAAAATGCTGAGCTCTGTAAAGAAAGTTCCCATAATGCCATGCTCCTGCACCAAGACTAAGACTCCTGTACATGCTCAGTCTGTAAGACTATGAGGAAGCTTCCTGCTGATTGGCTCAGATCACACATTCCTAAGGGGAAAGGGGGTGAGTCCTTAGCATTCTTGAGAGAGGGGGGGAGAGCTGCGCAGACTCTGGCACAACAAAACAAAGACAACAAATCCTGTTTCTTTTGACAGAGAACTCAGTACAGCGTTTCTCTGAGTGCTTATGGCTGTATTTACAAGGACCTTTCTGATAAAGCTTACTTCGTTTTTAACTTTCCTTCTCCTTTAATACAATCTGACAACACAACATTACCCAGCAGGGCATTTACCCAACCTCACTGCCACCTATGCTGCATGTATTTCTCAAGTCTAAAAGGGTGGTCTCTGGTGCTTTGATCTTTTCTATGGAAAAAAAAACACCCCTTGCTACCTGATTATAATGCCCTATTATGTACTTGTAAAGAGTAATTATGTCCCCTCACAAACATCTTTTCTTCAGAGAAAACACAGAAATGCATAAACAAGGGTTCACTTCATACCTTATACAATCCAGCTCACTACTTCATAGGAGGAAAATCCATCTAGAAATAAGCAAAATGACAATGTGTGAATAGGAGACAAATAGCAGGCAAGGGTTTGTAAATACAAGTTTTATTTGAGCTGCATAAGACTGCAAGATAAATAAGGTGTATTTTTCTCTATAGGCCTATACACATAGAAGCAAGCACACCGGTGAGCAGGAAAATAGCTGAGCAAGCTGTGTCTGCTGAGCTAACTGGCTTACTAGCAAATGTGACCCAAGAATAATTGTGTACAAAGAAGCCAAAGTGGAAATATTAAACAAGCTGGGCGAGAGAGAGACAGAGAGAGATTTCTGCATTCAAAAGAAATGGTAAATAGTAATGTCAATTTGTATTTACTTTCACTTATGCCTTAAAACACATGATGACAATGAATAGTCATCATACTGTTAGGGGGTGATATTTCAACTTTAGAATTTGATTTTTTTTTTCACGATTTGAGTTATGTGCGCTAAAATTTTAATTATGGTTCAAAAATTCTAATGTCTGGAGAAAGGTAAAAACTAAGTAAAGCTTTATCAGAAAGGTCTATGTAAATACAGCCATAAGCACTCACAAAAACGCTGCACTGAGTCCTCTATTAAAAGAAACATAGGATTTCTTGTCTCCTTTGTGTAAACATGTTCTTAGGCTATCTGACTTCCTCTCTCAGAAAAATCCTTCATTCCCAGGGCCAGAGTCTGCGCAGCTGTCTCTTGCTCCCGCCTCCCATAAGAATCCATTCCCCCCTCCCTTAGGAATGTGTGATCTGAGCTACCAAGGGCTAGTGCTGCAGCAAGATACTGGAGATCAAGCTAAAATTGCAGCTGCTATCTTAAACAAACAGAGAGAGCTTCTAGGGCTCTTTACTCAGGTATAGGTAATAAAGTATTTGCGTTTTTTGTTTTTTTTTTTTTAAAAAGTGAGTGTGTGTTTTATTTGGTAAACAGACCTGAAGGGCAGGCAGTTCTTTTTTTGCCGTTTTAGCAGCTTTTGCTTGGATAAATGCGAAGGCAGCAAGAGTGGTCTCTGAGAAGCAGGGCCCCATCACCTTGGTTATAGTACACCCTTGTAATTATCACCTATCGGTAATTGGACAGGAAAATCACTTTCATATGCCATAAACACAATCAGCCAATTCCTGATATTTTGACTCTGCGTTTCTTTCCAAGAGGAAATTGCGATTTGGTGCAGACGCAAACTTTGCCAATAGTTCATGCATTTGCCTGTCCCACAGAATGGTGCTATTTAGTGATAAAGAAAAAAAAAAAAAAAACTTTACTTTGTGGCTTGAACAATTACAGTCCCTGCATTCACACATACTGTGAGATTTCATTTTGCTGAAGGTGCAGAGGAACAGCAATATATGTGCAGCCTTATTCATTTTTTATTTTCTTTGCCAATTTGTATGCACAGAGCATTCCTTCTCCTCACTGCAGCATTTATACATTACCCTAAATGTTGGCTTAACAAAAAAAATTCACCTTTAATTGTGATGGATAGCTACATCAATACTATTGAGATGCTAAGGAGATAATGTATAGAGGCTACATATCAAACCCATAGAGGACATGTAGCACTAAACTCAGCTATAAAGTATTCATAGTGTCTAAGCTATAAAACTGTAAACAATTCTGATACCCTTTGTTTATATATGTGTGTGTGTGTGTGTGTGTGTATTAGTGAATATGAAAAATTGCATCTTGTTCTTTTTTCAGGAAGATCAAAAAGCTATATTACTGGTGTGTTTCATACAGAGGGTATTTTTCCTTTTTAATAAACAGGAAAAAAATTATTGAAAGTGTTAGCAGATTTAGGCTGAAACCAGCAACACCCCCAATACGGATGCTGACAAAATAAACAGTACTAATTTGGTCTGTGCATAGGCTTTTATAAAAAGTTTAACCTTCTGAACCAGCAGAAAAAAGGGAGAACTTGTTTTCAATAGCTTATTCCAGCAGTTAATTAATAGCAGGCTGCTTCTGGCGGAAAGCAATTTTGTGGTGGATAAGAAAAAACCCACCCAACAGACGCTGATGGCGTCCATATCCAAGGTTTAACATATGACATGCTCCATATTACAGCTCCCCTCCCACTAGGGCTTTGTTAACAAATGTAATTGTTCCTAGGCATCTTAAGTGGGTAGTTGCTATTACCCCCAAATAAATGCAAATCAGGCCTCAATATGATATCAATAAAACACAACACTGACACAAAGATTTTTTTCTAAAGAAAGGTGTAATGTTTACAAAGAATTCTAAATGGCAAGAAACAACTGTGTTTTTAAAGTAATATATATATATTACTGTTCATGTATTTTTCAATATATAATTGATTGTTTGCAATAGATCCGGTGTTGCTGGTCTTTTTTTCAACATTTAAACTCTTTTACCGTGCACCCGGGACAAGGATTGAAGCGGTGTGCCACCCTTGGCTCGAGATATATATATATATCTCATCAATCCAAATTGTGTCCGTACTCCAAGGCTCAATATTCTGCGGGGTGCATAGCCAAAATTATGTATATACAGAAAATAATAATCATCCGTGGCCTGCACACCCTTCAATACTTAATCAAAAATTTATTGAAAATATATGGTTTAAAACCGACATTTCGGTCCTCATTAGGACCTTTCTCAAGGATTAGAGAGAGAGAGAGAGAGAGAGAGAGAGAGAGAAAAAAAGAGCGTGCTACTGTAGCAATAGGTAACAATCTAAAAGGGTAAAGACACACAAGACAACTAATCCATGCAGCAAAAAAACCCACTTATACTGTACCCTATAGCGGAAAAGTCGCTGCAACAGACTTTTAAAAAAAAAAAAAAAAAAGTCACGGCATGTTGCATAGAAGATAAACTCAGCAGAACACGGTAGGTTTAGATTCATGTGTAAGAACTAAACCCACTGTATTCTACAGAGCTTATCTGTTACCTGCTGTTTTACTTGTGCCATTTAGCCCCATTGTAACTTGTACTGCTACCCCCATGTTCTGAAGCAAACACACCAGTATTATAAGTGCAGGGTAACAGTACATTATATTAAAAATACTTCATTTTTTTCATTATACTGCTCCTTTAGGTATATCTGGCATTGGTGTAGTTAAGTAATAGAGAACAATCAGAATACACAAAGATAAAATATCTGCAGTAGAACAATATTCTATGCAATCAAAAAATAAAAAATAATTATCTTTAAAGGTAAAGTATACCCTTCTCTTTGCTATGAGCTTATGCAGTTAGAGAAATGTAAAAGAGGTGCAGATACACTATTTGAAACTCCAGAAATAAATAGAACTATTTTTTTCTACACAAACATACTCAATTCAACACACCCAAAAGAGAACTATATAATTATATTATATATTATATAAGCAATATACCAACATCCTTTAGACACACAATTTAATGCAACCCCATACTATCTTTTCCCAATGTGAAGTGATTGACTCAGAAGTTGCTCTACTTTGCATAGAATTGGTGTACCAGTCGCTATATAAAGCAGCAGTGCTTCACAGACAACAGCACTTCCGTCACGATGGGGCGGGTTTGCCCAACAGAATGAGCTCATGTCAAAAAAGAATACTTTTCTCTTTAATGTAATTTCCCAAGTCCCAACTGCTCAACAAATGCTTAGACTTCACCACTATTTATTAAAATACGGATGGCCCCCTGGAGCATCTTTGTGGCTGGCAAAAGCCAAACAAAGTGGCAGGCAGATAAGAAGGAAGTTAATGAAATTAGGGGTGGAACTGTGAGGTAAGGGGCTGGCCGATGACATCACAGGCTGAGATCATTGGGCAAATCTTTTCTTAATTGGCAGATCTCTTTTACACAATGCGTATGGCGTATATAACCTGTATGTAACAAATTGTTTATCTAGTTTCCGTGCAGGAGTATGGGCCCATGTCATGTCAACATAATATCATTCAGTACTATCTTTGTTACTTATGGGTAATATGTAGGCCAGGTGGATTTGAGGCAATTGCACATTATGAATGCATTGAACAAGTAGGAGGAGAATCTAAGTTGTTATTAGAGCGGTTGTTGTCTAACCTTTTTTCAGTTCATTAACCTGAAATGCGATTTTCAGCCCACAAATGTACATGTCGTGGGCAGTGGCCCTAAACCTAGCTGGGACCTGTAACCAATATCATTGTGTGACATAAAACATTAATACGTTGCAATGGACATTCCTACACTCAAAACAAACTGACAAGAATAGCACACCTTGAGGTAAAGTATGCTACATGCACGTGTGGAATTTGGAATGCAGTTCTGTTGGCTTATGTCAATATTTCAAAACTCATTTTATTTCCTATGTTTAGTATTTCGCTCAATGCCATGGGTACAGACATACAGGGAAGAATAAGAACATTAGATTTCCAATGCAGTTGTAATACTGCACTAAATCATTATCAACTGTTTGGTGCAAAGATTCTCTCTTTAACCCACCATACTACTTGATCCTGTGGTCTTTCAATTAATCAGGCCCACTGTACCTCACTTATACAGATACTGCCTATTACATTAAATCTCTACCCTAACACGTTTGGTTGCTTTGAAACATGTTTGTCGCTTTGAAACCAATCTTTCAAAAAAACACAACTATGTCTAAACCACCTTACCCAGCCACTACAGCCTTTCCACAGACTCTGAGTTGTTGAAAGATTCAAATATAACATACTGTTTAATTATATAAAAGGGTCCCTAACTCCTCCATACATATTACCACCCTTCAAACCAACATTTTTAGGTCTATCCTGATCCTTCTTAACACTCAGGGCGCGAAAAAATACGATTTGTCCCACAAATTGTCGCTAAGTATGAAAAAGTTGCAGAAATTAACGAAAATATCGTAGAACATACACAAAAGTTCTAAACTTTAGAAAAAATACGAATTTTTAGTAATCGGACCTGTCGTACTTGAATGGGCCCCTCTGTGTCATACAACATACAATTTTGCAGCCTTACTTAACAGATGTGTGCATCTAGCAACACCCTATCTATTCTGCAGCACTGCCACATAGCCATACCTAATGTATTATTTGTGCCTCCTCCCCTACACTGTAAACTCTCACAGACAAAGGCCTAACCTCATGTCTTGATTTATGCTTCTCCTACTTAATGTTTGTAATTGTTTAGATACTGTCATACTATTTGTGTTCTCCCAAAATCACTGTACATTGCAGCCAAATATGTTGCCACTTTATAAATAAAATATATTAATAATGGCACCATCCTACCCATGAGATCATTGACCTTAACCTCTTACTATAAGGGTGACAGGTAGTGAATCATGCTTTGACTTTGGGACATTTATTAGGGTTCCCCCCAAGTTTTAAAACATATTTGCACCACAAATATTATGCTGAACAGTGCATATACAGGTCTACCAAAAATCTATAAATTTGGTAACCATGTAATTTATCAACATCTTATTCTGAGTCACAGCTCTGTAGGAGGAGACACCAACAGCAGGGAAGTCCACATTTTGAAACAGTTTTTTTTAAAAAAAGGAGAAGGAGTAGGAGTAGAAGTAGTGCAACTTACACCAAACATTCAAAGTATAACCCTTACACAGTTTCCCTTTCAAAGAAAGACTCTTGGAGGAGTCGCCCTCCGTAATGCTTCATTAAAGAACTTCCTTCAGACTCCCACAGTGGTCATTTTAGCTTTCTCTGGGCCTTTTCATTCTTGCAAATTTCATGAGACTTATATGGGGGGAGAATAAAAAGTAAAGCAGAAATGACCACTCTATTCACTAGAAATTGGATCCTTCATTTTCACCGAGGTCAGAGGCAGTTTCTGAGAAAATATAAAATTCTTGGTTTATCCAAGTAATAACTTCTGAACAAAGCAACAGAAAATGAATTACCTTCTAGTAAGCACAATGGGTTTTTTTTGCCCAATTCGTACAAAATATTTCCAATCTGATTGGGAATTTACAATAAAAAACGAAATTCAAATTTCAAATATGTTTTTTAGCCTTATCAAGGAATATGTATTGGCCTTATCAAGGAATGTATAGTTATGAAACTGATTGGCTTCCTTTGAAAAGTCCAAACCTGTTCAGGTCCTTCTTTCTACTTTTCTTCATTTTTTGGGCAAACTTGCAGGGAGCAGAAGGCAGCAACTCAGAATTAGAGCAGTGGGGTTGGAAGGGTTAAGTCTTTGCAAGAAGATATCAAAGAGATGCATTTTTTTCTTACTTTTCTAATGATTAACAGGATACTGATGTACATGCCAGAGAGGAAGAGGAGGAGGATGGGAAAAGAAGGCAGAATGCTGACCAGCATTAAACAGTCCCTGCTATATGCATCAGGAGGCCTCATTCCTTGAGGCATAGGGAGTATCTCAGGTGTCTGACCCCAAATGCATTTTTCAGCACTGCACTGAAATGCATAAAGGAACAGTAACATCAAAAATGAAAGTATACCAAAGTAATTACAATATAATGTACTGTTGCCCTGCACTGGTACAACTAGTGTGTTTGCCTCAGGAGCCCTACTATAGTTTATATCAGTACTGTCCAACTTTTGTGGGTCCCGAGGGCTGGAATTTCTCTAGCATACATAGTGGAGGGCCGCTAATAGAAGCCAGTTTTGACCACTCCCCTTTTTTACATTGCACCCACTTCAACCACACCCATGTTATCACAATGGTGGTAGCGCAGCAAAAACCCAAATGCTTGGTCCTTACTGCGGGGATATCAACCATCATTCATATGTGAAAGAATATATTATGTCATATTAAGATACACCCTTAAATCCATATTCCTCCTCTTCCTCCCCTGTGGATAGCACAGAAACCCCCAGAACATAATTACACACCTTAGGGACCATTTAATGGCTATTTCCAACTGCTAACACACTCCAAGAACAAACCCCTGCCAGGTTCACCTCCCACAGGCAGCATAGGGCAGGCAGAGTACTGCCTGTGTGTGCCATACTCTGTCTGCCCTATGCTGCCTGTGTGTGTCCTGCTCTGCCTGCCCTTAGCTGCGTGTGTGCCCTGCTCTGTCTGACCTATGCTGCCTGTGTGTGCCCTGCTCTGCCTGCCCCATGCTGCCTGTGTGTGCCCTGCTCTGCCTGCCCCATGCTGCCTGTGTGTGCCCTGCTCTGCCTGCCCCATGCTGCCTGTGTGTGCCCTGCTCTGCCTGCCCCATGCTGCCTGTGTGTGCCCTGCTCTGCCTGCCCCATGCTGCCTGTGTGTGCCCTGCTCTGCCTGCCCCATGCTGCCTGTGTGTGCCCTGCTCTGCCTGCCCCATGCTGCCTGTGTGTGCCCTGCTCTGCCTGCCCCATGCTGCCTGTGTGTGCCCTGCTCTGCCTGCCCCATGCTGCCTGTGTGTGCCCTGCTCTGCCTGCCCCATGCTGCCTGTGTGTGCCCTGCTCTGCCTGCCCCATGCTGCCTGTGTGTGCCCTGCTCTGCCTGCCCCATGCTGCCTGTGTGTGCCATGCTCTGCCTGCCCCATGCTGCCTGTGTGTGCCATGCTCTGCCTGCCCCATGCTGTCTGTGTGTGCCATGCTCTGCCTGCCCCATGCTGTCTGTGTGTGCCATGCTCTGCCTGCCCCATGCTGTCTGTGTGTGCCATGCTCTGCCTGCCCCATGCTGTCTGTGTGTGCCATGCTCTGCCTGCCCCATGCTGTCTGTGTGTGCCATGCTCTGCCTGCCCCATGCTGTCTGTGTGTGCCATGCTCTGCCTGCCCCATGCTGTCTGTGTGTGCCATGCTCTGCCTGCCCCATGCTGTCTGTGTGTGCCATGCTCTGCCTGCCCCATGCTGTCTGTGTGTGCCATGCTCTGCCTGCCCCATGCTGTCTGTGTGTGCCATGCTCTGCCTGCCCCATGCTGTCTGTGTGTGCCATGCTCTGCCTGCCCCATGCTGTCTGTGTGTGCCATGCTCTGCCTGCCCCATGCTGTCTGTGTGTGCCATGCTCTGCCTGCCCCATGCTGTCTGTGTGTGCCATGCTCTGCCTGCCCCATGCTGTCTGTGTGTGCCATGCTCTGCCTGCCCCATGCTGTCTGTGTGTGCCATGCTCTGCCTGCCCCATGCTGTCTGTGTGTGCCATGCTCTGCCTGCCCCATGCTGTCTGTGTGTGCCATGCTCTGCCTGCCCCATGCTGTCTGTGTGTGCCATGCTCTGCCTGCCCCATGCTGTCTGTGTGTGCCATGCTCTGCCTGCCCCATGCTGTCTGTGTGTGCCATGCTCTGCCTGCCCCATGCTGTCTGTGTGTGCCATGCTCTGCCTGCCCCATGCTGTCTGTGTGTGCCATGCTCTGCCTGCCCCATGCTGTCTGTGTGTGCCATGCTCTGCCTGCCCCATGCTGTCTGTGTGTGCCATGCTCTGCCTGCCCCATGCTGTCTGTGTGTGCCATGCTCTGCCTGCCCCATGCTGTCTGTGTGTGCCATGCTCTGCCTGCCCCATGCTGTCTGTGTGTGCCATGCTCTGCCTGCCCCATGCTGTCTGTGTGTGCCATGCTCTGCCTGCCCCATGCTGTCTGTGTGTGCCATGCTCTGCCTGCCCCATGCTGTCTGTGTGTGCCATGCTCTGCCTGCCCCATGCTGTCTGTGTGTGCCATGCTCTGCCTGCCCCATGCTGTCTGTGTGTGCCATGCTCTGCCTGCCCCATGCTGTCTGTGTGTGCCATGCTCTGCCTGCCCCATGCTGTCTGTGTGTGCCATGCTCTGCCTGCCCCATGCTGTCTGTGTGTGCCATGCTCTGCCTGCCCCATGCTGTCTGTGTGTGCCATGCTCTGCCTGCCCCATGCTGTCTGTGTGTGCCATGCTCTGCCTGCCCCATGCTGTCTGTGTGTGCCATGCTCTGCCTGCCCCATGCTGTCTGTGTGTGCCATGCTCTGCCTGCCCCATGCTGTCTGTGTGTGCCATGCTCTGCCTGCCCCATGCTGTCTGTGTGTGCCATGCTCTGCCTGCCCCATGCTGTCTGTGTGTGCCATGCTCTGCCTGCCCCCATGCTGTCTGTGTGTGCCATGCTCTGCCTGCCCCCATGCTGTCTGTGTGTGCCATGCTCTGCCTGCCCCATGCTGTGTGTGTGTGCCATGCTCTGCCTGCCCCATGCTGTGTGTGTGCCATGCTCTGCCTGCCCCATGCTGTGTGTGTGCCATGCTCTGCCTGCCCCATGCTGTGTGTGTGCCATGCTCTGCCTGCCCCATGCTGTGTGTGTGCCATGCTCTGCCTGCCCCATGCTGTGTGTGTGCCATGCTCTGCCTGCCCCATGCTGTCTGTGTGTGCCATGCTCTGCCTGCCCCATGCTGTCTGTGTGTGCCATGCTCTGCCTGCCCCATGCTGTCTGTGTGTGCCATGCTCTGCCTGCCCCATGCTGTCTGTGTGTGCCATGCTCTGTCTGCCCCATGCTGTCTGTGTGTGCCATGCTCTGTCTGCCCCATGCTGTCTGTGTGTGCCATGCTCTGCCTGCCCCATGCTGTCTGTGTGTGCCATGCTCTGCCTGCCCCATGCTGTCTGTGTGTGCCATGCTCTGCCTGCCCCATGCTGTCTGTGTGTGCCATGCTCTGCCTGCCCCATGCTGTCTGTGTGTGCCATGCTCTGCCTGCCCCATGCTGTCTGTGTGTGCCATGTTCTGTCTGACCTATGCTGCTTGTGTGTGCCATGCTCTGCCTGCCCCATGCTGTCTGTGTGTGCCATGTTCTGTCTGACCTATGCTGCTTGTGTGTGCCATGTTCTGTCTGACCTATGCTGCCTGTATGTGCCATACACAGTACATACAATGACACAATGCTGGCACTGATCCTGGTCTGTGGTGTGAACAGGGGAACAATGTGGGTGCTTACAGTCTCAGCCTGAGGTGTGAACACTGCAGGGGTTGAAAAATACAGAGATTAAAAGGTGTGAACAGTACAGGGGATTACATGTTTAAACAATACAGGGGGATTACACTCTGAATCTGAGGTGAGAACCATGCAGGGGCCAGTTAATCACAGTACTGATACCATTTAAAGTTTACACAAAGGTAAGCCATCAAAGCAGCCAGACAGGTGGAGGGCCACACAGAGGGGGGGTTGCGGGCCGCCAGTTGGACAGCATTGGTTTATATAAATACCCTGCTGTGTAGGCACAGGTTACATAGCAGATAACAGATTAAACCCCATCATATTCTATTTTTCCATCTTGAAAAATAGAATAAAAAAAGACCACTTGCAAACTGCCTTAAAATACGGCTGTCTGCATCATATTAGTTACGGTAAACTACCCATTGTCAAAAGCAATTTTCAAACCAGTGATTCTCAATCAGTGGTTCCGGAGCAACATGTTGCTCAACATCCCCTTGGATGTGGCTTCTACTGCCCCCAGGTAGTTATTTTTGAATTCCTGACTTGGGGGCAAGTTTTGGTTGAATAAAAACAAGGTTTACTACCAAACAAAGCCTCTTGTAGGCTGAAAGTCTGCATAGAGGCTGCCTAAAAGCCAATAACAGCCCTTATTTGGCACCTCCATGATCTTTTATGATTCTTGTGTTACTCCCCAAGTCTTTTTACGTTTAACGAGTAAGAAAGGTTGGGGACCCCTGAATCTAAACCATGAGGATGCTAAAACAAGGCAAGTGCTGATGTTTATGTTTTAGTGTGTTTCTGTAAAACTTAGTTAGTGGCAAATCATTGCTTTTGGAGAAGTTGCTTTTCCAAAACATGATTTATGGCAGCAAAAGCTTGTGGGATAAACAGTATGGGGTAAACACTGTGGTGAAATGCAACATGATAGCAGCTACAGAACTGCATTTAGCTCCTGAAGTAAATAATCAATAAAGATAACAGATGCTGGGAAGGATTTCTGGTAGTTGTATATTAAGTACAGCAGAGAAAGATGGTGCAAATAGTAGCAGTGGGGAGAACAGCCTCTGAGAAGGGACTGTGGCTGTGGCATAGCAGGGAGAGGTGGTGCCTATAGTATCAGCGGGGGGGGATAATAGCCTCTGGGAAGGGACTGTGGGATAGCAGGTATAGTAGGGAGAGATGGTGCCTATAGTAGCAGTGGGGGGATAATAGCCTCTGGGAAGGGACTGTGGCTGTGGGATAGCTGGTATAGTAGGGAGAGATGGTGCCTATAGTAGCAGTGGGGGGATAATAGCCTCTGGGAAGAGACTGTGGCTGTGGGATAGCAGGTATAGTAGGGAGAGATGGTGCCTATAGTAGCAGTGGGGGGATAATAGCCTCTGGGAAGAGACTGTGGCTGTAGGATAGCAGGTATAGTAGGGAGAGATGGTGCCTATAGTAGCAGTGGGGGGATAATAGCCTCTGGGAAGAGACTGTGGCTGTGGGATAGCAAGTATAGTAGGGGACATGATACCTATAGTAAATGTAGGGATAATTGAATCTGGATAATATGTATAGTATGGAGCTGATGAGGTGCTTACATACACAAAAATGTTAAAAGAATAATTATCAGAAGCCACAGCAACTACTTCTTGTCCCAGGTGTTAAGGAGATGTAAAGACAAAAATAAATTTTTTCCCAGTGAAAGAAAATATAACTCTATATAAAGCTGGCCATACACTATAGACCTTAGGTGGGCATATCAGTGGAAAGATCCGCTTGTTTGGTGACCTTGCCAAACGATCGGATCAATCCTGATATGTCCATTTAAGGTGAACAATATAGGATTAATCGGGTCAAACAATTGGATTACACTGACAGAAATAGGAGCAGTCGGAATGAGGACCATATCAATAAGCCAATGCGGTCCCAATCCAATGGGAATATCAAACCTGCCTGATTGACACCTAGCCAATTTACAGCCAGATATTGGCTGTACAGGCAGATAAGCTGCCAAATTGAACACACAATCATTTACAATCTACAGTTGTTTTAATATCATGTGTAAATGCAATTGCAACAAAAACAATATATTCTGTTCCTTTCTGCACTGCTGATGCTCTCTTAAAACAATGTAGCAGAAGCCTTGCATGCTTTTTTGCAGATCTGTTAATCAGCTGGCTTATGCCACATTATATCAAGTACAAGGTACTGTTTTATTATTACAGAGAAAAAGGAAATCAGTTTTAAAATTCTGAATAATTTGATTAAAATGGAGTCTATTGGAGACAGGCTTTTCATAATTTGGAGTTTTCTGGATAACGGGTTTCCGGATAAGGGATCCCATACCTGTACATGTAAATCTGCTGATGCAATTAAAGTGCACACGAAGATTACAATTTCTTTCATACACAACTTATTTTTGGGTTTCTTACAATTAAAAATTCAGCCCAGCTTGTAAATTTTGATAAAAGAAACAAAAAAAACAAACTGTATGGCTGGTTGGGCTGACTTGCCACTTTAAGCTTTTTTCCACTTGCCTGACATGCATTACCCCCCACTGGAAAATGTGCAGCTCCCACAATTCCCAAAAGATTAAATAAAAATAAGCCTGAAAAAATCTCAGCTGGAGAGAAGCCCTTGCCAACAGCTTTGCAAATATATTTATGCTTTTCCTGAAGTCTCCTTTAGTGATGGAAATGATCCTTTTGAAACCAAGAGGATTTGACAACACCATTTTCTCCGTATTAAAAATGAAACAAGTTGAAACAGCGTGACATCAAATTCCCAGAGAAATATGAAAGAGTTTTACTAACTTGCCTTTTAAAGTGTTCATGAAAAAGTGGCATGATTGCATGTCTTTACCAGGGGACTACTGAACGGAAACATTGCATGGACATGGGAACTGCACTCTCTTACTCAGCTAGTTAACCCATGGAAAATATCTTATACCATTAAGGTGACCAGTGAATTGGCCATGCAGCACACAATATACTGGTACAGGTATGGCATCGCTTATCCGGAAACCCGTTATCCAGAAAGTTCAGAATTACGGAAATGCCATCTCCCACAGACTCCATTATAAGCAAATAATTCTAATTTTTAAAAATGATTTCCTTTTTCTCTGTAATAATAAAACAGTACCTTGTACTTGATCCCAACTAAGATATAATTACCCCTTATTGGGGGCAGAACAGCCCTATTGGGTTTATTTCATGGTTAAATGATTCCCTTTTCTCTGTAATAATAAAACAGTACCTGTACTTGATCCCAACTAAGATATAATTACCCCTTATTGGGGGCAGAACAGCCCTATTGGGTTTATTTCATGGTTAAATGATTTCCCTTTTCTCTGTAATAATAAAACAGTACCTGTACTTGATCCCAACTAAGATATAATTAATCCTTATAGGAGGCAATACAATCCTATTGGGTTTATTCAATATGTATATGATTTTTAGCAGACTTAGGCGATGGAGATTTACAAATTACAGAAAGATCCCTTATCCAGAAAACCCCAGGTCCCGAGCATTCTGGATAACAGGTCCCATACCTGTATGCGATGCCTTACCCAGGATATTCATTTTCCACAAAGCACCAAACTATAGGAAGGACATTTTCAATAAAGTGAAATTTAAGGAAATAAGTTTTTAAACTAAATTTTATTTTTCCTGTGTAATAATTCAACAGTATATTGTACTTCAGTGCTGTCCAACTGGCGGCCCGCGGGCCGCATGCGGCCCGTGACCCCCCTCTGTGTGGCCCCCCACCTGTCTGGCTGCTTTGATGGCTTACTCTTGTGTAAGCTTTAAATGGTATCAGTACTGTGATTAACTGCCCCCCCTGCATGGTTCACACCTCAGATTCAGGCTGTAAACCTTCTTTATTGTTTAAAAATGTAATCCCCTTTGTTTTTCACACCTTTTAATCTCTGCATTGTTTACCCCCTGCAGTGTTCACACCTCAGACTCAGACTGTAATCACCCCCATTGTTCCCCTGTTCACACCTCAGGAATAGTAGAAACCCACAAATAATCCCTTCACCCTACAAAAAGAACATATACTGAGGTGGTACTGCAATTAAAAAGATTTTTTAATATATAGTTATTGTGCAGACTGTAGGAGCAGTGCCAGCATTGTGTCACTGTATGCTGCCTGTGTGTGCCATACACACACAGGCAGGGTAGGGCAGGCAGAGTATGGCACACACGGGCAGGCAGAGTATGGCACACACAGGCAGGGTAGGGAAGGCAGAGTATGGCACACACAGGCAGGGTAGGGCAGGCAGAGTATGGCACACACAGGCCAAGTATGGCACAAACCAGCCAAGAATGGCACACACAGGCAGGGTATGGAACGCAGAGTATGGCACACACAGGCAGGGTAGGGAACGCAGAGTATGGCACACACAGGCAGGGTAGGGAAGCCAGAGTAGGGAAGGCAGAGTAGGGAAGGCAGAGTAGGGAAGGCAGAGTATGGCACACACAGACAGGGTAGGGAAGGCAGAGTATGGCACAGACAGGCAGGGTAGGGAAGGCAGAGTATGGCACACACAGGCAGGGTAGGGAAGGCAGAGTATGGCACACACAGGCAGGGTAGGGAAGGCAGAGTATGGCACAGACAGGCAGGGTAGGGAAGGCAGAGTATGGCACACACAGGCAGGGTAGGGAAGGCAGAGTATGGCACACACAGGCAGGGTAGGGCAGGCAGAGTATGGCACACACAGACAGGGTAGGGCAGGCAGAGTATGGCACACACAGGCAGGGTAGGGAAGGCAGAGTATGGCACACACAGGCAGGGTAGGGAAGGCAGAGTATGGCAGGTTTTTGCTGTACTGCAACCATTAATATGGGTATGGTCATGTGATAACCCGTGTGTGGTTTCAAGTGGGTGCGGTTACAAAAAGGGGAGTGGTCAAAACTGGCTTCCATTATCGGCCCTCCACCCCGTAGGTCGGAAAAATTCCGGCCCTCAGTACCACAGAAGTTGGACAGCACTGTTGTACTTGATCCTAATTAAGCTACATAATTTCACATGGGGTTGTCAGAACAATCCTATTGGGTTAATTTAAATTTAGCAGAGATCTATCGTGGGCGACTAAATCGCTCCATGGCAAATTAGCCCAAAGGTATGGTGATCCCTTTAAAGGACAAGGAAAGGCAAAGTTACTTGGGGGTGCCAAAATGTTAGGCACCCCTAAGTGACTTTAATCGCTTACCTTGTACCCCGGGCTGGTGCCCCTGTTAGGAGAAAACAGCACCAGCCCGGGGCACCTGTAGTGATGCGATTCCTCCTTCCTGCTTCGTTTTGGAAGGACTAAACGACAGGAGCATGCGCAGTAGAGTGAAAAGCCGACTTCTCTGTTAAAGTTCGGCTTTTCACTCTACCGCGCATGCGCGCGCACGGAAGCAGGAAGCGCTGCAGGTACCCCGGGCTGGTGCTGTTCTCTCCATACAGGGGCACCAGCCCGGGGTACAAGGTAGGCGATTAAAATCACTTGGGGGTGCCTAACATTTTGGCACCCTCAAGTGACTTTGCCTTTCCTTCTCCTTTAAACAAAAAGTGACAAGTATACAAGAAAATACAGGACATGATAATCTGTCTGTAACTTGTAAGATACACTTGGCAACCCACCTAAGGCTGGCAGAGTCATACAGCCCTGCCCTCACCTTTTTCCATTGTGAAATGATGGATTCAGGACTTAAGGTCTTTCTGATTTCCAAAACGGCCGTACACAGAGAGAGAGACCTCAAGTTGCATGACTGTCAGCATAAAGCTGGCCATGCACGAACCATTATTATTGTCACGTGTATGGTTGCCTGTTTATCCCGACATATGCATGTAGGGGTATGGAATCTATTATTCAGAATACTTGGGAACT
The DNA here is from genome assembly GCF_000004195.4 of Xenopus tropicalis. Classification (NCBI taxonomy): domain Eukaryota; kingdom Metazoa; phylum Chordata; class Amphibia; order Anura; family Pipidae; genus Xenopus; species Xenopus tropicalis. The sequence goes on from NC_030681.2 coordinate 132,191,286, forward strand.
GGGCTTTATGTAGTATGCTAACCATTAAGTACAAAGGTACTGTTTTGTTTTATTACTGTACACAGAAAAATGAAAATATTTTTAAAAATTCTAAATTAATCTTTCTGGATATTGATTTTCCAGTTAATAGACAACCATACTGTACTATAAAAATTGGTTGGCTCTGGAATCAGACAGATTAAAAATTGTAATCTGTCAATGTGCCATGTCGGCAAGTGCAAGGTGCATCTGTAGATGAGATAGTTAAGAGGAGCCACTTGTGCTCTGCGCAAGACTAAAACTATATTAATTTACACACTGTTAATCTGACCATACATTTAAATATGAACTCATTTTACGAAATTGCCAAATGGCAGATGTTTGCCCAATTCAGTCACCCATCTACAAAATTAAATCAGGTTGATCCTATCGATGGCCGAGGGGCCAAAGATCAGACCCTACTGGGGGCTACAGGGACCTGTTGTGTGAGGACCAAATCAATGCACCATAGTGGTCCTCACCTTACAGAATTGTCAGATCTGTCCAACAGATATCTGGCCAATTATAATCAGTATATCAGTCAAAAAGGGTTCTCCAGAGGGCCCTATACACAAATAAGACAGCCTGGAAGAGCCAAGTTGGGAGCTTTTACTGTCCTTTAAAAGACAGCACCAAACCTGAGATATCTAATCAGGCAAAACCAGACAGCTCCTAACTTTGCCATATGTGAAGATCTGACTATACAGTAGATGTATTTCAATGTGAAATAAAGAGCCTATTAGACTAGACCAGTGCTGTCCAACTTCTGTTGTACCGAGGGCCGGAATTTTTCCGACCTACGTGGTGGAGGGCCGATAATGGAAGCCAGTTTTGACCACTCCCCTTTTTGAAACCGCACCCACTTGAAACCACACCCATGTTATCACATGACCATACCCATATTAATGGTTGTAGTACAGCAAAAACCTGCCATACTCTGCCTGCCCTACCCTGCCTTTGTGTGTGCCATACTCTGCCTTCCCTACCCTGCCTGCGTGTGCCATACTTTCACTGTGTGTGCCATTCTTGGCTGGTTTGTGCCAAACTTGGCCTGTGTGTGCCATACTCTGCCTGCCATACTCTGCCTTCCCTACCCTGCCTGTGTGTGCCATACTCTGCCTGCCCTACTCTGCCTGTGTGTGCCATACTCTGCCTGCCCTACTCTTCCTGTGTGTGCCATACTCTGCCTGCCCTACTCTGCCTGTGCGTGCCATACTCTGCCTTCCCTACCCTGCCTGTGTGTGCCATACTCTGCTTGCCCTATGCTCACACACAGGCAGCCTACAGTGACACAATGCTGGCACTGCTCCTACAGTCTGCACAATAACTATATATTAAAAAACTTTTTAATTGCAGTACCACCTCAGTATATGTTCTTTTTGTAGTATGCAGGGATTATTTGTGGGTTTCTACTGCTCCTGAGGTGTGAAGAAGTGAACAATGGGTGTGATTACAGCCTGAGCCTGAGGTGTGAACACTGCAGGGGGTGAACAATGCAGAGATTAAAAGGTGTGAACAGTACAGGGGATTACATATTTAAACAATACAGCCTGATTACAGCCTGAATCTGAGGTGAGAACCATGCAGGGGGGGGGGGCAGTTAATTACAGTTCTGATACCATTTAAAGCTTACACAAAGGTAAGCCATCAAAGCAGCCAGACAGGTGGGGGGCCACACAGAGGGGGGCCGCGGGCCGCATGCGGCCCGCGGGCCGCCAGTTGGACAGCACTGGACTAGACTATTAGACTAGCTGCTATAGGTTGGAAGCTTTTGACAGCCGGATTGTGTCAGATGACAACTTTAACGTAGTTAACAGACTCTACTTTTACTATCAGTAGCATTATTTATGGACAAGTGGAACTATTTGGATTATGTGCTTTGTTGACCGTTGTGTAGTTCAGCCCAAACTATGAAGAATGAATAGAATCAAGCCACTCTGATCCATAGTTTGCTGTATTATCTATGGGGTCAGTATGAGCTTGTATATACATCCTGTCACAGTCACTCATTCTCTTGTTGTCATACTGACCATTACTTTCCTTCCTTTCTACTCATACACCCACAACCGTTACTGTCTGGCCTTGTTTTCACTGTCTCTTACAATATCTTTTGACTCATGAAAATATACCGTAATGGCTACGACTGTATGTTTATTAATTTTGACCATTTGTTTTTAGCCTTCCTGGTTGAGGAATATTTTAGCTAAAAACACAAGTGTGTTCAAAAGAAATTTGCCAATTTCCACGTTCAAATTATACATGATTTAAAGTCAACCGAAACAACACCCCTCCTCGCACACTCACACAAACTTCCTTTACAAGCTGCTTTCTGCTGTGTAATTCAGTTGCACTGCAACAGTGCTTCCTGCTTCATGCAACCACAAAGACTGGTGCATCCGATGAAAAAATGGCTCCCCGTGGAAAACTGCTCTTTCAATTAAGAGACATTTAATGACTTAAGTGACTAAACAGCCACTGGTCTGTCCAGTAAATGAGCCTATGATCCCTCCCCTTCTAAGCCACTTGGCCAGAGAAAAGGAGGCATGTGGATCTATTTGAGTCAGCACCAATGCATGGATGTAGATTGACCCATGTCTGCTGAATGAACTGCCTTAAATGACTGGGCAACACAGAAGGAGAAAAGGAGCTGGTCCAGATTCCTAAGTAAGGAAAGTAAAAATCCATTTTCAATTAAGATATTCTTTTGTAATAAAACTGTAAGAAGTTATAGGTATAAATGTCATGTAAGATCAATGGCTCATAGACCACTGGGAGTGCTATGCAGAACACATGATTTCCAATTCTACTCACCAGTGCCCCATGTACCATTGCCCTAACAGCTTTCATAGCATGGCAACTCATCTAGTATCTATCTACTACAAGCCATAGCCCCACAAGGGCCAGTGTGCAGAACAAGATATTTAGCTTGTAGCTGCCTTGCTGTTGTTCTTCTGTGGATCCCTAACAAATGAGGAGGATGAATGGGTTTCAGAGACCCAGGCTGGGGTTCCCACAGTCATGCACATGGATGCAGGGTTCATACCACAATCACTAAAACGCCAACAACTAAAGTGAAAACATTTGACTAAGCTGCAGTAGCCCCATGCAACTCCACTTGGTGCTGCTTCAGTTCACAGCCTAACGAGTTTCATTAATTAATATTTAGTAGGGAATCAATGGCTAGGCCTATAAGGAAAACAGTGTGAGGCATCTGTATAATAAAACATAGTTAATGCAGTAGAGAATATGCATGTTTATTCTTCATAACTGGGATTCCCAACATGCAAGCCTGCAGCTACTTAAAGGAGTATACTCCTTGCCTAACATGAGTGCAATAAAGAGGGTTTGTGCCAAACATACTTTTTGTCTATTGTTTTAATTAAAACATATCGATGGTGTTTGTTATTGCTTTAACTAAATTGGGCAAACAGAGCAACTGAAGCGACTCCATGATTCTAACTTCCTGGTTCTTGTAAGGTAGATAATAAGATTATGAGAGCACAGTTGTACCCTCTGTAGCTTGGGCATCTGTTTATAAGTATCCCCAAAACAGTTGCAACAAAGGGTTAAAGAGAGGGAGTTGCTTAGACTAAGAAAATATGGAGTTTTTTGTTTTGTTTATCAATGAAAAGAACAGTCAGAATGTATTTTCAGAAAAGGTTATGATAGGCTATGGGGGATTAAGGTGTATCCCACTCCTTATACTCTAAGCATCACCTAAGGAAGTGAGAAATGTGGGTGCTGTGGTTCAGCAAGAGCCCTGAAATACAAATGATAAGCTAAGCAGGGTTATCTTGCAATAGTGCCCTAGCTGAGGATGCTGGGAAGCTGCACAACGTAGCAGCTTGGAGACAATCGAATATGACATTCCAGGTCTCCACAGCCAGTCATGGGAATGATACTCAGCTCCCCAGCAGGCCTCTCCCTTTCCCACGACCCCCTCCCACCCCGACATACAACCCACCGTAACTTCCTCTCAGAACGCCCTGACAAGCCAAGGAAGCTCACCTGAGACAGGCAGCGGAGCTGGGTAGAGAAAGCGCGCCCCGGAGCCTGGCACCATGTGCCCCAGCACACACCTCACCAACACGGACCTCACAGAGATTCCAACCGCCTAGAGCTTCTACCTCTCCGGCCAGGCATCAGAAACCACCTAGCTCCGCCCACCACTCCTAGCCACGCCCGCGTACAAGCAACGCTGCTCTTTTCCTTGCCACAAACCAAGCGTCGTCATACTTCCACCCTGCGGCCACGCCCACTACAAAGAAAAAAAATGTACTGACGGCGAATATACCCATTGCGCAGGCGCAAGGGTAACGCTTGTGCCGTACTGCCGGCGTTAGGTCATTGTTACCCTAATATGCTGCTCCGCTTCGGCGCTTTTAGTTTCATTTCAGGAAAAATAAGGCAAGGCTAAGAATCTGAGAGTTCCAACCTGGACAGTCTGTACGACAGTATTTGTGACTTGTCATCTCACGTCCCGCTGGAGGGCATCGATTTGTATTCCTTTTCTTACTTGAGAAATTTACTGACGTCATGAACAGAGGGAGATGCGCATGCGTAGATTATGCAAATGATATTTCATAATTAACATGTTTCAGTGTGATTTTCGGGGTTTTGCGCGTAGCTTGGGGCACAAAAGCTGAAAACAGGGGTCGCCCCCCTAAGCGCTGGCATATGGTAGGGTCTGCAGAGGGGTGGGACGGCCGGGAAGCCTCCCCATATGCGCATGCTCACAGCCTGCTTTCTCTGCAACTAGCAGCTCTATTAGCAATAGCCTGTGGTACGCTATAACAGGTAACATAGGGTGAAATGATGCTGGTATTGGTATGGTATTAAGGGCTTTAGTCTTCAGCAAATGTTGGTGTATTAGGTGTGGTACTTACTGGGAAGGGATAGCAGGTATAGTAGTGAGCCTATAGTAGCAGTGGGGGAATAATAGCCTCTGGGAAGGGACTGTGGCTGTGGGATAGCAGGTATAGTAGGGAGAGATGGTGCCTATAGTAGCAGTGGGATAATAGCCTCTGGGAAGGGACTGTGGCTGTGGGATAGCAGGTATAGTAGTGGGAGATGGTGCCTATAGTAGCAGTGGGGATAATAGCCTCTGGGAAGGGACTGTGGCTGTGGGATAGCAGGTATAGTAGGGAGAGATGGTGCCTATAGTAGCAGTGGGATAATATCCTCTGGGAAGGGACTGTGGCTGTGGGATAGCAGGTATAGTAGGGAGAGATGGTGCCTATAGTAGCAGTGGGATAATTACATAGTTACATAGGGTTGAAAAAAGACCATTGTCCATCAAGTTCAACCCATCCGAGTAAACCCAGCACACAACCTATACTAACCAATCTATACACTCACATACATAAACTATATATATACAACCAGTAATACTAACTGTAGATATTAGTATCACAATAGCCTTGGATATTCTGCTTGTTCAAAAACTCATCCAGGCCCCTCTTAAAGGCATTAACAGAGTCTGCCATTACCACATCACTAGGAAGGGCATTCCACAGCCTCTGGGAAGGGACTGGGGCTGTGGGATAGCAGGTATAGTAGGGAGAGATGGTGCCTATAGTAGCAGTGGGGGTATAATAGCCTCTGGGAAGGGACTGGGGCTGTGGGATAGCAGGTATAGTAGGGAGAGATGGTGCCTATAGTAGCAGTGGGATAATAGCCTCTGGAAAGGGACTGTGGCTGTGGGATAGCAGGTATAGTAGGGAGAGATGGTGCCTATAGTAGCAGTGGGGGTATAATAGCCTCTGGGAAGGGACTGTGGCTGTGGGATAGCAGGTATAGTAGGGAGAGATGGTGCCTATAGTAGCAGTGGGGGTATAATAGCCTCTGGGAAGGGACTGGGGCTGTGGGATAGCAGGTATAGTAGGGAGAGATGGTGCCTATAGTAGCAGTGGGATAATAGCCTCTGGAAAGGGACTGTGGCTGTGGGATAGCAGGTATAGTAGGGAGAGATGGTGCCTATAGTAGCAGTGGGGGTATAATAGCCTCTGGGAAGGGACTGTGGCTGTGGGATAGCAGGTATAGTAGGGAGAGATGGTGCCTATAGTAGCAGTGGGGGGATAATAGCCTCTGGGAAGGGACTGTGGCTGTGGGATAGCAGGTATAGTAGGGAGAGATGGTGCCTATAGTAGCAGTGGGATAATAGCCTCTGGGAAGGGACTGTGGCTGTGGGATAGCAGGTATAGTAGGGAGAGATGGTGCCTATAGTAGCAGTGGGGGGATAATAGCCTCTGGGAAGGGACTGTGGCTGTGGGATAGCAGGTATAGTAGGGAGAGATGGTGCCTATAGTAGCAGTGGGGGGATAATAGCCTCTGGGAAGGGACTGTGGCTGTGGGATAGCAGGTATAGTAGGGAGAGATGGTGCCTATAGTAGCAGTGGGATAATAGCCTCTGGGAAGGGACTGTGGCTGTGGGATAGCAGGTATAGTAGGGAGAGATGGTGCCTATAGTAGCAGTGGGGGGATAATAGCCTCTGGGAAGGGACTGTGGCTGTGGGATAGCAGGTATAGTAGGGAGAGATGGTGCCTATAGTAGCAGTGGGGGGATAATAGCCTCTGGGAAGGGACTGTGGCTGTGGGATAGCAGGTATAGTAGGGAGAGATGGTGCCTATAGTAGCAGTGGGGGGATAATAGCCTCTGGGAAGGGACTGGGGCTGTGGGATAGCAGGTATAGTAGGGAGAGATGGTGCTTATAGTAGCAGTGAGGGGATAATAGCCTCTGGGAAGGGAGTGTGGCTGTGGGATAGCAGGTATAGTAGGGAGAGATGGTGCCTATAGTAGCAGTGGGGGGATAATAGCCTCTGGGAAGGGACTGTGGCTGTGGGATAGCAGGTATAGTAGGGAGAGATGGTGCCTATAGTAGCATTGGGGGGATAATAGCCTCTGGGAAGGGACTGTGGCTGTGGGATAACAGGTATAGTAGGGAGAGATGGTGCCTATAGTAGCAGTGGGGGATAATAGCCTCTGGGAAGGGACTGGGGCTGTGGGATAACAGGTATAGTAGGGAGAGATGGTGCCTATAGTAGCAGTGGGGGGATAATAGCCTCTGGGAAGGGACTGTGGCTGTGGGATAACAGGTATAGTAGGGAGAGATGGTGCCTATAGTAGCAGTGGGGGGATAATAGCCTCTGGGAAGGGACTGTGGCTGTGGGATAGTAGGTATAGTAGGGAGAGATGGTGCCTCTCAGTGGGTGGACAATTAAACACAATTACAAATAATTTTTATATGGATATTGGCTAACCTGATTTCAGCAAAAGTTTTGACATAATACAAAGAAATGCTTCTTGTGAATACGACAGACAATAAATTGATTACAGAGAATCTGCTTGACTTCATGAAGGATTCCATGATGAGATATTTAGTAAAGTGGATTAGGGAGGATCTGTTGATGGGATATGTTTAGTTTTGCCAAAACCTTTGCTGCTGTCCAAAATACAATGGAAATGCATAAAATATAACACAGCCTCAAAGAAATGGCAAAGAATTCTTATGAATAGAATATATTATGTTTGACTATTTCCTCACTGCAGAAAAAAGTTAGAAATGTGAGTTAAAGTGAAACTGGATTTATTTCTAAAGATGCAGATATTGGTCTGTGTAAAGCATTGTTTTACAATTTAAGCCCTATTTTAGAAAGTGACAAGTCTCAGTTTTAACAGTTATGTGTCACTATGCATACATACATACATAAACCCTTGTGCTTTTTCTGTAATATGTGTTTCCCTGCCCGCCCTTTACTAACCTGTGTCGGCCTCTAGCATGGCTTGAAGTTGAGCAGCTTTCTGATTGATATTGGACCGTGGGGGTTTTGATTGGCTGGGGAGTTGCCTATCAGAATAATAGTGCACCATCGCTCACAAAGCTGTTCAGCTTAATGCTATGTGTGCTGGAGCCTGACACAGGATAGTAAGGGGTGAGCTGGGGGAGACAGGGGGGCACATACATTACAAAATAATTGCAGGCAGCACTAGGGTTTATGTAGGCATAGTGAAATATTCCTGTTAAAACTTTGAAAGTGTCTATACCTTTAATCACAAATATAATTTAAAACTGACTTAACTGTGTCAAGCTTGCAGACGTAACATCAATTATATAGGCACCCGAGGGCCGTCCTTCCCTAAAGCTGCCACCCTATGGACAGGACCTCGCTGCCAATATATAAATACAGCCCTGCACAAAGGGCAGGGACTGATTGCAGAGACTGTAGGATATTTGGTTTTACAATTAGCACAGGGAAGGATTTATTTACTATTTTCTTTAAGCTTAAAATTTTTGACCAAAACAAATGGTAAGGAATTATGACTTGTTGAGAATTAGAACTTACTGGATGCATATGTAACAGTTATATGTGATTTTTAGTGTTATAATTTTTAGCTGATCCAGGGAAACATACCTAGTGCCATCTTTGAGTTAGAGGGAATTCAGTCTGAATTAAAGTTTCTAGAGAGATGATTCATTTGTTTTGCCTAAGTATATAATTATATGGTTTTGAATTGTAATGAGAGAGTGTCAAATCTGAATTAAAGCAATACAAGAGGAAAGCCGCCCAGGCATGGGGGAACATACAAACTCACAGCAGCTGAACCTAGCTCTGCAAGTCTGTTAGCAGGACAGGGGTTGTCTACCTTTTAGTTAACTTTTAGTTTGATGTAGACATAAATGTTCTGAGACACCTTGCAATTGGTCTTCATCTTTTATTATTTGTAGTTTTTTAGTTATTTCAGTTTTTGTTCAGCAGCTCTCTAGCTTGGAGTTTCAGCATCTGTTTGGTTGCTAGAATCCAAATTACCTTAGCAACCAGGGTGTGGTTTGACGGAAAGACTGATATATGAATAGGAGAGAACCTGAATAGTAAAATTAATAATATAAAATAACAACCTATAGCTTAACAGAGCAATAGTTTTTTGCCATTATAAAGCACAGGCAAATTTATTTGGAGCTTTCTATTTATCTTTAACCATGCAAACATCTCCCATCTCAAAGCAGAAGCCTTTGGCTGATGCCACACCAGGCGTAGGGCTGATTTTTTCGGCAAGCGGAAAAACGCTTGCCGAAAATTCAGCCCTACGCCTGCTACTTGTGCCTGCACCCGAATGAATGGAATACGCTCGGGTGCAGGCACATGTAGCCGATATACGCACGAAAACGCGTGAGAATGCAAAGTCTCGCGTTTTCTTGCGTATATCGGCTACATGTGCCTGCACCCGAGCGTATCCCATTCATTCGGGTGCAGGCACAAGTAGCAGGCGTAGGGCTGAATTTTCGGCAAGCGTTTTTCCGCTTGCCGAAAAAATCAGCCCTACGCCTGGTGTGGCATCAGCCTTAGAGCAGCTAATTATCAGGTGTTTCTCAGTGGACTAGTAATTAGTTTTATAAGCTCCTTTATAGTTCTTTGGGACTGGAAGTGCAAAAGTGAAACTGGCTTCATATTCTTGTTTAGTGCCAGAAATAACAGAAACCATAGATATTTGGTTAAATCAGTAGGCAAAAAGTATGTTCAGCTTAAGCCCCAATTATTTAGCTCATGTTGAAAAGGGATGTAGATTGTTAAAGTAATGCATATACAGGTATGGGATCTGTTATCCGAAAACCCATTATCTACTAAGCTCCAAATTACAGGAAGGCCATTTCCCATAGAGTCCATTTTAAGCAAATAATTAGGTTGATGTTTGTAAATAGCAATAAATAGCCATATAACCTTTTTATAGAGGTTTTCCACAGCCAAAAATTTGCTTTGGTCTTTGTATCAGACACTACCCAAAATCTAAAACATAAAATGCACAGAAGATAGGGTTTTGTGGTATCTGTAGTTACCAGATTCAACATTATTGAACTATCTATAGGAAACAAACATTTCAACATGTGTTAGGCTATTGCCACACCAGGCTGTTTTTGGCCTGCATAAGTATGCGTTTTTCCACCGAAATCCACTCTGTGTCTGCTCACAGGCTGACCTAGTGCAGACCAGACCTAATAATTCTCAGCCTGTGTTTATAAGCAGGACAAGAAACATAAAGAGCATAAAGAGCAAAAAAAATTAGCATAAAGAGGCCCCCTTCTAAGTAGAACAAAATAGGTGGGACTGATGGATCTTCTTAAGCTGGCCATACATGTTAAGATAGATTTGTTTGGTGAGGTCGCCAAACAAGCTGATCTTTCTTCGATATGCCGACCTTGAGTTGCGTGACATTGGATTGATCCGGGCCAAGTGCTTTATGATTGGATCAATTAGACGGAAGACAGGCCGCTCTGCGAGGATTACATCAAAGCACCAATGCTATCCTCACCCCAACAGGATTTTTTAGCCTGCATGATTTTAGCCAGATATCAGTTGGGCAGGCCTGCCGGAGGTCCCCATACATGGGCCAGTAAGCTGATGACTCAGACGGTCGGCAGCTTTTATCAGCCTGTGTATGGCCGACTTTACCTTTGGAAAGTTGGTCTAAAAAAACTATACCTGAAATGAAGTCTTTCAAGACCAGGGAAATCATGGGTTAAGTCCTTAGTCCAGTAAGAGAAACTCAGGGCAGTAGCTGCAGCGGTTATATCTCTAAATAAGCTCTAGGACCTGTAGGGGGCCTACAGACACATTAGATATTTTTCACCATAGAGGAAAATTAATATTAATGACAATCAACAGGAGGTCAGTTGAGACACAGAAATATGGGGCAATAAGGAGAGGGCCCTGTGCCCTGTAGCCAAGTCCCTGAAAAAATATATAAAAAGTGTTTGGGATGTTTGTTGTCTACGCTACGTAAACACCAGAAGTGGTTTTGTCACCGTGTAATTATGAAACACAAGCTGTAGTGTGCTATAAATCTAAAACAGAACGGTGGCATTGTAATAAAAGGTGCATAGTTTGCTGTTGATCTACACCCATAGCAACCAATCCTTACCGGTCAGGATCTGATTCGTTACTGTGGTATATAACTGATTTATTTTTCTGCACATATTTTGTAGCATAAAATCAACAAATGTAATACGTCAGAAAGTTTTAAAAACCTTATATTTTTGTGAATTTTACCATGATTGGTGAAATTAGTTGGGACTTAAAAAAACAATTTAAAAATAAAATTTCACTAGAGACACTGCAGATTTTAGTTGAATGTGTATCTTTAGCATAAAAGCAAGTTGATATTCAAGGTTTTTTTCCACTAATTTTACACTAGTGTGATCTGAATAAGAGATGGACACTGATCAATAGAAATAATATGCACCAACTCAGGTAACAGGAAAGTTTTATATTACATTTTTTATTGCACAGATTCTTAGACAAAAACATGACACTCCTTCACCAGCACAATATTTAACACATTGGCACATATTTTGGATCTACCATGGCAATGAATGATGGTTAGCCAGGGTTACTAAATGTTGGAAGGGAGCTGGTATATAATGAAACCGAGAGACTGTAGAAAGTTTCATACTGAACACAGCATTGTGTGGGTTTCCTATACTGACTAATGTGCAGTTGTATTCCCCTACAGCATCTAGAGCATTTTTCTGTCTTGTTTGGTACACTGTAACAATTTTGGGTTAATTTCCTTATACTCCACTTACCAAAAATATTTGCAGTTTAATAAACCTTTGTATAGAAGCAAACTAGAGGTACATAATTGTGTCACTGACTGAAAGGAAACCCCTGTCCACCAAATTAGACTTGGTTAAATGGCCCCTATCATAGCAAAAATGTTTTTCCCCACTGGAGGTGTCGGCTAATAAAGACTGTACTTTGAGAAACAATACTATTGGGCAAAAATGGTCCAAGCTAGTGCTATGCAGCCTGCACAGAGAGGGAGAGCTCCTAGGTTTTAGCATGGGGTGTCCCATGTGGGTGACATAGGGCGTGGGAAGGAATCCCCCAATCTAATGTAACACACATGCGCATAATGAGCAATGAGATTCACTTATTATGCACATGTGTCTGACAAACATGGCCACACACTTCTGTTACCCCCAGCTAGAGTGCAGGTTTTAATACAAGGGGGTATTTAAGGAGGTATACCACTTTAATTTTTGAAGTTTTACTTTGTTTCTGCTTTAATAACCCACTTAAATGTAGACTTACTTTCACAAATCATAATTTGAATCAGTACTACACTGAAATTGGCTTTAACAATTTAGCTTTATTATTTTTGTCTTTTTAAAAAAAAAAAAAAATTAGATACATCGGTTGCTGGCATTTCTCAGCAGCTTCAGCCCTTTGAAGTTTTCTACAGAGTAGCTTTTACAGTTATCAGACCCTAATAAAGCTTCAAGTTGGCAGGGATGAAGATGTTATTGCTCCTTAGAAATACCTGCAACTAATGTATTAAATGGCAAGTGTTTAGTGAGTCGGCCTCTAGGCCTAATACGCTGCTATAGGCATGGTCATTCGTTCTTTTTAGTAAAACAGTTAACAAAAATAGAAAGCAATCAAGAAGAGTCATTATTTTGCCACTTTAGGCACAATAAACAAATAACTCCAAGAGATTGAAAGGCAAATGATCAGTAAGTGCTTTTGGCTCATGTACAGTACTGACACCAAAGAGATTGACATAGAGTCGCTATTATAATGCAGCAACATAGTATTCATCATTCAAACAGACTTCTTTGCTGACAATTGGCACAGATTTTACACTCTGAGCAGTGGCCTTAGGCAATTTAGCAGTGCAGCTGCTAGGTAAATATAAGTTTTTGTAATGCCCAGAGCCCTGTCTACCGACTATGATGGGGAAACATATGTCTGATTTTTCTGGTGCATATCCAGTGCCACTCAGCCACACTGAGCATAGCAGAACAACTACAGTTTCTATGTGGCACAAGTATTTTCACATTACAAAAACAAAAGTTAAACCAAATAAACAAATTGTTATTGGTAATGGAGCCCTACACATTATAATGACAACTTTCCTTTACAGATATTGGAATTGTATGTGCTTACAGACAAGCATGCATACTCCTACACTGCTGACTGGTGGCCAACAAATGAGTAAAGATCTAAAAAGAGTAACACAACTTAATGCCTTTGGCGAAACAGCTACAGGTGAAAGGTTAGTGAAATTAAAAGTAAAACACCCAGTTAATAAATAAGGGTTATCTTGCATTATTTTTTTGGTAAATACAGTAAGCCGTCCAACCTGGTTCAGCCTTTACACAACAACAGTAGCTCTCCAAGTAATTAGAGCTTGTACTGTGGACTTTAGTGGCAACCAAGACAAGCAATAAACTTATATGCACTACTGATATATAATTTCTGCTAATAAATATGGTCAATATGCTAGAATTTTCCCATAAATGGAAAACCTATTGAAAAAATCATTTTGTGTCAATTAAAAGGGAATTGCCCACCAATACATATGAACAATTTACTGTACAACATAGCATATTGCATAGTTTTGCACTCAATATTATCTTAGCAGATCAGTTTTTAATGGATGCCAACTATTCAGTATATGCAGTAATGTGGGCAAAAATTTGGAGCACCCCTGGTTTATATTTGTTGGATTGCTTGTAAAATGTGGTCACACTTAGGGGCATATATATCAAAATGTGAGTTCAGAGCTTAGTACATAAAAAATATCACCCATATTCTATTCATTCCTATGGGTTTTTTTGGAAACATATTTATCAATGGGTGAAAGTTAGAACTCACCATTTCATAAATATGCTTCTAAAATTCCATAGGAATGAATAGAACATGGTTGAGTTTGTATGTTTATATTAAACACACATTTCTAAATCTGCCCTTAAGCACAACTAACATATATATTTATGTATTGTAGTGTGCACACACAGTATGTAGTAAATTGACAGACCCATGATAACATGGTATAACTAAGCAGTCGCTTTCCACACCTGCTTAATAAATTAGGATGCTAATCCAAGCAACAGTTGGTTTGTGAAATTAATTGGATATGGATTGCATTTTAGTCAGCCTCCAGTAAGTAAACTTACTTATTTAAGTCTGTATCTGCTTGTCCTATTGTAAAAATGCTCCCCCATATCTGCAACAGAATCTTGTGTTTGGTCACTCTAGAGTGGAATGTATAGTAGGCAACATCATTACTAACAAAGAAAAAGTCAGTGTAGATTGTGGCGTAGCATCTTATTTGATTGGAGAGTCCAGTATTTCATGGTAATCTTGTCGTCCTAATCTGCCCAGGTAGAGTTTGTAACCAGCCAATGCAAATACACTGATTATGATGACAGCACCTCCTATTAGATCATAAACACTTGGAAACATGCGCAGGACAAGAAGCTGAAGGACCATGGCGACTACAATTTCTAAGTGCTGGACAGTGCTTACCAAGGCTGGGTGGAATTTATACAATGCATAATAAACACCAAGGAATGCCACAGTGGAACACAAGCAGATAGCTATAAGGTAACCCCAGGTTTCTCCATCCAGTGGTATGATTGGTTCTTGCAGCACAAACATAGTACATGCTCCCCAAACACTTCCAGTCCAACCAAAGGTAAAGAGAGCAGTCCACATGCTGACCTTCTCTTTAATAGATCTGTAGATGATCATTGCAAGTGCTGTTGTCAACCCAGCCATAACTGTCATGGTGTAACCAAAAGCCTCTTTCCATACACCAAGGAATGAGTTCTGTTCATTAACAATATTGGGTATCATGACCAAACATGCACCAAATACACTACCAACTACAGTAACCAAATCAACATAAGGCATGTGTTCATCGAGAAGCAAGAAGGCCAGAATAGCACTGAAGACAGTGGTAGTTGCTCTCCACATAATGGTTCCATTGCTTGGAGGAACAATGGAGAAGGATGTGTAGGCACAGGTTATGGAAATAACATTGCACACACCGTAGAAGAAAAGCCGTAACCTGTACCCTGAAGGGCCAAAGGGGTCCTCTTTGTAGTAACATACCATTAGCACAGACAGCACTTGAATAACTGAGCGAATAAAGATCAGCTCCAAAGAGGGCACTTTGGAACGATCAGAAGCCAGTCTGGTGATGAGTGCAACACAGCCATGAGCTAATGCAGAGCCAAACAGCACTGCCCACATTTTCCGTGACTGGAATATGGAACTGTCTGCAAAACTTTGTAACTGCTCAGCAATTCCATTGTCTGGGTCTTCCATCTGTTTTGGCCTTGCATCCATAGTCCCGAAACATGTCCTTCCCTTCTGTTTAGCATCTCCTAGCAGCCTTTTCTTGGGATTTTCCTCCAGAAAACTCCCATTATCTTCAATTGTATCCTCAAATCCTTCATCTCCTGGCTGGGGGTAGTGGGAGGTATATTTTACAGTCACTGTGTTTGGATGTATTTTTACCCTTTTCTTGGTGGTATAAGGTTTGGAGGGAGATTTATCCATATCTTCAGTTACTCTATAAGGTGATACAGAAAATATATTAGTGGAAAATAACATACACCTTAACACAGGTGTTTTAAAGTAAAATTTATGAGAAACTGCAGCAGAGAACACAGAACTGGAGTTAGATTAAAAAGGTTGGGTTTAAGTTTTACCCCCCATATGAATCACAGTACTATTATAACTACATATTTATCAACAGCTAACATATTAGACATATAAATTACATAAAAAAAATACAACCAATGCAAGAGGTAAAGTCATTCTCTTGCAAATCCCAAACCTTTGCTGTATTAAGGTTAACAAAACAAAAAGCGGAGGAGCACCACTGAAGATAAAAAATCAGTCTTTTATTCCATATTCCTTAAAAGGCACAAGTACATCCCTTGAGAGGACTTTGGCGCTGTATTATGGTTGCCATATACAACTAGATCCACTTGTTTGGTGAGGTTGCCATCGGAGCGGATGAAGTGCCAATGTGGATCCTAATGTTGTCCTATGTAGACCTCATCAAATTTTACTGCCAATAGATTTGCCACATTAGTGCCACCTAGAACACTATATTTATTCTGCAGAAAGCTTTACCATTACCATACCATATCTGTTTGCTTAAAGGAGACATATCCTATAAAAATTATGAATGTACCAGTGAATTATACTCCTCTAGATATAGAAGGATTGTGCTTAAAAAGTTGTTTTTCTGACTGTTTTATTGAGAAATTCCACAAAAACCCCACTAGTCCCGCCTATCTGTTCCACTTCCTGCTGGCTGAATTCTCTGGATAAGCTGGGGAGCCGGCGGCCCTCCGTACACTGCACTGTAGGATAGGAACCAATCAGCAGCTAGGCTGACCTGATAGGGAACTGAAGCCTGTCTGTGCTTGTGTGACTGCAGGGCTGTGATTGGCTCTCCCCCTCCTACTGTGCTTCTGGCAGGGACAGTACGGACACGCCCACTCTTCATTTCACACTGGATGGAGAAGTGATAGGGAGCCCCATAGGGGCTACCAATAGCTAATCACAGACCATATTTGGCACCCCCAGGAATCCTTTGCATGCTTATTTTGCTTGCCAACTCTTTTTACATTTGATATTGGCTCACTGGTAAAAAAGGTTGGGGACCCCTGGACTAGACTATATATGAGTTGTATCTTCCCTCTGTAACACAAATAAGGTTCCACTTGGTGTATCTTTTGGGAATTCTTAGTATGCTTAGTAGACTATCTACTAATACTCTTACCTAAAATAAGAAAAAAAGTAGAGAAGTAGCAAATTAACATTTCCCCTATACCTGATCTTTATACATAAACAGACAGAAACACAAATATGTAAAGGCACCCATTGACATACATTGTCACCCATAATCACACAAAGGCACCCACAACAAATATAACCCTACTATACATATGCACCCATTCCGATACATACATTGCTACAAACATACACTCCACAAACACGCATTCATACTCCAGTCCCCTGGAATCAGGAGACAAAATGAGCTCTGTAGAAATAAGGCACTCTATTCCTCCTCTACAGGTGTAAATCAATACAAGTGCTATGTATTGGCATATTGGACACAGGTGTCTATTGCCCCTTAAATACAATTTTAATTTCTTATACATTGCATAGATGTATATGTGTATGTTAATATTACTGGTTCTTTGCTTTTTTTTTTTTTTTAGATAATTCTGAATTTCTAATCTGAATAGTGTCAGAATTTTCTTATTTGGGGGGATACCTGTCATCAGTATGGCACTGGAACCCCAGGGGCCCACAAGAAAATCTTAGACCATGGGCCCACTCTCCAAAATATTTTTCCTCCTTTCCTCACCCAACCTCTTTATTCTTCTATTATTTTGAATTACATGTTAGCATCTATTTCCCCTCTTTGTTCCTATTCGTAAATAGGGAATGACCATGAAGTAGACCAAATGGTTAAGAGCAGGAGGGCCCACTGACACCTGGGCCTACCGGGAGTTTCCCTGGTATCCTGGTGGGCCAGTACGGCACTGCTGGTCATAAGATTATACAAGTATCAATTGCTTAATTGCAGCTTGAATGCTGCAGTCTCCAGAAGGTCATAGTTAACGATGCGTGTATTGCCACAAGGTGAGGCAACCGATATCTCAGAAAGCTGCTGATATCGGTCGACTTGCCGATCAGGCGGGTTAAAAGATTTGGATCGGGCGCCTGAGCAAAATCTGCCATCAGGGCTGAATTGACAGAAGGAGGTAGAAATCCTATTGTTTCTACCTCCATATCTGACGAATTAGCCCTGAATGTCAGTGGAGGGTTGGAACGATCTTTCATATGACCAATGGTCACATGAAAGATCGAAAATCGCCACGTGTGTGGCCAGCTTAAGACCTTTGTAGACTGCTAGCTGGAGTCTGAACCCCTCCATTAACAGGGATTAACGTAATTAGGTATTTGTGTTACAATGTAATTACATACATGTGCCTGGAAGAGCATGGACTCCATGAGGCACATTTTAGGTGTTTCTGAAATAAGAGGAGCAGCGGCCTGTATCCCCATTCAGGAGCCTCTGGGGGCATTGTTTGATATTTGCCTGAATCCCAAAATAGTGGTTGAGTGCATCCATACCTACAACCCAGAAAGAAACACACACACTAGAGACCTTTTGATCAGCTTTTTTTTTAAATATAGAAGGAAACCATAAACCATGCAATTATGGAAACTTGTGACCTCTGGATAACCAGAAGGAAAAGTCATGTATATTATTCAGGTGTGGGCAATGTCTATCCATAATATGATTGCTGTTAAAAATTATGAATTTTGGCCTAGTGGACCAGAAAGATACGCAAATACATAAAGAGACATAGTTTTATTGCATCTCTCAAAAATGTTTGTGAGAAAAAGCAAGAGTTGTGTTGGAGTGTGAAAGTTGGCTAGCCATGAACTGACCTAATTAATCTTTTTATAAGGGATTGCTAAGGCAAAGTTTAAGAAGATTTAGTGACAGGACTCTGTACAGTCAAGAAAATGGTGGCTTCAGAAGTGCAACATAAGTGCACCTTGGTCATAAGGGCACCATGTGGGTGTTGTAGAGGAACCTACACTTGGAATCAGTTTGTTCAAGTTTTTTTTCTTACCTTTGACAGCAAGGACTTGGTACTCCTGCTACTGGGAACATCAGGTCTGAGAGACACTTCAGCCTAACAACAGGAAATCTGTGGCCACTTGTTTAGATGTGGTTACAAAAACATCACATTTATTAAGAAGACAAGTAAGTAAAGCCTCATCTAGAATGAAAAGCGATCTGTCGGTGGGCACCTATCCTTACTGGTTTCATTTTTTTATGAACACCTAAGCAGATCGCCTATTAGCCTATCGGTCTATCAGTGGGCACCTATCCTTACAGGTTTCATTGTTTAAACATCAACAAAGAAAGGAACAACACTCCACTTCAATTCTTCTTGCACAAAAACTTCACGACTTTTTATTCATATCAGTGCTTACTCTCATTGTTGGAGCTGAGCAAACATTGTGCACCTTCTTATAGGCTTTAAAAAATATTTTTTTTGTTTTTCGATAATTTTATAAGAAAGGGGACACATTTTTGATTTAACCACGGCAGTTGTCAGTGGATTGTATGTATGGCCATTCAGCACTACTGGGATCCACAGTAACTTAGACCAGTGCTGTCCAACTTCTACGGTGCCGAGGGCCGGAATTTCTCTAGCATACATGGTGGAGGGCCGCTAATGGAAGCCAGTTTTGACCACTCCCCTTTTTGAAACCACACCCACTTCAAACCACACCTATTTTATCACAATGGTGGTAGCACAGCAAAATCCCAAATGCTTGGTCCTTGTGGGGATATCAACCATCATTCATATGTGAAAGAATTATGTCATATTAAGATATACCCTTAAATTCCATATGCCTCCTCCTCCCCTGTGGATAGCACAGCAACCCCCAGTACATAATTTCACACCTTAGGGACCATTTAATGGCTATTTCCAACTGCTAACAAACTCCCACAACAAACCCCTGTCAGGTTCACCTCCCACAAGCAGCACAGGGCAAGCAGAGTATGGCACACACAGGCAGCACTCTGCCTGTCCTATGCTGTCTGTGTGTGCCATACTCTGCCTGTCCTACCCTGCTTGTGTGTGCCATACTCTGCCTTCCCTATGCTGCCTCTGTGTGCCATACTCTGCCTGCCCTACCCTGCCTGTGTGTGCCATACTCTGCCTGCCCTACCCTGCCTGTGTGTGCCATACTCTGCCTGCCCTACCCTGACTGTGTGTGCCATACTCTGCCTGCCCTACCCTGACTGTGTGTGTCATACTCTGCCTGCCCTACCCTTCCTGACCTATGCTGCCTGTGTGTGCCATACTCTAACTGCCCTATGCTGGCTGTTTGTACCATACTCTGCCTACAGTACCTAAGTCTGAGGTGTGAAGAAGTGAACAATGGGAGTGATTAGAGTCTGAGCCTGAGGTGTGAACACTGCAGGGGGTGAACAATGCAGGTATTAAAAGGTGTGAAAAACACAGGGGATTACATTTTTAAACAATACAGAGGGATTACAGCCTGAATCTGAGGTGAGAACCATGCAGGGGGCCAGTTAATCTCAGTACTGATACCATTTAATGCTTACTCAAAGGTAAGCCATCAAAGTAGCCAGACAGGTGGGGGGCCACACAGAGGGGGGTCGCGGGCCGCCAGTTGGACAGCACTGACTTAGACCATCAGCCACCAACAGTAGCCACTCTGTAATGACCCACTGCATGTCTAATGGGAGCTTGCCAAGTGGCTGTTATAGTGACTATACTTTACTTCAGCAAACAATGTTAGCCAAACTCCTTTACAACCCACAGGTATAGTGGTGGTCTCACAACTTTGGACACAGCCTTTTGCCAGAGAAAATCCCATACATTAAAAGTATTTGTGTCTAAACTTTCACTTAGTTGCGATTGGTGACATCTGTTATATCCTACCTCCTCATTCAAATCATGTACAGTTGGCTCAGGGGAACCCTGGAGCTACCACCAACTCCAAAGATGGCAGTAGTTCCAGTGTTCTCACGGTGTGTCACTCGACACATAACACAATCGACACAATGCATATTTAGCTGCAAATGGCGATACATAATTGTATCACGTCAGGGAAGATTCAGTGTCACCAACTGTGCCATGAAATCGTACCACTCTCAGCAGGCACGCAACTGAAACGACCGGCATCCTCATCCCAGCAATAGCGACAAACCTGTCATTCCCTGTTACAAAGTAATGTGCCTCATCTCTGACAGCAAATTACTATCCCTGCATCTTCTTAATGTGATTCCATGCGAGTAAATATAAATTAAGAAGAACATTGTCTTACTGAATTATGAGAAGCAGCAGGGCAAACACATTGTGTACGGTATATGGCCAGTAAATCACCTTGCATGGAACATTACTTGCACAAAATAAACTCTCTATTCTTTCCATAATGTGAAGGAGATCATAGTATGGATTTATATTGCTAAAAAGATAATAATATGCACATCTACACGTCATGCCCACAAATGTATTGCCTACAATTAAGCGGAAACAGGTGCATGATGAAAAAATATGTACTCACCTATTTGCTTGACCTCTCTGAACAAATGCCAAATTCACTCTGCTGATTGCTATGCGCTGTAACCTTTAATGCCTAATGTTCTGCTGTGCGTATGAATAAACCATGGAAACGCAGAATGCAGTCGTAGATTAGAGGCACATGAACCAATCCAACTGTCCTTTCCTTATCTCTTGTTAGACAGTAGCCTTTAACTGATCTTTGTCATTTGGATTCAGGATTTCTGAATGCACCAAGCATGTACACTGACTTATTCCTCCAGTCTGTAGTTAACAAGTGCGAATTCTATATTTTCTCTCCTATATTATGCAAGTATTTATCCTATGTCTTGCTAAATCCTTTATTTGCCTTTCAAGTTTCACCACCAGCAGTGCAAATTTGAAGGCTCACATGATTATGGATTAATCTGCCTCAAGCAGCACTGCTGAATCCCTGATATTGACTTTAATACGCTAGTGCTCAAGTGAAACTACCCGTATTGCCATTTTTCTCCTTAAAATGCCCAGGGATGCCATACTAATGACTGAGCATCACTATATTGGGGTTCCAAAACTGCGGAGAATACTGCTAGAATAGCCTAATGTTGTGGGTGTTGGGGCCAAAGACTGATCATAGTCAGATTATGGGCTGAATTATAGCAGTGTCATGCTGTACATTTGTTATGGTGGCCCAACAAAGAGGATCAGAACCTAAAACCCATATCCTGAGTGCTATTTTTTACAAATTGCCATTAGTTGATATAGACAGTTCTTAAATACTTAACACTGCCACCATGGGCATCACTTGCTGTAAAACATCCAGCATAGAGGCTTCCTAGGGCGGTACAAGTGGCTTGTCAGAGTTGGTGTAGCCAGTTAGTTAAACTATTCCACATTTCCTATACAGTGACTGGCTTATTTGTTCAATATCCCACGTCAGAACCTTATCACTGTGGAAAATCTAAGGCCATTTATGAGCTACTGCTATGGTTCAGTTACATGGCCTGAATTTTATGAAGTTGATAAGTTGTGTTTACAGTGACTACATGAAAAGGCTGATATCCCGCTTCAAAAAATAAATAATAACGGCGATTGTCAAGAACGGAAAGTTTAGTGTGTGTAATATAGTGTCAGTAATAAATATAATATATATAAATACATGGTTCTGTTACTTTAGTAACAAGGAACTAAAGTAACAGAACCATGGGATGTGTGAATAGCTCAACTTCCTTTCAGCACCATGGACAGTGGTAGTATTTCAGCACCAAGGACAAGGCTCATTTAGACACGTCGCTCTCCTAGGGGGTCATTTACTAAAGGAGTTCCACCAAGTGTAAAAACCAGTACAATTCACAATTTTTCTTTACCTACAATGCATCAGTAGTTCCCAGAATCCAAGTAAAATAAGGCCTCCTTCCATCAGGTGCTAAATTTTGCTCATGACCCCAAAGGCAGATTTGCAGTGTTTAGTCAGTTGTGCGCATATGGGTGCAATTTGGTCATATGAGAGAAGGGGTGGCATTCTGGTAGGACATGGATGTCTTCATTTGCATACAATAAAGCTGGCACTACAATGAGCACCTATAGGCACAACACGAAAAGGGAGGCTTCAACTAACTCCCTCCCCAAACCCCCTTCCACCCCCGGCCAAGGCAGGTGTTAGGTACAGGGCTCCTTTGCTCTGCCGCACACTGCATCTTGCCCCATATGCATGAATGCACACTAATTAGCAAACTGACACAAAGTGATAAAACAGAAGAATGCAGGTAGGCACATGAGCTATGTGGTTGCTTTTAATGGCACAGTTTTCTGCCAATTTTTGGGTTAGTTTGGGTAAGTAAATGAGCCCTCTTGTGTCCATTCTGGTGTAGCAGTTTGTTGGCAGTTACATGTGATAATAAATCATTGGTTGGCGCTTTCTAAATAAACTTGCCCTCAGGTCAGGTCTAGCCTGTGAAATGTGGTACATAATCAACATCAAATAATGATCCGTAATTTGGTGAATGTTTTGATCCTCAAATCTGTGTTCCGAGGACCAACTATATGACAGAATTAAATATATATATGTGTGCAGGAATGTCAAACCTGTAGTCATTCGGCAGTCCCTGAGCTAATGTTTTCCAGTAACCCAAATCAGCCTGACATACTGGAACCTGTAGTGCAACAAGAGCTGGAGGGCTGCAAATTGAATAACCCTTTTCCACTGCACTCACACAAGAAGCATGCAGAGCTTGCACTAGCAACAACCCATCCTAGAAGCTGTAAGAACCATCAGTCTGTGCAAAACACCAAGTAACTGTCTTTTCCTTGGGTGACCCTGGGAAAATCACAATAAAACCCCAAAATTAATCCTGCAAATGCTTAGCTGTGCGTGCAACATCCTTCAGTACTGTGCCCACTGTTTTAACTGGAATATTCCCACTGTACTCTAGCAGCAAATATTTCTGCACATATAGCAGTCCTGTTATAACTAAGGTGACATTGCTTTGGGGGTCCCCCTTATCCATACTTAAACGCAAGCATACCAGGCATTACCTTGTGTTGTAAGGAATGAAGTGGCATTTACAGAGTGATGGCTTCAGTAGCAATCAGTTGGCTTGAGGAATGGAGTGCTGAGACATATCCAGGTGACCTCTCAGTCCTGCTTTGGCGTCTTACCAATATCAGGCAACCATCATAAGAAGAGCCCTACCGGGTCTATAGGCAGCTGCTGTACTGGCTGTGGAAATAAAGGATCATTTCCAAAGGGCAGCGAGTTCTCCCCACCCCCTTCCCTATCCTCCTCACTCTCTGTTGCTCCTCTTTTCAGACTGCATTTATCAAAAATGCAAAGGAGGAAATAGGGACGGAGTATGCAGCTGGAAGGGGAGAGTCTATGGATGAGTGATGGGGCTGCCTGCATAGATAATGTGGCACACACATACACATAAACACACACAAAAACCATCACTGGTATCTGGCATGCCTGTCATAAGCTATTTGTTCCTTTAATGTAGGCAGTTTGGAGCTTAACCCTTGCCTTGTAGAGAGGATGGGTGGCATGACAATGTGTGTTTCTGTCATGATCCTAAAATCATGTGTGCTGGGTGCACATATTAGCAGCTCAGTTGGAATGTATCCTTGCATGTATGTGCTCCTTGCCGTGTGTGCCTTTATATGTCTGAATCCTTATTGATCTGTGTTTGCCTGTTTGCATCAGCTTTTGCCTCAATCCATGCCCTGTTTGTGTAAACTGTGTGTATTGCAAGGGTTGTGAGTTCAGTTTTCCTGTCTATAAGGTTAATAATAAGCCTTTAATGATGTGTGTGGTTGTTGCTATTATAGTGAATTCTTGTTTAACACCACCCCACCAGGACCCCACCATTAGAAGTGTTTGTTGATCTGGTACTTTTGGTTTTATTCTAGATAACCTGTATTTTATTCTACGGGTTTAGGACCTGTTATCCAGAATGCTTGGGACCTGAGGTAAATAAACCCAATAGGCTTGTTTTGCCCCCAATAAGGATTAACTATATCTTAGTTAGGATCAAGTACAGGTACTGTTTTATTATTACAGAGAAAAGGGAATCATTTAACCATTAAATAAACCCAATAGGACTGTTCTGCCCCCAATAAGGGGTAATTATATCTTAGTTGGGATCAAGTACAGGTACTGTTTTATTATTACAGAGAAAAGGGAATCATTTAACCATTAAATAAACCCAATAGGGCTGTTCTGCCCCCAATAAGGGGTAATTATATCTTAGTTGGGATCAAGTACAGGTACTGTTTTATTATTACTGAAAAAATGAAAATCATTTTTTAAAAAAAGAAAATTATTTTATTAAAATGGGGGAGATTTATGGCTTCTATGGATAATGGGTTTCTGCTACTAACATTAAAAATCACTCTTTTTCCTTATGGCTTCTATTAAACATTAACCAATCACAAGCCTGTGTGACAAGCAAGCTGTAGGTTGGCACTGCACTTGAGTGTGCCTCAGTTTATATGACTTTTTGCCCCTGATACATTTTGCTAGTTTCACAGTCAAACTGCCAAGTTTGGTCCCTAGCACGATGCCACTGTCCAAAATAACCCAATGTTCTATGCTAAAAATTATTTTTAGATAATAATTGCATCAGACTCTGTAAGTAATCATCAACTGAATAGCCTGCCAGAACCCTTGTCCAATCATTATACTGACTGTCATATTGAGTCCATACTGGTGATTTTAAATGACAAAATGATCTTCTATCTGCATGACCATATTGGTCCTTCATGATTGGGTTTAGTGGCAATATCATTTTGTAATATAGTACATTTAGACAGGTGACACTATCCCCAGGAAATTTAAATTTCCCTAACCATCCTGAATTTTAAACAAGTAGTTACCAAGTTACAAAGCTGTCCACACAGGCACTGTTAACAGTAAGGCAGAATGAATCATGTTCTGTAAAATTCAGTAATCATTAGGGCTAATACCAACATACACTGCAACGATGTTGTTACCATTAGCAACCAGCAATTCATTTTGATCTGTACACTGGAAATCTGAAGACTGGTAAAGGCACCAATTCACTTTAGTAGTCATGCCAATAAATTAGCCCCACTGACTTTTATGTGGCCCATGTGTAGTTGTTAATGGTCTCCCTTCCCACAAACAATGCTGTCCTTGGGATATTGTGCTTTTACTCCCACTCTATCCCACCTTCCCTGGTGTTACTGAATGGCCACAGATTTACCACTGACACTATGGTGCTGATTTATGAATGATCTTCCCTCGGGCTCAAGCGATAAGAAGTGCGAAAACACAAGAGAGATCTTATCTTGCTTTCTTTTCTTTTGCATTGATTGCTTTTTTTAAAAAAAAAAATCATGACCTAAAAACCTGATAAGATTATTATATTCTGAAAAAGTCTGATTGCCATTTTTAATTTAAAAAAAGAAAAAGATTATATAAAAAAAGCAATTTCGCAAGAAAGTTCTTGTAAGATTAAGATCTTTCTCTTGTCTTTCCTGACTCTTAATTGCCTGAACCGAAGGTTCCATAATAAGCCTCAGAGTCTAGGGGCTTTATTTATGTAACAGAGTAAAAAATCAAACACAAAGCGACATATAATTTTGTACTTTGCATGCCTTTCCAATGGTAACACTTGGATGTGCATTTACAGAATGGGATGAAAAGAGATCACACTTTTGCAGAATGCATTGCTAAAGTATTGACAATCTGCCCTTGTTTAAGCAAAGTGATTAGTAGGCACTTATGAGACATACAATGCTATAATATATATATTCTGTAGAAATGACCAGCAACACTGAGATCTCTTGTGAAAAAAATGTGTATTTTTTAAAACAGCATAAACAGCCAGTTATTTCTACAGTATTGGAACCCTTTACCGTGCCCCCGAGGTATGATATGTAGCGGTGTGCCATCCTTTGTGTGTGTATATATTGCACCACCTAGGGCATATGTACATTTTTAATAAACAAAGTTTACCTTATACTTCAGAACCAAATGTTTACCCCCAGTTCTGAACTTTATTGTGGGAGGGCCGGCAGGCAACCTGACCTAATCTATATTACAATCATAGGGTGGATTTTTCTTGGTTGCCCTGAAAAACTGACATTAAAACCTAAATCTCTCCCAAACCCTGTGACTATTCAGTTCAATACCCAACACCCATAAGTAATAAAGAGAAACTGGTTGTAGCCACCCTTTTCCACTCTTCCTAATGAGCAAATATCTATGGACAGAAATAAAAGCACTGGGATTTGGGTGTCATTTCTGTGTATCCAACATTCCCAGCAGTGATACAGAGAAACAGAATCATGTCAGGGGTTACCTACTAAGGTATTGATCTACAGGTATTGATGGATGAGTTGGCTTGGTGTGAGAGATAGGAAGGTGAGGCTGATCCACACTAAAGCCTTACATAAAGCATGTTACCACCCTAAGGAGAGCACTACAGTGTCTCTATAGGTAGCTGCTGTGTTGGCACAAGGTAAAAAAAAAAGATGGTTGCAGAGCATGGTTCCTACTCCTTTGCCTGTCAATCTTGCTTTCTATGACTTTTTAGACTACATTTATTAATCATGCAATGGAGGGATAAGTGATGGAGGCTGCACCTAGAGAGTCTATGAAAAAGTAATAAGGGCTGCCTGACTTAATAATGGGGATTTGCAGATGTACAGCATTATAAGGATCTGCACACCATTCATAGGCTATTTGTGTACCTATAACAGGCTATTACGAGTTTAACCGATAGACCGGCAATATGTAATAATATCCATTTCACAGAGCCCTGCATGCAAGCGGCACATATTTCAGGCTCAGTGTGAAAGTGCCTTTCTGTGCCGGTGCCTGGGCTTTATTGATCTGCACTGTGTGTAGCTGTGTGTGCATCTGCCTGCAGGTCATCACTTTCTAATGGCCATTTCTCTGTGTATGTGTATGCCACGGCTGTGTGTATTTAGGCATTATGCCCTCTTTACCTCAGGTATTCATTCTTGGTTGTTTTTGTCACATTAAGACATTGATGAATGATTCTGCAGGTATCACCAGGTAATATCCAAGGAATACATGGTGCAGAAAGATGCAGTTATGTTGTGCATCATAGTGTTTCAGCTCAGTGCTTTTCTGACTTCAGCAATGCTTTACAGAGGAGACCGGGGACTGAGAGCTATCATTCTACACCTTGTATTGATCTCATTAAAAGGGCCAGCTATTCTACTGGCTTCTCTTACGATAGCTCACTCTGCACTGGGATTCAAGCTGCCGCGAATGAGTGATATGAGCAGGGCTGAAAATATCTGCTACATTTGTAAAAGTGAAAAATGCAGTGGAAAGGCAAACGTGCCATTTTCCTGCCTGGTTACTTATATCTGACTGTTCACACTGGGATTGATGGCCATGGGTAACAAGGAGTCCCCAGGCATCTGGCCCATATGGTTCAAACAGGACAAATTGGAGCTGGTGACAAGAATGGTAAAAGGATTGCCGCATCATTATTATTAGACAAGGGAAGGAGAGAGAGGGGGCAGATACAAGCTGTATATAAATCACTTGCCTTTGTGCGTGTGTGTAACAGTAATGTGTATAACAGGATTTTGTCCATGGCCGTGACATTTTTCTATCCCGCAGGTCTTACCATATGCCAGGTTATTCTGTCCACTAGTACATCATGTTCTGCAATAAACTATGACACTACACAGGCCTCATCTAATTGGTAGAAATGTGTTGTGTGATTTCTGTTCTGGTAGGCACTTGTGTCCTGAAGCAGCAGCAAAATGCAGCTTGTCACTTAGCCACCCCCGACCAGTGTAAATATATTATAATATTGCCTGCATACAGTACATTTATCACTAGAATTTGTTTATGGAAAAGAGAAGTAGGCTTATGATTAGTGTGCACTTTACCTGGTGCAAGTTAGTTGCATGTGTAGCGCAACATGTTGTGGGTACCTGGAACCTAAACCAGTACAATTTATCACACAGACTGAAGCACTGTACTGGAACTAGGCATATCAACAAAACTATTGCTATTGAAGCTTCATTTACAAAGCATGGGGAAGGATGCAAAGTGCAAAAGATAAGACTTCCTCTTGGTTATCAATGTATCATCTACTCATATAATAATGTGGCACAAGATTCACCTTAAGGATGGAGAATTGGAACATAGTATGAATGGAGCATAGTATGAATGCTGAACAGTAGTATCAGACTGACATGACTTGTAGCTGCTATTTATAGGCAGGGAAGGGCTGGCGAGGGAGCCACTGCGCCATTATATCTGTGAGTCACTGAACTTATAATGCAAGTCTGTATTGCATGTTGCATTAACTGAGGTAATACTGTGTGGTGTTCAAACATTATGTTGCATTGTTTAGTATTTGTTAATATACAAGCAGTATTTTTAGGACTAAATATTAAAAAATCACACCATTAGTCATAGGGTTAATGGCCCCTATGATTTTAAATCCCTGCAGGTTCATATGTATGATATTGGCTAGCAGGTAGGGTGACCACTTCCTGCCTTTCCCGACTTCAGCAATGCTTTACAGAGGAGACCGGGGACTGAGAGCTATCATTCTACACCTTGTATTGATCTCATTAAAAGGGCCTGCTTTTCTACTGGCTCTTCTTACGATAGCTCACTCTGCACTGGGATTCAAGCTGCCGCAAATGAGTGATATGAGCAGGGCTGAAAATATCTGCTACATTTGTAAAAGTGAAAAATGCAGTGGAAAGGCAAACGTGCCATTTTCCTGCCTGGTTACTTATATCTGACTGTGCACATTGGGATTGATGGCCACGGGTAACATGGAGTCCCCAGGCATCTGGCCCATATGGTTCAAACAGGACAAATTGGAGCTGGTGACAAGAATGGTAAAAGGATTGCCGCATCATTATTATTAGACAAGGGAAGGAGAGAGAGGGGGCAGATACAAGCTGTATATAAATCACTTGCCTTTGTGCGTGTGTGTAACAGTAATGTGTATAACAGGATTTTGTCCATGGCCGTGACATTTTTCTATCCCGCAGGTCTTACCATATGCCAGGTTATTCTGATATAGTGCTGAGAAAGGGGTGGCACCTTCCTCTTTGCTTTCATCAGAAGAACAGGGCCCCATGAATGAGGCATTAGATAGTGGCATGTGTAGCTCCTGTACCAGTACACTCTAAGGGGCAGATTTACTGCGTAAAATTGGTGTAAATTGTTTACGTGTTTTTTCTGGAACATACGTACAATAGCTGTGTAAAAACTGGCATTCAGATGGCGTTTTTCTTCATTTTTTTGGTGAATTTTATTTTACACAGCATAATAAATAGGCCCCTATGAGTGTAAGGCAGATAGGTTCAGCTAGAAAGAGCAGTTCTGAGCTCCAACACAGGAGTGGTAGATTGGAGGTATCTCTCCCAGGCCATATTGCCTTTAGTGTAGGGATTCCTGTAGTATAGGGATCCCAGTGGATAAGGAATCAGGATAGAGAATTCCCTGAGGTGATTCAGGCCAATAAGGGGTGGCATAGAGTAAAAGTAATTTCCTGCCGAGTCCTTGGGGGAGTGTCAGCCTGTATTGCACTCTACATGTGATGTTGCCTGTTCCACTGGCCTCTGAGAAACTGTGCTCTGAGTAAACCCTGGGGATGTTAATGTCTTTATTTTCCTGTATAGCAGCGAGAGGTGTAGTTGCACTCACCTTCCTCTTCCACTTAGCAAAGGCCCATTCTGGGTGAGAGAGTACAGTGTAACCCATGTTCTACTGGTACTATTCTGGGAAAATAGAGATTACAAGTCTTTAATTAACTAACGTTCGTATTTCTTTTTTTACACAATTCTTTTTTTGGTGCTAAAACTAAATTTTTTAATGTAAAAAAACACAAATATTTTGTACAAATACAAAATGGCGCCATCTCAAAGCTTTCACGTTCATGTAGAAATCAATGGGAACCTGCAGATGAGACATGCAACAGCTGCCCAATTTAACAACCAACCAATTGACACAAACCCCAAGGGAATAGAAACCGGACTTCACGATGCCAACCTTAAGAAGCCTCTGTCACACTTTTATAGGCAACTGTCACAGCTGGGAAACAATTCTCTGAGTAAACTATATGCAAAATGGCAGCAAGACCTCCCTCAGCTTACGGATGAGGCCTGGGTAGACATACTCGACTCCGCCTTTGAAGGGGTAATAAGCAGCAAGGACAAATTGACCCAAAAAATACTTCTTGCACAGGGTATACTTCACTCCGTTAAGACTACACAAAGGGGCACATTTACTAACCCACGAACGGGCCGAATGCGTCCAATTGCGTTTTTTCGTAATGATCGGTAATTTTGAATTTTTTCGTATTTTTTGCGATTTTTTCGGCGTCTTTACGATTTTTGCGTAAAAACGCGAGTTTTTCGGCGTCTTTACGATTTTTGCGTAAAAACGCGAGTTTTTCGTAGCCATTACGAAAGTTGCGCAAAGTCGCGATTTTTTCGTAGCGTTAACACTTGCGCGCAAAGTTGCGCCTTTTTCGTAGCGTTAAAACTTAAAAGGCGAGACGTTTCGTGCAAGTTTTAACGCTACGAAAAAATCGCGACTTTGCGCAACTTTCGTAATGGCTACGAAAAACTCGCGTTTTTACGCAAAAATCGTAAAGACGCCGAAAAACTCGCGTTTTTACGCAACAATCGTAACGACGCCAAAAAAATCGCAAAAAATACGAAAAAGTCGCAAAATGTTCGTTTCCAATCGGAATTTTTCCAATTCGGATTCGAAATCGTGTCTTAGTAAATCAGCCCCAAAATGAACCCAGCCCAAAGCCCAAAGTGCCCACGGTGCAGTCACAGCACGGCGGGATATATACATATGGTATGGTCCTGCACAAAAATTCAGGTATTCTGGCAAAAGGTAATACGTTGTATTGAAGCCAAAACTGATATACAACTACCACTAGACCCCAAGGTATTATTACTGAATCAGTTGGAGGATGTTACACCTAACAGGGCAGACCGAACCCTACTATCAATACTGTGTCTTTACGCCAAAAAGAATATAGC
Source organism: Xenopus tropicalis (assembly GCF_000004195.4). NCBI lineage: Eukaryota > Metazoa > Chordata > Amphibia > Anura > Pipidae > Xenopus > Xenopus tropicalis. The sequence continues at coordinate 132,222,743 of NC_030681.2, forward strand.
TATGAACTGGAAATCCCAATCAAGACCTACCCTAAGGTCCTGGGAGCGATTAATAGAAAAAAACATCCCCCTCTATAAAATTACTTACCTGAGAAGAGGCTGCCCAGAAAAATTCAACAAAATTTGGGATAAATGGATTGACGTGGACCCTGTAACTTAAGGCACAGTAGCCCCATCTGAAATACCACCCCCTCGCCCCAGGTAAAGGGAAAACTGCACAGTCAAAGAATGAATGTAAAAGAGTCCCCACTGACCTACAGATGGGTTATGTAAGTGTTACAGCATATAATTTACAGAATATAAACACAATGCAAGAAAGTACCACACCGGTTTAATGTTATGTTAAATGTTACTTTATTTTTACTTTATTTGGGTATAAAATAACGAAAATGTTAACAATGGAAACTGTATTGTAAATGACTATTACCTCTGAATGCTCAATAAAAGAAATGTTTAAAAAAAAAAAAAGAAATCAATGGGAGTTCCTAGGCAAAGTGTAACATGCTTTATTTAATTTGTAGTTTTAGAGGTATTTTTTGGGGGGTTGAATTTGTAAGCCCCCGAAGATTTGTGGAAAAACGTAAAAACCACAAAAAACTTTTGGTTTTCATGTTCTTTTCGTTCAACATTTAAATTAATGCTTTTTCAGTTCAGATCTTTATGACTAGAACGGGTAGAAATTTGTGGTTTTCCTGGAAAGGAGTTTATTTGTGGTTTCAGAAAAACTTGAAAACCACTAAAATCAGAGTGTTGATTGATGTGCCCCTAAGTGTTTGGCCAAACCAACTCCCATCCCTATAAAATCACAACAACATTTTTTAGCCAATTAAAAGTTGATTGAATTTATCAATGTCTCATATTTATATACGCACATTGGGGTTTGGATTCCATTTATCTATATTACCTAACAAAAGTTGCCGCAGACACTGGCCCTTTCAGCCCTGCATTTCTAAGTTACACATAAGGCTCCAGATATTCCTGAATGGCAGCCAGTGGTTCCTCTGTGTATTCAAACACCCACTCGCCAGTGAGTCACATTCATCACACGCTAATACACCTGCTCTGCCACCTTCGTCACTGTTTGGTTGTTGCCTTGGGGAGTACTTGCCGCATCCATTTGGAGTCAAGGGCTGAGAAGTATTATTAATGAGCCTGGAACTTTAAGGAATACTGTCATGGGAAAACATGTTTTCTTTCAAAACCCATCCATTAATCGAGCTTCAGCAGAATCCTGCATTGTAATCCATTTTTTAAAAGCCCAAACAAATTGTTTTATATTTCATTTTGAAATTTCACATGGGGATAGCCATGTGACCTGTGCTCTGATAAACGTCAGTCACACTTTACTGCTGTGTTGCAAGTTAGAGTGATTTCCCCCCCAGCAGCCGATCAGCAGAACAATGGGAAGGGAGCAAGATAGCAGCTCCCAGTAGGTATCAGAACAGCACTTAATAGTAAGAAATCCAAGTCCAGCTTGGGACTCCTCCAGTTACATGGGAGTAGGAGAAACAATAGGTTACCTGAAAGCAGTTCTGAAAAGCTCAGACTCAGGCACACTGCACTGAGATGGCGCCTACACACCAATATTACAGCTAAAAAATACATTTGTTGGTTCAAGAATAAAAGTGAATTACTTGCTATGTAAACAGTATCATTTAGTATAGTTATAGTTAGCCTTCACTGGTAAACACACTATTACAGTTAATACAGTTATAAATAATATAAATAAGTTACTGTGTAGTTATGCAGCAGCCATTAAAGTTAAATTGGGCAATAGGGACACTGTTACACAACTGATAAAAGAGATTTGTAGAATAAGATAGTTTTAGTCCTAATCCAGGAATATAAATACCAATCTCTCCAAATCCATAAAATGAAAATCTTCCTCACATAAAACAGGAAATTTGTTGCCAAGAAATAGTCTATTTGTAGGACCTGGATGAAAAAACTTGCAAACTTTAATTACTGTTCCGTTGAGTATCTTCATATCTGCATTTAGATTTTTCCCTTTTCCACCCCCAGCCCGACTAATTTTATCACTATAACTGTGAATAAGATCTTTTCTTTCTGCCCATCTATCTCATTTCTCTGAATGCCCTCTTGATCTAAGTAATGTCATTCATTCATCTCCAACTATATCAATTTCTAATTAAACCCACCTTTTCATCTCATGGGCAACTTAAATCCTTCTTCTAATGCAGAGTTCCTGTAGCGCAATATTACAATTTAATGCAGATAATTGCCTTCATTTGTTATTGATGTTTCTGGAAGAAGCTGAAGAGCTCGCCTTTGCCTGCGCACTACAGCAAGACTACTGTATAACGGGATCTGCATGTATTATAACTAACTACAGAAAATGTCTCCCAAAATAGGTATCACAAAAAAATAAAAAACTATATATTGCCAATGAGGGTGTCACAAAGGTCATACCAATACTAATAATCAATTAGATAAGGGACTTTTTCCCTTCTAAGCCAATAGCACATATAGATAAATATAAAGTAAAATGATATGCTTTATGCCAGCATGATTAAAAACCCTAACCCATAAGACCAACAAACAATGGTCAGTACCGGAGGGTACATTCAAGTGATCCCATAAGCATTTTCAGTAATATATTCACATAAGGCAAACTATAACTCCCAACATAGTCACAAATCTGAGTTGGGATGTTTAAGTCCACAGATAGGTAAAGTAATAATTAGATATATTGGGATATCGCACTGTGTTCATATTAATGTACATTAACCCTTTAGTGGTGGTATATCATAAATATAGTGCAGTACGTCAAACTTCCGAATGCAGGATCCTGTTTGTAATAAATATACATCAGTTCAAATAGTAGGTATGCAACATATAATTATCCAGTTCCTATGCAAATTGCTCAGGTATATTTAAGTGATTAATACTTATCTCCCATGTCAAAAAGTTGTTTTCAGCGGTTTAAAACCGCACCAGGCCAAAATCCAATGGCTGCGGAAGTGCGCTTATGTATCTCTGCATAAAATTTGTCCACGGATCCTCTGGAAAGTAGAAGGGGCCCATCTCCTAATGGCATTTGTTACCACCTTGATGATGGTTTCACCATTACAATGGCTTTTTCAAAAAGCTGCACTCCAGAGCATGTATCATGTATCTCTGTATAATTCCTTGCTTCCAAAGTGCAGCAATATCCTGGGACATTTGATGTCCCTGATACTAACATTAAAATATTGAGATGAGCAATAATTTGGATACTATGGAAAGCATTCAGTACTGGGGATAGTTAAAATGAATCAGTGACAATACAGACTGTGGGATAATGTGGTGTAGTCAGATTGTTTCTCTGTACATATATAATTCATCCATATGTGCATTAGGAGTACTTGGACATTTTTAGGCCTAGTGAACATTTGTGCTTTGGGGGAACCCAGTGTGCACCCAACCCACTGTGTATATAAAGTGATAATACCCCATATAAGCTGTTGCAGGATCCCAGAGAAAAGAAGGGTGAGAAAGGTGACGAGAGCATTCACTCGTTCTTTCTTGGGTGCCCAGGCTAGGACTGCCACCTGTCTGGTTTTGACCCAGGCAGCCTGGGTCAATCACCAAGGTTAACGCTGCGATTGGCCGATCGCCACATTATAGCCCCCCCCATAACATTAGTGGCCCTCCCCCTAACATTGCTGCCCCCACCTGGTGACACTACGCCCCGCCTCCTTTCCCGGAGTTTCTGTGCAGGAAAGGTAGCTACTCTAGCCCAGGTACAAACCCTATTCATTGCATTTATGCTGCACATGGAGGTCTACTGCCTCTTTAATAGAGAAACAAGGAATTGCAGAAACCTGGTTTTGTGTGAAAATTGTTATGCAGTAGATCAATACATTTTAGAGTAATTTGTGACTTGTGAAAAAAGTGCAGAGGTGCCAATATTTTTGTCCACGTTTGTAAATATCAGGCCCATGCTGTTCTTAGAATTCCATAGGAATAAATGTTAAGGTAAGTATTCCTCTTTCACACACACACCCTTAAGGGCACTCACTAAGCCTGTCATAAGTAATCATAAGTCAAAGTCATATGAAAACATAAAACACCTACGTTGTAAAAAAATGTGAAATATGAAAAACATTCTTAGGGTATTTCAATGATTTTTTTCAACTTCCTTGTTAACTGCAGAATTCAGTACTTGTATAAGGTAATAACAGAGAGGAATGGAAAACAGCCGTGCCAAGTACTGGCAAGAGAAAAACGCCTGGATCTACTGCATTTAACCCTCTCAAGAACTGAGATTTCTTCAAAGTGATGTGGTTCTCTACTAAATAATACAAATTCCTTATGGATTAGCAGCTACATCTCACCGCTGGTGTCAGCCATAGCAAAGCATAGGTTTCAGCCTCTGATATAACTGATATAATGCGGATTGAACAGTGAGTGTTCTGGGCAATACACGGTTACCAACTGCCTCTGTATTTCAGTCACGGCCAGAGAAGTAAAGAAATAAATTATCTAAACAAGATGAATACTTGGAAGTCATTAGCACTGAACTGGCTGCCAACTCCAGGTTACTAATTAGATAATGATCTGTCCTTGGCATTTTATAAATCTGTAACATAATGATCCCTCCCTGGCATTTTATAAAACTTCTGAGAAAATTGGAAAGAACAGAATCTGTCTTGGCAGGATCAACACTGAATTTTGCCCCATTGATGAGTAAGAATTCACTCATAGTAATTAATGGGGGTAAAGGTTACTATTGATGTGTCTTACCCATATAAAGCACAAAGCCCACGGCTCAAGTCTGCAGGGTTGATGTGAGGCAGTATAAAAGAGAAGGAAAGTTTTGGCATTTTACTGCCAATAGATTTGCTACATTAGTGCCACCTAGAACACCATATTTATTCTACAGAGACCATTACCATACCTGAGTAAACAGCTTTAGAAGTGTTCTCTGTTTGCTTAAGATAGCAGTGGCCATTTTAAGTAGCTTCCTTCCTGCAGTCTAGCCGTTATAGCTCAGATCACACATTCCTAAGGGAGGGGGAGGGAGTTCTTAGCATTCTAGTGGGAGGGGGAGCAGGAGAGGGGAGAGAGCTGCACAGACTCTGGCCACAGAAATTAAGGCTGTTTCTGAGAGATGAAGTCAGACACTAGAACATCATGTTTACAGAAAAACAGACAAGAAATCCTGTGTTTCTTTTGATAGAGGACTCAGTGCAGCATTACTGTGAGTGCTTATGGCTGTATTTACATAGACTTTTCTGATAAAGCTTACTTAGTTTTTACCTTTCCTTCTCCTTTAAGTATGGTAAATGAAATGAAAACATTCAGATAAGGAGGGGTTTTAAAAGATAAGGTGGGAAATTATGAGCACATGGATGTGTTATTAGTAAATTAACGTTAGTAACATGTAGACCATTTGCATTTGGTCTTCATTTTTTATTTTTTTGTGGATTTTCAGTTATTTAGTATTTTGTTTAGCAGGTCTCCAGTTTGGAACAATATAAAACTATGAACATTAAATAATGAAGACCAACTGAAAAAGTTGCTAGGAATAGGACATTTTATAACATACTACAAGTTAAGGTAAAGGTGAACCGCCCCTTTAACTTTGACACTACAGTTTTCTGATGGTGTAGGAAGCGTTGAGCTGCTCGCAAAAAGGGGGTGTTTGGGAGGAGCCATAGGTGAGAAAGGGGAAACAATATTAGTGATGGTTTAGGTAATTTCACTTAGGGTAATGGTAAGATAGAATAACAGTAGAAAGGGAGATGTGAAGAGGACAGAAGAAGCAACCAAAAGAATCTGTAAATAGATTTAAAAGACTCCTTCTCACCCATTTAGGGTTGAGTTAGAGAGCTAAACCATCAGATGATGATTCAATGCTGCGTCCAAATCAGTACAAATCAAATCATTATAAATTGAAATGTGTGGAATTGTATTGCTAGGAAAGAGTAGGAAGCAACCTTGCATTACAAAATATGACAGTATTATTACATATAGGCTGCAATTGTGGACAAAATGAAGAAGACACGGGATATCACAGTCTGAGAGTATGAAGGTGGGCCGAGAGGATAGACATGGGAAAGTGATCGTAGCCAGGGGGTTTCTCAGCATGCTGCGTTACGCTCAGCCATACTAAATATGCCCCAAATATGCCCCAAGCTCTGCCTACTCATTATAACAACAAGACTACAACCAGTCAGTATCAGTTATATAGGCACAGCATAATGAGTGACAGCAACCATCTGCTATGGGTAACTCAACTAGACAAAATATATCCCTAGGATTAATAATGCCCATGAATTTATACCTCACATAGACCTCACATCTAATCTTTTTATTTCTAAACATCTCTGTAGAGTTATAAATACTTCACCCTTAATACAGTGGCTTTTTGTTTTTATTAACATTTATAGTTTGGATCAGAATCATTTGAGTTATATCCATGTGTATTTATTCTGATGTGAGAGAATATCATGCCGAGAGGTAGAGCTAAATGAATCAGAGATGACTGCTTCCCCCGCAGAGCTGTATCTGTACCTCGGTGGGGGGGCTTTTACCAATGGATTATTATTTGTGATTATTACAAAATGACATATTTACACTTGGCAAAGATAATTGTGTTCGTTAAGCAGCACGTTTCTCGTCATGTTCCTGATTTAGCATTGTGTGCATGAGTGTGTATATATTTATATGTATTTCTTTGTATGTAAGTGCCTGCTGTGCCTATTGACGCAAGCTGCATTGGAAACCCTCTACTTACCCCTGCAATGTTCAGGGTAACAATAGCCATCATCAATAGGTGTACTTGCACAGAAAAAGAGGCAAGAGGGGCCACAATGGAATTTAGTAAACTATCTGGAAGTGTGTGGGGCGTATTTGGCCATACGTACCTTTAAAGGACAATGAAAGGTTAATATAAATTAAAAGTAAGTCTAAAGGCATTCTTTTTAAGTACTTACTGCATATCTAAATTCCCAGATCCCTGCTTGCTTCTCTGAGATATGGTGCTGGCAGCCTACAGCAGTGTGAAGCCTACAGTGACATCACTGAAATCTCTCTCCCCTTCCTGTAGGTGCCAGCGGCAGCCTTCCTATTCTCTGAGCATGTGTGTAACTTGATCCTGTCTCCTGTTCTGAGCTACACATGCCCACCAGCCAATCAGAAGCGGATCTGGCAGAGGGGAGGGGGGGAGGGAATGAAACACATGTGCAGTATGAAGCAAGGAGGGAAAGGAAGGGAGAATACCTTTTTAGAGATGGCTGCCTGTTCTAGAAGATGTGAAGTAAGTGTGAGTGAGTAAATATTTGATTAGGTGAGCCAAAAGTGTGGCGTTTTTACTATTGGGCAGTATGCTTTTTACATTTTGACTTGCATTCTCCTTTAATGTCTGGCATCTATACCATCCATTTTAGCAAGGCTACATTCATAAATGACGGTTCCTGTAATGACCCACCTACATGCTGGGTTTCTAGTAGATGTTTTTCTTATGGGACCTAGAAATGTCATGCATTTTATAGGGAAATGAGAAAGATATTTTTAGAGGACAGATTTGCTATATTTTGCAAACTCAGAATATCCATAAACTGGATTAATTTTGACTGTTTTCTCTTAAAATTTCTGAAGGTATTAAGGTAGTTCCTTTTCCACTAATAGTTTTTTCATTTAAATATTTTCCCTTTACTTGCTGTGCCAATTTGGGGCCTTGTATTCATTCATGCCAAGCAGTCTGGTTTATGGTTTTTGTTCTTCATTTGCCCTCAGGTCAAGCTTCTAATATTTTTTGCATTAAAACCATTATATTTGATGCTATCTCTCACTGAGATGTCAGCCTCCTGGACTGGGTTTTATTGTCATGCCCTCAAACACCCCAACCACAGCCTGTTGTGTTGTGGCCACACCATTTTAAGATTCCACCATGCCTCCAGCTTTATCCTTGCCTAGTATATAAGCCTGGGTGACTCCTGGGCAGTCAGAATGGATTGGCAGCTCTGCTCCAAGGCAGTGTGTATCTTATCACTAAGGCTTGTTTTAAAGGTTGGAAAAGAGGGAATTTGATTTTGGTTGCCAGCACTAGAGATGCCCCTTGGGGGTGTAAACATACAGACCCCGACTGTCAATCTGTGGATTCTGGCAAATACTACAGGGGCTGCTGTAATATGCCATAGATGGTCACTTTTTATTGAGCCTGTGGGGGCTGTTTGTTGGGCTGTGTACTTGCAATGCCACAGCCTATTTTGACTGCAGTTTGGACAAAATGAAGGCCCCCTGTACTCCCCCAATTATTGCAATAAAGACACTATAATTAAGCCACGCAGGTGAAAATTGCATCTCTTTAGCAACATATTTTTCTAAACAAAGCCTTAATAAAGATTCTTTATTCTTGACCGTGTGGAACAATCTCAAGGATAACTCATATTTTCATTCTTATTGTTTATAAAATAAGCAGATTTTTAATGGGTCTTTTAATCAGTGGGGCTTATATTACATTATGAATGGAAGGTGCATAGTTTCAGGAGGAAATACAAACTGGTTACCTGAATTTGACTATTTATATCCACAAACTTGTAAAGCAGGAACCCAGTTATAGGGACAGCCTACTTCTTTAGGTAAATTAAAGCCTAAAATATCTATTCTATTTCTGCTTTAACATTCTAGAGATATCCTTCGGCACATTTTTATATTGATTCTTCATTGCAGCTTCCTGTCACTGATCTGCTGCCACTTCTGGATCTGCACTTTATTCTGGAACAAGACTGATATCGGATCTAGCCTCCCTGGAATTGTTTTTCTTTAATCAAAGAGAAATCTGATCTATCAATAAAACTAAAATGAAAAACAGCAAAAGGTTAACTAAATAGTAAATGCACTTACGGTATAATAAAAGGTGGACAAACCCTTTCACAAGGATAAATGTAAGCAGTTCAGCCTGCAAGATAATGGAAATTTCAGTTAAAAATGGTGACTGAATATTTAAGTCTACTCTGCTTACAGGGCCGGATTTCTATCCGGTGCGCCCCGAGGCCGCCCCTGTGGGAGTCCCCCATGCGCATGCGCAAACGCGCACCCCAGTGCGCATGCGCAAACGCGCCCCCAGTGCGCATGCGCAAAGCGCCAGCTCCTCATTGCGCATGCGCGAACGCTCTTTTTAACTCCCATACGGAGCAGTGGGGAGAGGTCCCGACTGCTCCGTATGGGAGCAAAATTTAAAAATGTTCTTGCGGCGGGGCGGCATGCCGCCCCTAAACTTCTGCCGCCCTAGGCCCGGGCCTTTGTGGCCTCTCCACAAATCCGGGCCTGTCTGCTTAACTGTTTTATAACTGAAGCAGCTACAAACTCTTTGCTTTGGCTATTCACGACTTTATCTGTCTTTCTGTGTAAAGGTGGCCATACACAGGAAGATTTTGGGTCCTTTAGACCGACTTGCCAGCTTGTCTGCCTGTGTATGGGCACCCATGATGGCCTACCTGACCGATATTTTGCCTTAAATTGACCAGACTTTGATTGGGCAGGTTTCATTTTCTTGACGGATCAGGGACCACATTGGCTACTATACTCGATGTTGTAATTCGAAATTAGCCTGATATCACCCACATTAGATGGGCATATCGGGAGAAGATCCGCTCATTTGGCAACCTCGCCAAACAAGTAGATCTTACTGTGTACAGCCAACCATTGCATTGAGTTGTCTGTTATCTGCCATGTAAACATGTGCCCTGTAGCCCAATTTCAACTTGCCTGGCTGCCACCATGGCTACATGGCAGCTTAATTATTCATACTGTAGTAGTGATTCAGAAGCAGATAAAAACCCTTCAAATTTGCTAGTTCTTTTTCTTGTTTTTTTTTCCTAGTCCTCAAGTGGATGATTTGGTCAGTATATTTTGTATTAGGTATGCTAGGACAATGCTGAGATGAACCGGGGTGCCTGCATTAAATGAACTGAGGTGCCTGCATTAAATGAACCGGGGTGCCTGCATTAAATGAACCGAGGTGTCTGCATTAAATGAACTGGGGTGCCTGCATTAAATGAACTGAGGTGCCTGCATTAAATGAACCGGGGTGCCTGCATTAAATGAACCGGGGTGCCTGCATTAAATGAACCGGGGTGCCTGCATTAAATGAACTGAGGTGCCTGCATTAAATGAACCGGGGTGCCTGCATTAAATGAACTTAGGTGCCTGCATTAAATGAACCGGGGTGCCTGCATTACATGATCTGAGGTGCCTGCATTAAATGAACCGGGGTGCCTGCATTAAATGAACCGGGGTGCCTGCATTAAATGAACCGGGGTGCCTGCATTAAATGAACCGGGGTGCCTGCATTAAATGAACCGGGGTGCCTGCATTAAATGAACTGAGGTGCCTGCATTAAATGAACCGGGGTGCCTGCATTACATGATCTGAGGTGCCTGCATTAAATGAACCGGGGTGCCTGCATTAAATGAACCGGGGTGCCTGCATTAAATGAACCGGGGTGCCTGCATTAAATGAACCGGGGTGCCTGCATTAAATGAACCGGGGTGCCTGCATTAAATGAACCGGGGTGCCTGCATTAAATGAACTGAGGTGCCTGCATTAAATGAACCGGGGTGCCTGCATTAAATGAACCGGGTGCCTGCATTAAATGAACTGGAGTGCCTGCATTAAATGAACTGAGTTGCCTGCATTAAATGATCCGGGGTGCCTGCATTAAATGAACTGGGGTGCCTGCATTAAATGAACTGGGGTGCCTGCATTAAATGAACCGGGTGCCTGCATTAAATGAATCGAGGTGCCTGCATTAAATGAACTGGGGTGCCTGCATTAAATGAACTGGGGTGCCTGCATTAAATGAATCGAGGTGCCTGCATTAAATGAACTGGGGTGCCTGCATTAAATGAACCGGGTGCCTGCATTAAATGAACCGGGTGCCTGCATTAAATGAACTGAGGTGCCTGCATTAAATGATCCGGGGTGCCTGCATTAAATGAACTGGGGTGCCTGCATTAAATGAACTGAGGTGCCTGCAATAAATGATCTGGGGTGCCTGCATTAAATGAACTGGGGTGCCTGCATTAAATGAACTGGGGTGCCTGCATTAAATGAACTGAGGTGCCTGCAATAAATGATCTGGGGTGCCTGCATTAAATGAACTGGGGTGCCTGCATTAAATGAACTGAGGTGCCTGCAATAAATGATCTGGGGTGCCTGCATTAAATGAACTGGGGTGCCTGCATTAAATGAACTGGGGTGCCTGCATTAAATGAACTGAGGTGCCTGCATTAAATGAACTGGGGTGCCTGCATTAAATGAACTGGGGTGCCTGCATTAAATGAATCGAGGTGCCTGCATTAAAGGGACTGGGGTGCCTGCATTAAATGAATCGGGGTGCCTGCATTAAATGAACTGGGGTGCGTGCATTAAATGAACCGGGGTGCCTGCATTAAATGAATCGGGGTGCCTGCATTAAATGAACTGGGGTGCGTGCATTAAATGAACTGGGGTGCCTGCATTAAAGGGACTGGGGTGCCTGCATTAAATGAACCGGGGTGCCTGCATTAAATGAATCGGGGTGCCTGCATTAAATGAACTGGGGTGCGTGCATTAAATGAACTGGGGTGCCTGCATTAAATGAACCGAGGTGTCTGCATTAAATGAACTGGGGTGCCTGCATTAAATGAACCGGGGTGCCTGCATTAAATGAACCGGGGTGCCTGCATTAAATGAACCGGGGTGCCTGCATTAAATGAACTGAGGTGCCTGCATTAAATGAACTGAGGTGCCTGCATTAAATGAACTGGGGTGCCTGCATTAAATGAACCGGGGTGCCTGCATTAAATGAACCGGGTGCCTGCATTAAATGAACCGGGTGCCTGCATTAAATGAACTGGGGTGTCTGCATTAAATGAACTGGAGTGCCTGCATTAAATGAACTGAGGTGCCTGCATTAAATGATCCGGGGTGCCTGCATTAAATGAACTGGGGTGCCTGCATTAAATGAACTGGGGTGCCTGCATTAAATGAACTGGGGTGCCTGCATTAAATGAACTGAGGTGCCTGCAATAAATGATCTGGAGTGCCTGCATTAAATGAACTGAGGTGCCTGCATTAAATGAACTGGGGTGCCTGCATTAAATGAATCGAGGTGCCTGCATTAAAGGGACTGGAGTGCCTGCATTAAATGATCTGGAGTGCCTGCATTAAATGAACTGGGGTGCCTGCATTAAATGAATCGAGGTGCCTGCATTAAAGGGACTGGGGTGCCTGCATTAAATGAACCGGGGTGCCTGCATTAAATGAATCGGGGTGCCTGCATTAAATGAACTGGGGTGCGTGCATTAAATGAACTGGGGTGCCTGCATTAAATGAACCGAGGTGTCTGCATTAAATGAACTGGGGTGTCTGCATTAAATGAACTGAGGTGCCTGCATTAAATGAACCGAGGTGCCTGCATTAAATGAACCGGGGTGTCTGCATTAAATGAACTGAGGTGCCTGCATTAAATGAACCGGGGTGCCTGCATTAAATGAATCGGGGTGCCTGCATTAAATGAACTGGGGTGCATGCATTAAATGAACCGGGGTGCCTGCATTTAATGAACCGGGGTGCCTGCATTAAATGAACTGGGGTGCCTGCATTAAATGAACTGGGGTGCCTGCATTTAATGAACCGGGGTGCCTGCATTAAATGAACCGGGGTGCCTGCATTAAATGAACTGGGGTGCCTGCATTTAATGAATCGGGGTGCCTGCATTAAATGAACTGGGGTGCCTGCATTAAATGAATCGGGGTGCCTGCATTAAATGAACTGGGGTGCGTGCATTAAATGAACTGGGGTGCCTGCATTTAATGAACCGGGGTGCCTGCATTAAATGAACCGGGGTGCCTGCATTAAATGAACTGGGGTGCCTGCATTTAATGAACCGGGGTGCCTGCATTAAATGAACTGGGGTGCCTGCATTAAATGATCTGGAGTGCCTGCATTAAATGAACTGGGGTGTCTGCATTAAATGAACTGGGGTGTCTGCATTAAATGAACCGGGGTGCCTGCATTTAATGAACCGGGGTGCCTGCATTAAATGAACTGGGGTGCCTGCATTAAATGATCTGGAGTGCCTGCATTAAATGATCTGGAGTGCCTGCATTAAATGATCTGGAGTGCCTGCATTAAATGAACTGGGGTGTCTGCATTAAATGAACTGGGGTGTCTGCATTAAATGAACCGGGGTGCCTGCATTTAATGAACCGGGGTGCCTGCATTAAATGAACCGGGGTGCCTGCATTAAATGAACTGGGGTGCCTGCATTAAATGATCTGGAGTGCCTGCATTAAATGATCTGGAGTGTCTGCATTAAATGAACCGGGGTGCCTGCATTAAATGAACCGGGGTGCCTGCATTAAATGAACTGGGGTGTCTGCATTAAAAAAAACTGGAATGGGCCCCACAGCAAGATGTTTTGCATCACAGCTGTGGTTGAAAAAAAACTACATCCAATAAGTTTAACTTTTGTCCCAGAAAAACCCAAGGGTTGTGTGGCCAAAAATGTTGCAGGGCATGCTTGTTTTATTGTGGAAGCCTTTGTGTAAAGTGTAAAGACCTGGGGCTCCCCTCACAGCGCTGACAGCATTAGTCAGTACCATATTGGTGCAGGGCAGGTGGGGGGGCATGTAGGCGTACCCCCCCTCACACTTGTGCACCATTCAGAGGTACAAGGTAAGGAGCAGCAGGAGGTGCAGCCCACATAGAGGCCCTGTCCTTACCACCTACCTTATTCATAAGCCTACATCTTAGTTCTAGTCCAGGGATCCCCAACCTTTTTTACCCGTGAGCCACATTCAAATGTAAAAAGACTTGGGGAGCAACACAAGCATAAAATATGTTCCTGGGGGTGCCAAATAAGGACTGTTATTGGCTATGTGGTAGCCTCTATGTGGACCTGCAGCTTACAGGAGACTCTGTTTAGCAGTACATCTGGTTGTATGCAACCAAAACTTGCCTCCAAGCCAAGAATTTAAAAATAAGCAACTGCTTTGAGGCCACTGGGAGCAACATTAAAGGGGTTGGAGAGCAACATGTTGCTCACGAGCCACTGGTTGGGGATCACTGTTCTAGTCCATTATGTTTCTTGTTGGCTGCTAACCAACAAGTCTATGGCGTCATCAGCCAGTTTGGTTTTCCCTTTGGCCTGATCAGGTGTAACAGTATGTGGCATGATCACTTGTTACGGTGCCACCCAATCACAGATGCATTATATAAGTCACCTGACATATTTTAAGTTGAAACTTGATGAGTAACTATTAAATAGAATCAGGGCTGCCATCAGTAACCCTTTGGCTGCTAAATTAACAGGCTCCTCTCCCCAGAGGATGATTTTACATAGTGGAGGAACCCACTAAGCACATTCAATGAAATGGTTACTTTTGCAGGTTTGTTTATACCTGAGAATTGATTCTGTTTATCTAATGAAAACCTATACAGTCATCCAATTTCCTGAATATTTGTGCTTTTATTGCAGGTCCCTGTTGCAGCAGAACTATACATATTAACAATTGTTTCATGCAATATTTTTTATTAGTCACTAATAATATCTACTGGCAGCCAGATTGTTTCCCCCGTATAGAGATTGGCAGGGATTAGGTTAATGCAGGAAAATAAAATTCATTTCTTGGTAGCATCTGAACTAATGGGTGACTCATGTGTAGCGTGGCCTCGTCGTCCCAGCAATGTGAGGCCTATTAGTGACGTGGCGCGGGCTGAAAGGACTGCGGATGTGCTCAGACAATGCCGAGTGACGTTGTTATTTATTCAATAAGAGGTCTCCAACCTCAAGTCTGGCATTTACGCAAGTCCTTAGTTATTAAGTCTGATGTTTTTGTAATATCAGGAATGTTGTTTGTTTGCAGGCACGTGCTGCCAGGTAAAACAATGATAATTAATAACTGTGTGCTGGAGAATATGTGTTTGTGTTGTGAGTATATGTATGTGTTTGTCTGTGCCCATTATTTATGTGTGTGTATCAAACACACACAGATATTTATCCTGGTGGAATACAAACAGATTGGTACAGTATTAGGTATTAGTATAGTAGTATTAGGGTTGCCACCCAGCTGGTATTTTACTGGCTTAGCCTGTAAGTCTCCTGCCAAGGCTGGGGCCGGTATTATTTACTGGCAATGTAGTTTCCTGTAAATTTGTAATTCCCTTAAGATGAGCCCCTATTCCGCCCCCCGATCCACCCCAATTTTACCGTTTTTTCCCCCAATCCTCTTTAAACCATCCTCCATTGGCCTGTGCATCACAACCAGCCTCTTTTACATCACTGCCCCACCCCCTTTTGTGTTTGCCACCCAACAGCCGGTCAACTAATTTAAAAAGGTGGCAACCTTTATTTTTATTTAAACATTCACTAAGATCACTGGAAGTGGCTCTAGGTGCAACACGGGCACAGAATTATGCATTGGCACCTACTGTGCACAATCACTTGATTAGAGTTACAGGCACGTAATTGCTCATTAATGAGGCCTTTACTGGGCCCTCTATATTCTTGGGCGCCCCTGCAACTGGGTGTGCTTCCTTTGTGGTTACGCCCATGCTGATGATCCGCCTGATGATCCGCTACCCCTGTGTCTGTCCTTTTACTGCCAGCTATTAGCATCTTACACTAATTAGCAATATAACAGTCAAGTTATTATTCCCAGGCAATACATTCACACTGGCTGCCTCCCATCTTGCTTTCTGGTTTCCCATGTTACCACAGTTCTGTGTTGGTGCAGCATCTCTGAACCTTTGTGGTGTCTCCCATTTTCTCCTAAGTGCAGGGTTAAAATATATTTCCGATATGGTGCATGTTACTGCTAGACAGAGTTATGTGAAGCTCACAGTATTCGGCTACAAGCTGGGCTACTAACCTGCCATGCTTGGCCCGCCATGTACCAGGCTGCTGTGAGACTCAGTCCCTTTATTAACGGATTCTATTGAGGTCAACAACGAGTCAAAATATTTGGATCCTCTGTAACTATATTCAGGAGATCATTTATGGCAAATGAATGGGAAGGGACTGTATTATAGTAGCAGCAATGGCTCATGTGTGGTCTCCTCACTTAGATACAAGTAGGTTTGAATACTGGTGAGGTTGCTTTCTATTATTGCAATGATCTTGAATGGTTAATAAAGTTGGAGCCGACAATATCACTCTGCATCTGTTTCTTATTTATTTCTGATAGTTGGATAGGGCGGGCCATGCTAATTAGAAATCATTTCTCTGGGGGGGAGACACTCATTTTTTTCATCAGTTTTATGCGTTTTTATTTATTGCCAGTCCTGGAAAAGTTTGTTTGTGTTTTTTTGCTTTGTCTCAGTTACATTTATGTTTATGTTGGTACAGGTATGGGATTCCTAGGGCCATCTCCATAGACTCAATTATAAGCAAATCATTCTAATTTTTAAAAATGATTTCATATTTCTCTGTAATAATAAAACAGTAGCTGATGGTAACTAACTGCATGATTCCATACTGGCGGCAAAACAATCCTTCTGGCCAGGCTTAGGGAACTGTTCCAAACCACAGTATTACATTAAAAATCTTAAATTGTGTTTGGGTGGAGTTCCCCTTTAATGATATAACAATTATTATACAACATAATAAGATTTTGCTATTTTATCTAGACCTAATACACAAATCAGCCTTTCCTCCTTGTTAATATTTTAGCCCCCCCCCGCCCAATATTTTAGTTTGAACCCAAAAGAGCAGAATGATGCAGCCCTACACATTCTGACAATTTGACAGAACTTACCAAGGGAAAAGTGCCATTTAGGTCACAGTTTACCATGATTTTTCACCCAGAATGCAGTATTTTCCCCAAAATTCCATCATCATTGTGGGCACAAGGGGAAGCTGCATCAGACACAATTGTGGACAATCTGCTGGCTGCCAACCAAGCATCAAGAAGCTCTAGAGATGACCAGTGCAGCTCCTAGCAGTATCAGCTCCTCAGATCTCTCTATGAGAGGGCACCCCAGTTATTTATCTGCCACTGGGTATCGGATACATTGCCAAAACTTGCATTTGTACTTGATTGGTTGGAGCTGTAGTCTTTGTCCAAGAAAAGGAAAGGCAATACTACCTATAGAGTAAGAGCTTTTTGGAAGGGTTTGGAGTTTGCCTAGCCCATATGTCCTTGGGAAAAGCTCATGGCAAATGGCACCTGGGGTGTTTGTAGCCAGAACAAGAGTGTCTGCAGCCAGCATGGACACCTTACATTCATTTGAATAGGGCAATGCTAAAGAGTTTTTTTTTTTTTTTTTTCTGAAAGAAGCTGCCTGACATTTTCCAATTTTCCATTCAAGTTAATGAAAGTCAGCAGGCGCTATAATCAGCCGGCAGAGAGAACGCCTCGTGCCAATAGCCTTGGGGTAGGCAGGCACAGAGCAGAAACTCAGCAGTGAGAAGCAAACTCACCCATCCATTCACCCAGCCAAAAACTAACTGACATTAATGCCAGTTCACATGATCTGTTAAACATTAAGCTTTGCGACTATATTAAACATGTTTTATGGAGCAATTAAGCAGGGTGATTAGAGGTATCACTATGTGACTCAGTGGCTACTAACACTGTATGAGACAGGGACAAACCATTTATTCTTCTCTCCCAGCTCTTAGGGCTCTGGTACACGGGGAGATTAGTCGCCCGCGGCAAAACTCCCTGCTCGCGGGCGACTAATCTCCCCGTGTACCAGAGCCCTTAGACTTGCTTCTAATAATGAAGCAGATGACAGTGTTGGGGAACTTGGTTTAACCTGGTTATACTCAGGCGCTGAACTCTAAATTGTTTTATCAATGTTTCTGGATCAGAAGCTTGTCTGGGGGTTGGTCCATCAATATAACCTGGTGTTTTTATACTTTCCTTTCTTTTATTGCAAAGGGTTGAAGAATTAATATACAAAATGTATGGGATACGTTGTCCAGAAACTCCTTATCCAGACAGCTCTAAATTAAAGAAAGCCCGTCTCTCATATCTCCCAAACAAATCACATTTTTAAAAATGATTTCTTTTTTTCTCTATAAAAAGCAAACGGTCCCTTGTACTTGATTCTAACTAAGATATAATTAATCCTTATTGGAGGCACAACAATCCTAATGGGATTAATTTGTGTTTAGATGATTTTTTTTAGTAGAGCTGAGGTATAAAGATCCAAATTACTGGAAAGCCCCAGGTGCTGAGCATTCTGGATAACAGGTCCTGTAATTAATATTTTTCCGCCAACTATAGTGCAGTTAAAGATGGGGCACCTTTATTTAGACAATTGCCTGAAAATGCTATGCAGGGATGGCATTATTTCCAGTGCTCAATGTCAAAATGATGCCTACATGTGATTCTAAAGGTGCTAGCCGCTATGACTATTGGCGAAGGCCACAGTAGGAACCCTGGAATTAGCGCCAGCTTGAAGGGGGCATAGATGCACTGGCACTCCAGTCCCAACAGGAAGTGTAAACTATAGAGAAGTGCAAGGAGCGTGTTAAGGTGCAAGTACAGGTATGAGACCCATTATCCAGAATGCTCAGGACCTGGGGTTTTCCGGATAAGGAGTCTTTTCATAATTAGGATCTCCTACCTTAAGTCTACTAAAAAACATTATTTAAACAGTAATTAAACCCAATGGGAGGATTTTGGCTCCAATAAGGGGTAATTATACCTTAGTTGGGGTCAAGTACAAGGTACTGTTTTATTATTACAGAGAAAAAGGAAACCATTTTTAAAAATGTGAATTATTTGATTTAAATGGAGTCTATGGGAGATGGCCTTTCCGTAATTCGGAACTTTCTGGATCTCTATCCCTGAATCCCTCCGTAGGGAACACTCACTAACTCTCTTTAAGAAAAAACTCAGCTGTTACCTTCTGGAGCACTAAGACATTATTTTGCCCAGTCCTGCGCTTAAGGGCAAATGCCCATACCTGGTGCACTCTTACCTTCCAGTTTGTGCCTGTATGTTACCCAACCACTCAGATTGTAAGCTCTATGGGGCAGGGACCTCCTTCCTACTGTGTCTCATACCATATGGCACTTATATATATATATATATACATATATGTATTTATTGTATTTATTTATTATATCACTCATCCTCCCTGTGTGTAATTTTGTATTCTGTAAGACTGTACAGCGCTGTGTACCCTTGTGGCGCTTTATAAATAAAGTTATACATACATACATAATGGGTTTGCGGATAAGGGGTCTGATACCTGTACCTTTAACAACTGGCATCACTGACTGAGCTCTATATACCTTCTATGATAAATGTAAATGTCCCAGTGAGTTAAAACCATTTATTTATACAGTGGAAAATATTGTACTGCTGGGATTCCCCAGTTCAAACTTAATATTTTATAATTATAAATTTTAAATAAATTCTGAAATTCTTACCAAATTCTGGTTGCCTAAAAATAAGAGGAATTCTTCCTAAAATATTCATGTTACAGGTATGGGACCTGTTATCCAGAATCCTTGGGACCTGGGGTTTTCCGGATAAGGGATCTTTCCATAATTTAGATCTCCTACCTGAAGTCTACTAAAAAACATTATTTAAACAGTAATTAAACCCAAAGGGAGGGTTTTGGCTCCAATAAGGGTTCATTTTATCTTATTTGGGATCAAGTACAGGTACTGTTTTATTATTACAGAGAAAATGGAATCATTTAACCATTAAATAAACCCAATAGGACTGTTCTGCCCCCAATAAGGGGTAATTATATCTTAGTTGGGATCAAGTACAGGTACTGTTTTATTATTACAGAGAAAAGGGAATCATTTAACCATTAAATAAACCCAATAGGGCTGTTCTGCCCCCAATAAGGGGTAATTATATCTTAGTTGGGATCAAGTACAAGGTACTGTTTTATTATTACAGAGAAAAAGGAAATCATTTTTAAAAATGAGAATTATTGGATTATAATGGAGTCTATGGGAGATGTCCTTCCCGTAATTCAGAACTTTCTGGATAACGATATTCCAGATAACGGGTCCCATACCTGTACTCAATTGCAATACTAAATAGACTGAAAGCAATGAGTCTGAAAGGCTCAGAGGAACGCAGACACAGCAGATGGGCTTTGTTGTTATGAAGGCAATTTGTTTGCTAAAGTTTTATTTATTTTTATCAAATTACTGTCATTCACTGTGTGATCTTACCTGTTGTTCCCTGTCTCTTGTATTTAGGTGTATTCCTATTCTGACATTATGTTTATAGAGCGCTAACTGGATCATTGCCTGAATACTTTGTACAGCACAGCAGCACAACTTGGCACTCTCTTAATAACACACAAATAGTTTAGATTAGAATACACAGCAGCCAAAATAACTGAGCACTTTGAGAGTTGGAAGAACAAGCCTTCCTTCCCACGTGCACCCTGCCACGGCTGTGAATTCTAAAGCAACATGGGGCAAGAAGCAGGACTAGCAGCTAATGAGCCGCTTTATTTACATAACATGTTCCCAGCCAGAGGCCCTTGGTCAGGTATACACTAGAATAAATATACACACATTTTATGGTGAAGTCTGTTTTGGATCATGTATTTAGGTGCTGCCTTTGAGCCCTGGTACTAAACAAAGAGGCAATGAACACACAGTGGAACATTAAATTACCATTAACCGTTTTATAAATATTCCAGATAAATCAGCTTTTATTTGCTATATTGTAGGGCAAGACATAAAGACCCTTTTTATGTTTTTTTGTTAGATATTTTATGTTAAAGCTTTGGCCTTTATCAGCAATACTGTATATTATACATAGCCAAAAATAAGGTGAGATGCAACCATGATGGAACTTGGGACCATGGTTAATTTTTTATACTACAGTAAGTCCAGCAGGTAAACCCTGGGCTAATGGGATGGATAGCATATCCATATTCTATTCCTCATCTGCTACCATGCACTAACAGATTAACCAACTCAATTACTGGCCAATATCCACAGATATATTCAGTATAGATATAAACAGCATCCATCAGCGGGCCCCTATAGACTTACAGAAAATCATACAAAAAACAAAGTTATTGGTACCTGTATGGTAAATGCATGACCAGCTTAAGATAAAATATGAGTGGGGGCTTCCGTAGTGCACGATTTGATCATCACTTCTGTCTGTCTTTGGCCAATTTCGTGACTGTGTCCCATGTTTGTTGCAAGTTCTTAATTTCTGACTCTACGTCGCCATATCACTCTAGGACATTGCAGGCAGTCCCCTAAAATTGAGACAGCTAAGTGTGGGTTTAATTTACAGCTGGGAGAAAGGGATGTTTCTTTATCCCAAGAATTTTCCTGGCAGTTCAGTAAGTGGATGAGAGATGTCATATTCCTGTACTTTAAAAGGGGAAGCCAACATGTGCTCTGCCTCTTTGGACAGGGTCTGTCTGGGCCACTGGGGCACCAGGAGAAAACCTGGCCTAATGGGCCCCGGTGGCCCAGACCCGACCCTTGTCGGTGCTCCCCCGCCCGCAGGTGTTACTCCCCTGACGCGTTTCACTTACACACAAATAGGGGAGGACTTTGGGTAGTGGCTGGGGCCCCCGACAAGGAAAATTAGAAGGATTAGTAATCCTGAGAAGGGACTCAGCAGAAAAGGGACTCAGCAGAGAAGGGACTCAGCAGAGAAGGGACTCAATTGGACAGACCTAGGGTTGGAGGGAGTCCCACAGAGGTTCCCTCTGGAGGGACTGTATTCAGGGTTGGACTGAAGATGCCATTACTTAGTGAGCTGATGGGAAGCAGTTTGGGTCGTTGTGTACTTAAATTAAATTCCAGGGACTATTTTCAATCCCAGTCCGAGTCTGGCTGGACACTTTCTAAATCCATAGTCTGTCATTGGTAGCTGATCTGAGCAAGCACTGCAAGATGCTGTATTCGTGAGTAACTGTTGACTTTTTGTACTCCATTATCTGTGACTGTCCTCAAAGTGATTATTCTACATTCCTGTAAATAAAGGGTTATCATTTGTTTGAAAAAAAAAAAAAACACTGGCGCCCAACTGATTTATTCACCTCAAGGGTTATGGTTCAACAACAACCATCCTTCAGCAACTCTGTAAGGACCTATCCTGAGAAAATTACATGTAAGTTTTTCTGCAGGAAGTTGCTGGGAGTTACCCCTTCCCTGGCAGGGTTGAGAGCAAGTAAAGAGGTAAAACTATGGTGCTTTCTGTCCAGGGCACATCAGTCCCAACACTCCATTTAACTATAGGCTTACACTTGTAATATGCAATATTGTTTAGTTTGGGAATTAATTAATTTTAAACTATTATCTGGTTGCTACAGTCCAAATTACCCTAGCAACAAGGCAGCGGTATGATTGAGATACAGTAAGATGAATTGGAGAGGCCTATATAGAAAGATGATGAATAAAAAATAACAATAACATTGTAGCCTCACAGAGTAGTTTTTTGCTGGGGTCAGTGATCCAATTTGAAAGCTGGAAAGAGTCAGAAGAAGGTAAATAACTTAAAACCTACAGTATAATAAAAAATAAAGACCAATTGAAAAGTGGCTAGGCATTGAGCATTCTCTGAGCCCATTACTAGAAAGACTGAGGGAGGTTCTGCATTGCAGTGTCAGTAACTTCCCCCAGCTGTTTTCCTGGATATAAACTATAAAACTAATAGTGACGTAAGGGAACTCCATGGATTACAGAAAGCATTGGAATTAGAATTCATATTTTGAAGCGATTTTCTCGCACTTGGCACACACGTAGAAACCAATTACTTACCAATTTCTGGGAACAATAGTTGGATTTTAAAGAGCTGCGCATTTTCAAGTTGAACTTGTTGAGAGCTGCTATCGCCTTGTCCTTTTCGTGAGGTTTAAGAATCAGTGGAGTGATGTCTAAAGAGTCATTTAAATGCCTGGAGGCTTCAACAGTGACATTGTATTTCTTTGTTTGCGCTCAATCTCAAATTGGTCCTTTATTTATTCATGAGAAAAGCCTTTATCTGCTATTCACATCCGCAAAGCACTAAGTTTATATTTAGCAAAACTGGGTAATTCAGCGGAACATTATTAACCACAATCTCATACAATAGCAGTGCAGGCCCTCGAGCTGCTTCGCTGAGATGAAGATATGATGAGACCAAGAGGAAAATTTGCTTTTTATTAGTTTAAGCTTCACATGGAGATTGATTTGGCTCGATTTTGTTTTGCTCCATTTTACAGGTCTCTGTGTAAAGGAAACAGGGTTCAGAGGCATGTGTGTAGTCACTGGGAAAATAGTGCAAAGTGGAAAAGAGTAACAGTACTGTTTTCTGAAGTGGGTAAGTGATATGATCGGGTACATTTTTGTGGTCTGGAATTCAGTGAATCTAGGCAGACAATCCATTGGAGGGCCACTGTATGGCTTTGCTGGGATTCAAACCAGTAACCTCATCATTAATTTTGCCAGGAGGGCAGCCAGAAGATTCCTGGTGAATTGGGTCATTTCACCTGCCTTTCTCATTGTGTCCCAGCAGCCTTATTGGATATTTAGGGCAGCCAATCAGAACTGGGTGTTCCCTATTTAAACCTTTCTCCTGCATCACTGCCCGGCCCGAGTATTGTTGCCTGGTCCTGTCTTTTTCTGTTCCTGTATGGCCTACTGCTATTCAGCTTCTATCCTTTCTAGATAGGCTTTGGGTTGGCCTGCGCGTCAGTAGTATGGTTTGCCTCTTTGTCTGCCAAATCCCACTCAATTCTCTCCTGCTTCTTTACCCATACTATCCCACTCCAGTCAGGTCTGCTTCTTTACCCATTCCATCCTTTTCCTTGTTGAACTGTTTGCCCACTCCTCCTTGTCTAGTCCCTTAGTGCTTCCAACTTGGTTCTGAACTGGCCATGCCTGAAGGACCGACATCTCCAGTTGGACAGGCCTGCTATAGCAGATGCAGTAATAGACGAACAATATTGGCTTTTTATTTAGTTTGCACTCCTTGGTGCTCTTACAGTTGGGTCCACAGGGCCTTGTATTTTATTCCAACCTGTTGCTACCCAATGGCCAATGTTTTCAAAACATTGAATTAAATAACTGTGCAGTAACATAAATTCATTAGCACTACAAGGGTGGGGGCACAATATCACACCTATGGCAGGGGTTTTCTGGTTAGTAACAAAAATGAGGGGGGACATTTAATGGAAATTTAGATGCAGGTCATTTTAACCAGAAGCAGTATAAAAAAAAATTGTAGATTTTTGGCTTATGATGAAATTGACTCTAGTGGCTGTATTTACGACAGGGGAAAGGAATAATATAAATGAGAAACATTATTTGTAAGTTGAAATAAAGAATAATAACAGTAATAATAACAAAGCAATAGAAAGCAATGAAAATGAAGGCCATTTGGGACTATATTCCTGAGTTGAACATACAATAAGAATCCTCCCCCCCCCCCCACAAACACAAAAGTTTAGTTAAAATAATGGGAATTAAATTACAAGCAAGATAGGGTGATTGTTGCGGATGATTTGATATGTCAGCTTCTATTTGCGCTGATGTGCTGACATGGGCGGCCGAGGATTCTAGATTTCACACTTTTCATTCAGCTGGAGATTCCTTTTCACACCGCGCTGAGCACTAAAGCCGAGTATCCATCAGGTGAGGAGGGGAAATAGCAGGTTCTATAGGAAGGAATATCATACTTACAGCTGTCAGGGGAATCCAGGGTGTGAATCAAACCCTTTCCTTTTCTACAGTTTGTCATTCCCAATATAACACACCGCTTAGATATGAACACCATGGCTGGGAGAGAATGAGCCAAAGCCTACATTCCGGCCCCAGGGCCAGGAGCAAATGGTGCTGAGATGCAGCTCATTACATGGCTCCCAAGTGAGTGTAAGGGGGGGTGTCAGTATAGACCAGTACAAATCTACTGACCAGTTATTCCCATTAGCTTCTATTCCGGGTGGCATTTCTACACTGTTTATCGCTGGTCACATACCCCCATAATATGGTTATTGAAACCTTTGGCACTGCGAATGTTGTTGGATGCAGATGCTGGAAGCTGTTTCATAGGGTTGAAAAAAGTCCAGAGTCCATCAAGTTCAACCCTTCCAAGTAAACCCAGCACACACATACCTATACTGACCTATCTATACACTCACATACATAAACAATATATACCAACATCAATACTAACTGTAGATATTAGTATCACAATAGCCTTGGATATTCTGCTTGTTCAAGAACTCATTCAGGCCCCTCTATAGGCATTAACAGAATCTGCCATTACCACATCTCTAGGAAGGGCATTCCCCAACCTCACTGCCCTCACCGTGAAACCCCCTACGCTGCTTCAAATGGAAGCTCCGTTCCTCTAATCTAAAGGGGTGACCTCCAACGTTCCCTCTAATTTTTTATAGGCTGTGTGCGCAAAAAATATCATCCGTGCGCATTTTAAAGCAAGATTAAATTTTTGTGCGCTACAGAATGTTTGTTGGAGTTCAGTTATGGGCATTTTTGCGCAGGTCTTTCAGTTTGTCTAAATCAAGTTACAAAAACACGATGTTATTTCAGTTATCAATAACACTGTTTATTCAAACAAGTTTCATTGTTAAATGCTATACCTATTAATAACGTGTAATTATATTTTATAGGTAGCATTTCGAAACTAAGAGTAATTTAGTTTTTCTCTGCGATCTTTCATATTTATCCAGTCTGAATAAATTCTGTCAAGATCTATCGTGCCTCCATTTTGAAGGTTACTCTTAATAAGCATCAGCATTTCCAAATGTTCTAACTGTAAACGGTTCCTTTGCTTCGTTTTCAGATTGTTCATTAAACTAAAACCACGCTCACAATCTGCACTCGAAGCTAAGAATGTGGCACCAATGTCCATCAATTTTGCTAATTCTGCAAATTGATCATTCTGAAATGAAAATTCGCTGGGGCGAAAACTGCCTATAAGGATTTACACATTTAGAAATCAGGACAGGACTTTGTCTTTCCCCCAACCTTACCCTCACCTAGCATTCCTTCAGTGAAGGACCTTCACTATACATTGTGTGCCTATGCCACATCTCCAACTACGGTTGCCCCCTGGCTGGTAAAAATGAAGCCTGATGCCAAAGTTATTAATCCCCCATTGATTTGTTTGCTGCTGAGCCAGCACTACCAAAGCAGAATCTCCATGTTAGCTGGGATGGCAGTGTAACTGTGCTGTACATACTTGTATACACCTACCTGGTCCTCATGACGTGCCATCCAGCATTTCCCACAGCGCAATGCCTTTGGAAATAACTCAGACGTCTCCTCGGTCTACCGCCCTCGTTACCCCGGCAACAGGTACTTCTGGCTCCTGTCCGGTGCAATGTGTAGAGTGTCCGTGCATACCTGCGCGCGTACTTGCCCACGGACGGACGTCTGGGGGGGGGTGCGCGCAAGGAGCACGTTCAGCACCGGACAGGAGCCAGAAGTACCTGTTGCCGGGGTAACGAGGGCGGGAGACCGAGGAGAGTTATTTCCAAAGGCAAAAATCATTTTAGGCAAAAATTTTATTTTTGTGCGCGCTATTTTAATTTGTGTGCGCGGGTTCGGAAAGTCGTGTGCGCGCGCACACGCGCACAGCTTAGAGGGAACAGTGGTGACCTCTGGTGCGTTGATCATCTTTATGGGTGAACACCCCTATCTTCCTATAACCCCTCTAATGTACTTGTACAGAGTAATCATGTTCCATCACAAGTGTCTCTTCTCCAGAAAAAACAACCCCAACCCTGACAGTCTCACCTCATAGTTAAATCTTCCATCCCCTTAACCAGTTTAGTTGCAGTCTCTGCACTCTCTCCAGCTCATTAATATCCTTCTTATGGACTGGAGCCCAAAACTGCACGGCATACTCAAGGTGAGGCCTTACCAGGGACCTATAAAGGGGCAAAATTCTCTTTCTGTTTTCATCCCTTGAGTCATTGGATTATTTAACATATAGTGCAGTGATCCCCAACCAGTGGCTCGGGGGCAACATGTTGCTCCCCAACCCCTTGGATGTTATTTTTGAATTCCTGACTTGGGGGCAAGTTTTGGTTGAATAAAAACAAGATTTCCTACCAAATAAAGCCCCCTGTAAGCTGAGAGTGTGCATAGAGGCTGCCTAATAGCCAATCTTAGCCCTTATTTGGCTCCTCCATGAACTTTTATGGTGCTTATGGGTGTTGCTCTCCAAGACTTTTTACATTTGATCTGCTTTACAGAACAAAGTAGAGGAAATGGCTGCCTTAAGGGGGGGGGTGTGGTTCATGAGAAAGGTTCCTAGAAGGAGGGCCCAGTTATTATTAGGTTTTTGTTATCATTTAACTACTCATTAAATGTACAAAATGCTAAACTGCGGCTTTAAAATTTGGGTGTGGATGTGGACAGATCAGCATTTTCCACTTTAAAATGCACCCAGTAAATGTTATAGATTTCCTGGGGGACAGTTTGTAGAAATCAAAGATTTTACAGCCTCCAGTTTGTGAGTAAAGATTAGTATAGGGCTAAGGCAAATAAAGATAGTATATAATTGGCACAGCCAGCGTTGAATACGTAGGAAGCAGTTTAAGCATTCTGTTTTGTCAGTCCCTTAGGAAACATGATTCACTTGCACTGAAACCCTTTGTAATTACAGTGACTGATCTCATTAAAGAGGAAATTGAAATATTGATCTGAGAAGTTCGTCCCTGCGTGTGGGTATTAGCGCGTGTGGAATGAAAACACGAAACCTGCTGGAAATGCACACCGGGTAGCTTTATATCTGACTGACATGATATGCAGTGGATTAAGGTATTCCAAGTAATCCATATGCCTTTAGTTTTTATTAATGCTGCTGATGGATAATATTGTACAAAATAAAATAGACAAATATCTTTTATCTTTTATCCCTGCCATGCTTGGCCAAACAAACATCATATTGCCCACATAATGCTTATAGTTCTGTATGACGCCAGCTGGGATCATAGAACCCATTATCTAATGTCCCCAAGCAGCAGGGGTCTGTAAGTGACTGGGAAGCCACCGGAGTGCTGCTTCTTGCCTCAGCACTCTCCCAAGTTCATGCCCTTCACATCTGGTGATGGAAACCAAGTGTTGAGCCATAAGTCCAGAACCTTCATGCGGGGCATCTAGGAGTTCGTTGTAGAGGCCCAGCGGTCAGTCCAACAGCATCAGAAGGATGTGCACAGGACCATCTTATGGACAGACTGCTGCCAATGAGCTTCTTCCCAGGGAAGCCTCGGTAGCACTAAACCTCAGTCAGTGTATTAGCTCAGATGGATGGATCCAAGGTTTTACTGTGGTTTAATGGTTTATTCTCCAAATACACCATTTCAATAAACTGCCTCTATTATTTTATTCATGTGGAGCTGGGCCTGTAACACACATTGTATCACTTTAAGCAGACCAATGCTGAGTTATGTTTCTAACTCTTCTGCACTCTGTCAACACCATCTGCCATTGCACATCCAGAAGCTTACGAGCATTAGCTGTAACACCCAGCATATGCACATTGCTAACAGCTAGCGACTGCTCATTCATTTGTTATGGAGCATTTGGAGTAAATATGTTTATCTAAAAAAAAACCTAAGTGCAATATTTTCAACAATATAAGACTAGATCCATGCCGGATAACTATCAGGCAGGTTTAAAAACCTTGTCAGAGGGGACCACATGGGTGAGTTGATGGTGCCTCTATTGAAGGACCTACATTGGTGCCCATTATGATCCAATCTTTGGCACAGGGATCAAAAGATTGGATCAGTATGATTTGTGCCAAAATAGGCAAGGATATGCTTGTTTGGCAACCTTTACAAACGAGTGGATTTTATTGTGTATGACCTGTCTACTTGCAACCCTAAATTGGCTAAAACAGGCCTTCCCAGAGTAGTGATGGTAGAATATGAAACACAGTGGATACTCTTACCCAGATGGGCCCTCACTAAGTCTAGTAGGAAAGAAGAACTACACCTCTCTACTGGCAAAAGTAAAATAAAGATAGGACGCCAGACGATCTTGCAGGCAACAGGGGCGCCCTAGGCAACCCGGTCGGCCACCTCGCTCCTGCATCGCGCAATGTGCAATGCAAAGCGAAGTGACGCGAAACGGATTGCAGACTAGTTAGTGTTAGGCTCCTGCCTGGCGCCCCCCAATCATTGCGCCCTAGGCAGCTGCCTCTTCTGCCTTCCTCTAGTTCTGGCCCTGGCTGCCACCAGCCGCAGCATTAAATCGGTGTAATTTTTTACGCGTTTTTTTCTGCTGCCGGAACTTACGTCAAATAACGGTGTAAAATCTGGCATCCGGACACTGAACTTCTCCATTTATTTTACACATCTTTTTACACCGTTTGTTGTCCGAATTTCATTTTACACAGCATAGTAAATAGGCCCCTTATTGTCAAAGACATTCCTTAATGTGAGTACTGTGACATCACTGTGGAAATGCCCTGATAGATTTTAAGGTTCACCTTTGGGGTTTCTAGCGAATGTGGTCCGGATGCCCTACAGCAGAAATGGATTAGGGAGTAGAATAACTGCAGTCCCTTCACTTAAACCCCTACTATTGATCCTGGTTGGAGCACAGGCTGCTCTTTCTAGCTATTCCAGACTATCTCATGTTCCTAGAATTTAATGTGACAGTAACTATCCTGTAACTGACCAAACCTCATTTATAGGGTCCCTGTTTCTGACTTTCATTAGAAGGGTCGTCCCTCTATGGCAGAACTCTTACTGACACCAGACACATCCACCTGGAGAGAGGGTGGAAGGTCAAAGAGGACCACACCTTCCAAACACTATATTAAAATGTGACAGGAAGTGGTCACTAATCTATAGGCCAATAACATGGATATATAAATAAACTAACTTAGATGCATGACCTTCTGCCTCATATGGGCAATGAAAGTGTAAGGGATTTAAAGCTATAGGGGCTATTAACCCTATGGGTCCCTACATACTTTTAGTACAATATTAGCCTATAACGTTTGCTAAGTTGCCACTTGGTTTTCTCTGTGTGTCTTTTGAGCTTTGTGCAGAAGCCCTCACGTGTATTGTTTTGGCATCTATCTCACTTAGTAGATACCATTATACAGCGTTACATACATGGGCATTATTTGTAACATTCTTTTTTTTATGTTTTCATAGAGAATAGAAGATAGTAGCTATAAAGTTAATTTGATTTGCCCATGACAGATTTAGATTCTGTGCATTACCATAGAATCCATAGTGTAAGACAAAAGTGGATATTTTCAAGATTAATCAACCTGGTAATCACCTTCCCCAACAATCAAACAGTTTAAAGAATAACTCTAAAGTACAGACCTATTCTAGAACAAGCCCTAATAGTCTCACCTATATCTGTTTGCTGGGTGAGAATTTGTGAGCCCGATTAGAGTTATTTTTCACAATGGATATGATTCCACATTAAGCCGTGGAGGTATTTAACAGAATGTAATGAACAAGAAAATTACATTCTGAATATATTTGCCATCCTGAGTGAAAATAAACAGCTATAGGGTTGAAAAAGATTGGTAAATATATTTAATCAACCCAAATCACGAAACCCCAAACAGTAAAAGCTTACTCTTATAATACTTTCATATTTACACGTAGTATAATTCTCTAAATACTACTGGCCCAAATTACAAGCTAAACTCGTATTTAAACTACAGCTCGGTATCACGCGTCCTGCTCTGAGCTGGGGAGTGCGGCCGACTGAGTACAGCTGTCCAATCCAATGTCTCGGACACAGGCAACTTGGCAGTTATTTAAAGAGGAATTTTAGGCCCCAGTTCATATAGTGGTTTTACAGAGGTTGCTAAAGATAGTCTAATAGACACGAACTGTTCTGTTTCTTTTATAAAATATGAAGCATGCAAACAGTAATTACCTTGTTTAACCGACCCCTAGTATGCCCATCAGTGCTGCAGGGTGTCTGTGGAGGCAGAAACTACTAAAGAAAACTTTCAGCCTCAGCTTTTTAAATAGCTTCAGGACAGCAGCAATATTAAATCAGTGAGACACCAAATGGGGTCATTTACAGAATGCAGGGCAGGGGAAAATGCAAAAAATGGGCACAAACAGCTATGTTTTAGGTACACTTGCCCCCCTTGCTGAATAGCTGCAGTCTCTGTACTTCTGTGCAGATTTGTATCTGCCCCATGATTTTAGCCCTTCCTGCATTCAGCAACACTGTATTCATGAAGAACTGGTAGGGGGGGAAGGCACATAGGCATCCCTTACCCCCCACCCCCTACCCATACATGCCCATAATTTTGCACAGGCACCTTCCATGGTTCCATAGAGTGGTGTGACCCTTAGGGGCAGATTTATCAAAGTGTAAAATTAGAGGTCACCACAGGTCTCTAGACTCTAGACTCATTGTGCAAAAAAAACCCACCAATTGCACCAGTCACTGCCCTCTCATAGGTAAATGACCCATATAGGGGTGAAAAAATAGGTGTCTTAATAGAAAATGCATCCAGTTCCATCTTAGAAGAATGTCCTAATGTCTTGTGTGGTAATCAGTGAACTCCACAAGTAATGATGTATGGTAGAGTAAAATAAAAAATACTGTACCATTGATTTAACCCTGCCCCCCCCCCCAAACAAGTTTTTACAGTTTCACTGAAGCTACGTACAAACCCAACAACCTGCCGTCCTTCCATCATTTGCCTACACACATATAAGTCTAGCTGGCAGATACATACTCAGATTTGGCTGGCAGTTGTTCAGTAAATTTGCTAAGCAAATGATACAAGCACTTAAGCAATTTACCAAAATATTCGATTATAAATATGCTGGATTTAAAGCAAATGATTGCCAGTTTGGCCAACATTCTACCCAGCGTTATAAAAGATTTAAGATTTACAAGCACAGTTTGCAAAGTTCGGATAAAAATTGCCATGTTTTTTTTACCCATAATGAAGTGTGTCCACCATAATTCAGTTAAAACAGACATAACTTTGCACAAATCGGCCGAGAGTTGCATCTAGCATTTTTAGAGTAAAGGGTTGCACCACTTACGGAGCGAGAAATCCCAGATTGAGAAGTCAGAAGTGTTTGCATCTGATTCATTTTTCATCTCTAGTTTAATGTTGTTAGACCTGATGACCTTATTAATATGAATATCTATTTCATGTCATTTTTTTTGCAAAAAGATTTCTGACTTGATCTGTTAAATCCCGTTAATACCCCTCCCTTTAAAGTGAAAGCTATTTTGAAGACAAACGTCTTGCATAAACAATGTTGTATTTTTGCATTTGGTATTTAACGTATTAAATAAATTAAATAACAGCATCATTCTATTTACATTGGTTGCACTTCTGGTTGGGACTTGGGCCTAGAAAAGAATTGTACACTCTTTAAAGGGTCAGAACCAGAACCAGACATGGATAAGCAAATACTGCTTTCAATTGCAATGACATTTACTAATAACCTTCACAATATAGATAATAGAAGGAATAACACTTTCTGCTCCCATGGTTTGTTCCCCAGGAAACACATAAATAAGGTTGAGGAGACTGCCTCATACAGATAAAAGCATTGTTTGGTTCCCCAGGAAAAAAACTACACAGTAATTTTGAATGGCACCATCTTTCCTTGTATTCCAAGTCACCCCTCATATTAAGATTGTGCATTTGGCCCAAGGGGGGGGGGGGGGTAATACATTGGCATTCTTTAGTGAATAGGGCTGTTTTTGTGCTTTAACCACAAAATAAAGGTCAATGTTCATGTAAAGAAAGTTTCAAAATTATCCAGTTAATACAGTATTTACTTCATTTATTCTGTGATTAATCTTTGAAATATCTGCGTGGAAATCGGGCCAATATTTTTATATGAAAGTCTTGTTGGGTGAGGACCACATTGGCCTATTGATACAGTCCTCTCCTTATGGGGCTGTTATGATCCAATCATTGGCACGGGTGCCAAACGTGGGGCCAAAGTATTGGATCAAACCAATTTGGCCCTGCGTGTCTGTGAAGTCACCAGCCTTTGACTGACCAACTGACTAGAAATTGGTTTAACAGGATGTTTTCCTACACAGTTATTTGGAAACAAATTTTGCACTCAGGGTTGGACTGGGGGGCCCCAGGGGCCCTGCAGGTGCCCCCTAACCCCCCTCGTAGGGCCCCCCACCCAACGTCCTCCCTCGAGCGCGTAAATTTAACACGCCTGGGGAGGAGCGGTCGGGCAGGGGGAGCGCCGCAAGGGTCGGGTCTGAGCTGCCGGGGCCCACCAGGATTTTTCCTGGTGTCACGGCGGCCCAGTCCGACCCTGTCTGTACTGAGTGTGTAGGAAGGGTGGGTTGGGGGCACTGAAGCTTGCTAATGGCACCCAACCCCGTTCTGAGATCCACATGGATTGTTTTGATATATCCCATTGCGCCAGAAGCCTACTTCCACCTCGCTAAACTTGTAGTAGAGTCCTACAAAGAATGAGGGATCACTTAATGCAATACTGGGGAGTGTCTTGCAAGCAACATGTTCCTCCCCAATTCCTTGGTTGTCCCAGTGGCCTCAAAGCAGCTGCTTATTTTTGAATTCCTGGCTTGGAGGCAAGTTTTGGTTGCATAAAATCCAGGTGTACTGCCAAACAGAGCCTGTGCCAAACACAGCTGCCAGTCCATATAGGGCCTACCAAATTGCAAATCGCAGCCCTTATTTAGCAGCCCGGGTACATTTTTCATGCTTGTGTTGCGCACCAATTCTCTTTTACATTTGAATGTGGCTCACAGGTAGAAATGTTTGGGGCATATAGCATGTCCAGGGAACTTCTGTTTAGCCAGTGGTATGAACAGTATAATGTCATATGTTCTGTCTGCCATGCAATAAACCTATAACAATTCAAATACACTCATTTCAACAAATGTGTAACATTTACTAAAAACTGAAAAATTATGCGCAGGAAAAAGTCACAGAAAATTCACAAAACTGCAACTTTTTTGAATTGTCGCACCCAGACCTTTACTTTTTTGAATTGTTGCACAAAATACCAGTGTCACGTTTCA
This sequence comes from Xenopus tropicalis, assembly GCF_000004195.4. NCBI lineage: Eukaryota > Metazoa > Chordata > Amphibia > Anura > Pipidae > Xenopus > Xenopus tropicalis. The sequence goes on from NC_030681.2 coordinate 132,256,683, forward strand.
AAGCAAAAAAAAGGATTCTCCAGGGAAGGGAAGAGACATCTGTCATTGGCTTCTACATGATCTTGGCAAGTTTAAGCTGGTGAATTGTTGGATTCGGATTGTTAGTTTTGACGTATAGTAAATATCGAAAAAGTCACAACTTTTTTTCTGTGACTTTTAATGCTAAAAAAATCCAATTTAGAAAAAAAACAATCCACGTGTTAGTAAATGCCCCCCCCCGTTTCTGTTTTGGGAGGGCAGTATTATCTCATTTAGATCCACCACCATAGAAAGCCCAAAGTAAACAGATTGCGGTTTTCATGGAAAATGCCACTCCAGACCTCAGCTCTAGAGGAAAATAACTGAGCTAATCACAGGAATCAGTCTACTGTAAATGATTCTTCTGACACTGGGAATGACAGATAAAACGAATCCTTCACTCTTCAAAGAACAGAAGGAAATAGCCATACTCCTATGTTCCGCCAAGCAACGAGGAGTGTAATGGACTGATGGGCGGAGGCGCTGCAGGAAACCCACTGCAGATTATTAATGGAATCTCAGACACATGGTCCTGCAATGTATTGGTGGCAGCAATGCTGTTAGGGGGAGAACAGGTAAAATAATTAGGTTAGACTTTGCAAGGGCTGCCCCCCTTCTCTGGAATTCGCTCCCACAAACTGTCAGACTTTCTCCCAATCTCTCTGCCTTCAAGAAATCTCTAAAACCACATTTATTTATAGAAGCTTACCCTAATCTAGTTTAGCAACACCCTGTGCCACACCTCTCACAACTCTGGTCATGCCCATTCCCACACCTTGTGTCTCAACCCTTTCTCCTTGTAGATTGTAAGCTCTTTTGGGCAGGGCCCTCTTCACCTCTTGTATCGGTTACTGATTGCTTTATATGTTACTCTGTATGTCCAATGTATGTAACCCACTTATTGTACAGCGCTGCGGAATATGTTGGCGCTTTATAAATAAATGTTAATAATAATAATACATAATTATACTAAGGATAATGAGCACATTCCCCCCCAAAAAATTTCCCCCGACCAGGGTGCTGGTATTTTTCAAGAGGTCCTTAGAGAATACTAAAGAGCATTATCTCTTCTCCCTTGATAAATATGAACCTCTAATTGCTGAACTGATAATACAAACCTGTGATCTGCAAACTTTAAAACCCTACATCACGGTACAGGTATGGGATCCCTTATCCGGAAACCCGTTATCCAGAAAGCTCCCAATTATGGAAAGCCTGATTCCCTTTTCTCTGTAATAATAAAACAGTACCTGTACCTGATCCCAACTAAGATATAATTAATCCTTATTGGATGCAAACCAATCCTATTGGGGTTAATTAATAAAATATTGATTTTTTTAGTAGACTTAAGGCATGGAGATCCAAATTACGGAAAGACCCCTTATCTGGAATACCATTTTGGATAACGGGTCCTATACTTGTAATATACCAGGGCACCACATAGACTTATTGCAATTACTAAAGCTGGCCACATCTGATCTTTCCAAGGATACCAGGAAGGTTACCACCTAACCAGATTTTAAAATAATGGAAATATGAAAGAATCTGTTTAATTGTTAACATTTTTTATTGGTCATTTTATAAATGTAGCTGTCCACCAATCAGATCACCAATGGCTCTAAATGATAAACCTTATCTCTTTGCCACTCACATTCCATTCCTTATAAAAACAAGCGTAATATTGTGCAGCTAAAGCTGGCATTGCATGAGTGCAACAGACCGTGCTGTAGATTAAAGGAACAGTGCATATATGAAGCATGACATTCTGTGAAGGCCTTTGAAGCTGCCATGGATCGTTCCTTTCCGGTCGAGCATCAGGAGAAACTAAAGGAGAGGAGCAGAGCCCAATAATTATTTATTATGGAAGAAAGCAAGTATAAGACCTTGTTGGCTGAGAGGGGCTTTGTTGGTTAGCCCTAAAGAGGGATGTACTGTACACAAAAATCAATGTATAGATTGGAAGTATTCACTTGAGGATAAGAAATAATGTACTGAGCACAGCTTAGATTCATGACGTACTAAGGATCAATATCCATCACCATGGAGGCAAGGGACTATTTTTTTCTTTACATATTTTTACAGCTAAACGATAAAATGTTCAGACTATTTCCTTCTTTTGTAATTGGGGCACTTTTTGTAAAATTATAGGCATTTGGTTGTACTTGTTCTCAGAATTCATTACCTTGCTACAAATGTCGGCACAAAAGACTGCGGAGAGACATGACTGGGAAGTACAATGGTGGCCCTTTGTAAGCGCACAGCAAGGAGCAAACTAGGACAAGCCACAGTGTGTGAGTACAAAGCAAGATGCAAACATGAAAATAAACTCATTTTTAATATACAATGAAATGGGAATTGTTTCTAAAGTGCTTTCCAGCCATGGGGCTCAAAACACTTTAGAGCAATCAAAGCCACCATAATAGCTGCACTAAGCATGCTGGGACACCAGGAGGATTAGTAACTTGTCCAGGATCACAAGATGCTGCTACACATAATTAAACCAGGGTCTCTAGCACGAGATCCCTAAACCTCTAGGCCAACACCTCCTCCCATTAGGCCAACTCCTCCCATTAAGCTAACTCCTCCTCTCTCTAGGCCAACTCCTCCTGCCATTAGGCCAACTCCTCCTCTCTCTTAGGCCAACTCCTCCCATTAAGCTAACTCCTCCTCTCTCTAGGCCAACTCTTCCTGCCATTAGGTCAACTCCTTCTTTCTCTTAGGCCAACTCCTCCCATTAAGCTAACTCCTCCTCTCTCTAGGCTAACTCTTCCTCCTATTAGGCCAACTCCTCCTCCCTCTAGGCCAATTACTTTTTGTTTAAAGCACATTGGGTCAATGTTTAGTGGTCTAGTGTACCTCAGGCCCCCACCAGCACTGTTATTGTTACCCAATATCATTTATGTTGCTGTTTGTCCATGTAAAGTTGATCTGTTACCTGACAAAGGACACTACTGCATTCCATAGTATCGGAGAACTACTTAGTAGCTCATTTTGGGAAACACTTCGGCATAAATATAATTATATAGCATTTAATGACATAACAAAAGGGGTCATGTAATGACACCTCAGACACAAGTGCAAGAGCATTAAGAGGTGCAAAAGCTTTGGTGGGTGCCATGCAGCCCTGTCCTTGTCAGCTGCCATAGGACAAGTGGGGTACTCATCAGAACTTCCTCACTTGCGCATCTGAATGACATCCAAGCTAGCGGGTGGGTAGAGGATAGGTAGGTGATTGGTAGGGGATGGCTAGGAGACAGGTATATAATCGGTAGGGGACAAGTAGGGGATGTGTAGGAGACAGATAGGGAATCAGTAGGAGATGGGTGGGGGGTGGAATTGATAGGGGGCAGAAGAGAGTGTCAATACATAGGGAAGGATTTGCATCAATTTTTACAGCCTGCCCTCTACTACATAGATAACCCCTCAAGTATTATCTTGACAGTCTTTGCCAGAGGAGACAGCAGTGCACTACTGGGGCTACAACTTTAAGGGCCCCCCTCACAATCTCCAGGCCCTCCTCCCAGAAGCAAGGGCACGCACACACTTATTATTATCAGCAAATAATTTGTATAGCTGCCTCTGATTTGAAAACTAAAAACATTTTTTATTAGACTGTGTCAGCATGAAAAATGTTTTGTAAAATATTCTCTACTGTCATTAAAGATGTATTATTAAATTTCCTCGGCAATACCAGTAACTTCAGTTAAATAAGTTTAGAATCTGATTTCAATTTCCTTCTATTCTGAATAGTCTCCAAGTTTTACAAGATTTTAATAGTGTGAAATTGAATTATACATGACAAATCAGCATATGACTCCATTTAATTACACCAGGATCTGAACAGGAGGGTTCCCTGAGGGAGGAAAACTTTATGTTACAAAAGGGCCTCATAATACAGATTTTAACAGAGGTGGAGTGGTTTCTCTCTTACATGAGCAGAGATTGCCATACACTAAGGGGCACATTTACTAACCCACGAATCGTCCGATGGCGTCCGAATGCGTTTTTTTCGTAATGATCGGTACTTTTGGAAATTGTTGCGACAAAAGTACAAAAGTTTCGGATTCATTCAAGCTTCAGTATGGAGACTTTTCTTGGGCCAGGTTGGAGCTGCAGAGTGCCATTGAGCCCTATGGGAGACTTTCCTTGGGCCGGGTTGGAGCTGCAGAGTGCCATTGAGCCCTATGGGAGACTTTCCTTGGGCCGGGTTGGAGCTGCAGAGTGCCATTGAGCCCTATGGGAGACTTTCCTTGGGCCGGGTTGGAGCTGCAGAGTGCCATTGAGCCCTATGGGAGACATTCCTTGGGCCAGGTTGGAGCTGCAGAGTGCCATTGAGCCCTATGGGAGACTTTCCTTGGGCCGGGTTGGAGCTGCAGAGTGCCATTGAGCCCTATGGGAGACTTTCCTTGGGCCGGGTTGGAGCTGCAGAGTGCCATTGAGCCCTATGGGAGACTTTCCTTGGGCCAGGTTGGAGCTGCAGAGTGCCATTGAGCCCTATGGGGGACTTTCCTTGGGCCGGGTTGGAGCTGCAGAGTGCCATTGAGCCCTATGGGAGACTTTCCTTGGGCCAGGTTGGAGCTGCAGAGTGCCATTGAGCCCTATGGGAGACTTTCCTTGGGCCGGGTTGGAGCTGCAGAGTGCCATTGAGCCCTATGGGAGACTTTCCTTGGGCCGGGTTGGAGCTGCAGAGTGCCATTGAGCCCTATGGGAGACTTTCCTTGGGCCGGGTTGGAGCTGCAGAGTGCCATTGAGCCCTATGGGAGACTTTCCTTGGGCCAGGTTGGAGCTGCAGAGTGCCATTGAGTCCTATGGGAGGCTTTCCTTGGGCCAGGTTGGAGCTGCAGAGTGCCATTGAGCCCTATGGGAGACTTTCCTTGGGCCAGGTTGGAGCTGCAGAGTGCCATTGAGCCCTATGGGAGACTTTCCTTGGGCCGGGTTGGAGCTGCAGAGTGCCATTGAGCCCTATGGGAGACTTTCCTTGGGCCGGGTTGGAGCTGCAGAGTGCCATTGAGCCCTATGGGAGACTTTCCTTGGGCCAGGTTGGAGCTGCAGAGTGCCATTGAGCCCTATGGGAGACTTTCCTTGGGCCAGGTTGGAGCTGCAGGGTGCCATTGAGCCCTATGGGAGACTTTCCTTGGGCCAGGTTGGAGCTGCAGAGTGCCATTGAGTCCTATGGGAGACTTTTCTTGGGCCAGGTTGGAGCTGCAGAGTGCCATTGAGTCCTATGGGAGGCTTTCCTTGGGCCGGGTTGGAGCTGCAGAGTGCCATTGAGCCCTATGGGAGACTTTCCTTGGGCCGGGTTGGAGCTGCAGAGTGCCATTGAGTCCTATGGGAGACTTTCCTTGGGCCAGGTTGGAGCTGCAGAGTGCCATTGAGCCCTATGGGAGACTTTCCTTGGGCCGGGTTGGAGCTGCAGAGTGCCATTGAGCCCTATGGGAGACTTTCCTTGGGCCGGGTTGGAGCTGCAGAGTGCCATTGAGCCCTATGGGAGACTTTCCTTGGGCCGGGTTGGAGCTGCAGAGTGCCATTGAGCCCTATGGGAGACTTTCCTTGGGCCGGGTTGGAGCTGCAGAGTGCCATTGAGCCCTATGGGAGACTTTCCTTGGGCTGGGTTGGAGCTGCAGAGTGCCATTGAGCCCTATGGGAGACTTTCCTTGGGCCGGGTTGGAGCTGCAGAGTGCCATTGAGTCCTATGGGAGGCTTCCAAAATCATGCTAAGTCTGAAAGTTTCACCCGCCGCTTACGAGCTCTCAATACGAAAAAGTCACGACAAGATATGAGCAAATCGCAATGGCCACGAAAAAGTCGCGCAATTTACGAAAAGTCGTAACGGCGGTGAAAAAATCGCAAAAATACGAAAAAGTCGCAAAATGTTCGTTTTCCAATCGGAATTTTTCCAATTCGGATTCGTGCGTTAGTAAATCAGCCCCTAAAAGTTCCACTCATTTGGCGAGATGCAAATGTTGCACTTTAATGTATTTGGGCTAAGCGCCATTACACGTGTCCTAAATCTCTGACGTATAGTGCACAAGCATTCTTTTTGACACTGGGGATCCCTGGGGCTACTGCACCAATAGTTGGTTATTACGTTGCTCGCCAGAAATGCTAGCCATAACTTGCCATGGCGTTCCACTGACACATCATAAAGGTTTGTGCCAAGGCTGAACCAAATACTGTTCTAGTGTTTCAAAATGTAATCTAACCTCAGGATATTGAGGGCGAGAAATAAGAAGTTATTATAACGATATATATATTATATATATATATTTATATATTAATATATATTAATATATTAATTGGGGATGAACAGGTTCACAAGAGAGAGCAGATGGATTCTAGCAGTGGAGCTGGATTGTCTGAAGGTTAGTAGTTTCCTTGGGCTTTGCAGCTTGGACCCCCCCCCCCCCCCCAATCTGTCTGTCTGTCAGTCTGTTGAACATGGCAAATCTAGTAATAGTAGTCTATGAGGGATAGAACAACGGCATAGATACAGTAAGTATTTTAGCAGCTGCTGGAACTGCTAAGGGACAGATCTCTAGGTAACATTGTGAAAAAAAGCAGCAGGTTTTGTCAGTGGCATTAATATGGGTACAGAAGGAATTATATTAACAAAGAAATTGAAATACTATAAAGAGCAGTAGTGAGTTTTACCTGAGAGGGTTGTAATATAGGTGAGGTGTTCTATGAAGCCTATTTTGGGGGTCCAAAGATGATTTTGCTTTGGGGGTTTACCACTGAATGCTGGATACCTGCATAGAAATTCTCCCTGAATGAGCACTGAGTGGCACACTTTTGCACTCCTTAATGCCCTTGCCTTTTAGCATTGCACAGTCATGCCTGGAAGGGAGGAAATCATGCAGAGTGTAGGTGCCTGCTCAACAGCAAACAGTAGCAGGAAAATGTACAAACCAAAAGTCACTATTTCCATATCCTGTGTCCTGTACACCCTGCAGCCTTGCTTAGGTACGATGTTGCGCAGGTAATGGCCAGAGGTGGTTTATGTGAAGACAGTGAATTCTTGGGGGGGGGGTAGATGTGGAGAATTTTGCCTTTACTCCCGTGATAGTAGTGCATGTAAATTTTATTTTTATAGACATGGAATAAAGTATGTACATGAATTATATCATATTTCATTAGCAATTTCCCATAATAATCACCACTAAGTAGATAGCTAAGATTTTATTAGCATCTCTGAGGGTAATGTTATTACTGTATTTGTAACACTTTGTAACTGTACAGAACTCATCTGACATTTCTGTCATGTACATGTGCCTGATAATATCTGCACAGATTAAAGGACAGCCATTGCAGACTTCTGGGTTCCCCTGGCATGGCCTCTTCCTCTCTCCAGGCCTAACTGCAGCTAAAGTGGGCTGCCTAGGAGTGCAGAGTAACCCATAGGCAATATACTGATGTAACACTCACTAACTAAACATTTTAATGGTTGTGATATTTGTAAATGTTGTTGAATTTACATAGGTCTTGGGGCACTGACCCCAAATATATAATAAACATTTATTGAGGTGAGCAGTTCTGGACTGAGAATTAAAAAGTACAAGTGCACAGCCCCTCACCAGCCTAATAAATAGTGAGTGTCTATGGCATCTTACAGCAGCCCCTCTGGCATTTGCCAGAACCCACAGATTGCCAATCCGGGCCTGGAGTTCAGTTATCTAAGCACCTATTGTTACATACAATACAAGTCAGACTCTGTTGCTTTTTAACCTGCTCATATCTATACTGTGTTAAACAGATTTCTCTTATGAACTCACTGCTGCCTGTTATCAAGCCAAGGGCTAGTCTGTGTTACCCTGCTATATGCACTTACATACTGCTAAAAGCTATGAAAGGTAAAGGTATGACATCATAAGCCCAATCACAATCACACACACAGTAGCATCAATTTAATCAGGATCCAATTATATTGCCTGTATATAATCGGGAGGAAACATAAGTACCCAGAGGAAACTCATGCCCTAAAGAATGTGCTGTTCCTAGCAACTTTGTAATTGGTCTCCATCCTTTATTTTTTTTATACTTTTTGAATTATTTACCATCCTCTTCTACATCTTTCCAGCTTTCAAATGGCGGTCACTGACCTGGGCACCTAAAAAACTACTGCTCTGTTTACCGTTTTATTATTATTATTGTTACCTTTTATTCCTTGTCTTTCTATTTAGGCCACCTCCTTTTCAATATTACAGTCTCTCATTCATGCCACTGCCTGGTTGCTAAGGGAAACAAGGCTCTAGCAACCAGATAGCTGCTGATTTTCCAAACTGGAGAGCTGCTAAATAAAAAGCTAACTATCTGAAAATCACAAGTAATAAAAAATGAAAACTGTCACAGAATGGCAATGTCTATGTCATACTAAAAGTTAATTTAAAGGTGAGCTACCCCTTTAAGTTATTGACTTGTTATTGCTTTATTACAATTGTGTATGTGTTGTGAGCGGACAGAATACAGTAGATGTATGTGGCTTACACGGCCAGGGAAGAGCATTATAATTAGTATAACTATAAGGTCACATAGGAAAAAAAGGCACGGGTTCTGCAAGGGGCACTGGATAATGTATTCTGGTGACAGGCCTGAAAGCTCCATGTCAGAGCCCTGCACTTTATAATATAAAGTAACAGAATGCAGGCTCATTTCATGGGCAGTAAACTATTGTATTCAATGTGATTTTTTCATTTCCAGTCAGCGTCCAGCTGATGTTCAATCAAGCTGAACAGCCTCTAATGGAAATTGCAAATCTTCGTGCTTCCAGCAAATGAATTTCATGTTGATTCTGCGCTGGCAAAATGACATTTCAAGAATTAGTGTGCCATACGATGGCAGCTTTTAGCTTCTTTCTTAATATATGGGATCTTTCAGGTCTGTCGTTGGTAATTATATTTTTTGGGTCACAATCTGCAGCACATTGTAGGATTACAAGAAAGCCCAATGAAGTGGTATGTTTATTATTCAGATAGCAAACTACTGCTGTATAGCTTATGCCTAACCTCTGCCTGCCCATGGCATCTTGCATTGCCATTTAACCTTCTTGCACAGGGTCTAGGGAGTGCAGTATTAGCAGCCATATTAGTGGCCATGATTAACCCCCTTTAGAACGAGTCGGCAGCTTATCTGCCCCTACACGGGTGCTTTTTATGGCCTCCCTTATAGATCTGGCTGAGCAGGAAGGTTTGAAAATTCCACTGGGTGCCCTCTCCTGACTGGCCTGCATAGGTGCCAACTATTACCCTATTGTTAGGATAATTTCTTGAGCCTGATTTGGCCCAGAATGTAGGTGGCGAGATCACAAAAAGATCTGCTCATCTTAATATATATATGGTCATCTCAACACTGGTATTCTCAGAAGATACAGGGGTGAATATTATGATTATCATATTGTTTTGGGGTTAACCATTGTATAATACTCAAGTGCATTTCCCTAGGAAGGTGTAACAAAAAAAGTTTGCATGGCCAAAGAGAATTATTTAGCCCCCAGTATGTCCAATATAAAAAACTTGGATTTATTGACAATTCCCCCAGTCTATTCAGGCAACACTGGATATCAGTACCTTCATAGTAATCCCTTCCAATCTGAAGGTTAGCTGACTTCTCCTTAAAAAGGGGCCATAAAGGAGATGGAAAGGTGCCACAGTACCCCCATTGATTATAGTCTCTTGCTTCCTTCTCCACGCTGGCACTCCTCTTCTTTAAAAATTGCATCCCAGGGTATATATCCTATGAACACTGCACAACCAAATACGTGTGTATTTTTCGTGTGCATTAGTATATTGATTTATTTCACCCGAAGCCACTGTGAGATCTGATATGATAATGTATAGGAAACAGCCACTGTAAATCATGCTATTATTATATGAATGCAAGAAAATGACATTACATATACAGTACATATAATGTCCCTCTGTGAGTCTTCCTGGCTGTGTCTTTCCCTGATGCAGAAAAGCTTGGCTATTTTCTAAAAACATTTGTTTGGCTCCTGGCATTCTGGGGGAGCCAAATAAATGATAAATGACCAGCATGCTTTGCGAAAGTGGAATACCTGCAAGTGAAGTTTGCTATGTGGCAGAGCATAATCAACCCACAAAGAAACGGAGGCTCATCCAATGTTGACAACAAACTCAAGCTTATGAAGGCCTCAAATGGGAGTGGAGCAGAGGCTCAATGGAAGAACCTGTTCATTACCTCACTGAGCCTTTATGAATTCATGCTGCCATACTTATGAGGGGTTATGTAATAAAAAGCACAAAGTTCACCTAGGAGCAGTAACCTATAGCAACCAACCAGCAGATAGCATTTACTTGTCACCTCCTTTAAAACAAAGATCTTATTAGTTGCTAGTTGCTGGGCAGGTGTGTAATTACAGAGGAAGTAGACCCTGTTACAGGGGGGCCCAGGAGTGTAGGGGGCCCAATAACGCCCTATTTACAGTATACAGCAATTTAATATAGCTTTAGGGGCCCCAAATTGAAGTTGCTGGGGGGCCCAGTAACATCTAATTATGCCACTGCTCCTGGGCAAACTTAGTGTCTTTTATTACATATGGGGGATGGGCTCTTAATATAATCTCTTAATAATCTGTCAATAGAAGGATATTGTAGGAGTACAACTGGGCTAAACTGAGTGCCAAGGTGGCCATAAACTGAGCAAAAGAGTTCACTATCCGACTGATTGGTCTATGGCCAAATAAAATTATAGTGTACAATGGTCCATACTCAGTATGACTGTATTTCTGATTGTTCAGGTCAAAAGCCCGAATGTTTAGAGCAGGAAGTGAAGAGAAGGTGCAGTATCTACCCCTGTCCTGATTCATCTAGCCCTGTAGTGATCTTCCCATGATGATATAATATCAAGATGGATACCCATCCCCACTGCATTTTTTAATGATATTTCTACTTAGAAATCACCTCCCCAGGAACTGTGGCTGTTGTTTTTGCTAAAATGTTTGACAATAGTGAACAGCTCAAACTCCTACTTACCCCACTTCTGTTCTGTTGATGGGAAGTTATATTTGTGTTTACCATTTCACACAGAGGTGTTGCAGTTTGACAGTTCTTGGTAATGGGCTTTCTAGAGTTGATAAGGCTCTTTCAGCATTCCTTGGGGTCCCATATACTTGCTGCCAGGTCTCACTGCCCAAGGGGCTCAGGTAACTGGTTTGCTAATAATTGGGTCCCCCTGGGGGAAGGCCCTTCTAACTTAGTAGTATGGGGCACTGTGATTACTTATGCAAGATCGGACTGGGCTGCCGGGACACCGGGAAAAAAGCCAGTGGGCCCCGGCAGGCCCAGACCCAACCTCTGTCAGCGCTCCCCCTGCCGCAGGTGTCCATACCCTGAAGCGTTTCACTTAAGTGCACTCAGGGGAGGACATTGGGCGGGTGGCATGGGGAACATGGTGGGGGCCTCCTGGGGGGTGCGGGGCCCCTGGGGCAGCAGCCCCGGTGGGCCCTGCACCCCCCAGTCCGACCCTGTATTTATGGGAGCCCTGTAAATAATAAACAATGCCTGTAAACAGTGCACAAATAAAACTATGCTATATAAATAAAGAATACAAATAAATGATAGAAATTCTGTGTGGTTGCTTTGCTTGAAAGAGAAAATCCTTCGCTGCACAGCAGCTACTTGTGCCATTGCACTACATGAAATCGATTTGGCTGAACCTGGAGGCTGACATACAACAGACTATTACGTCTGGGAAGGGGCTGAGACAGCCTGATAGTGGGTACCATAAGGTGCAATGCGACAGTCCCAACAGGCATGGAACAGCTATTGCACAAGGACTAGTGAGGGAAGGCCTGGCGCAGAACAGCACTCGGATTCACTGCAGAACCCTAATTACAGCCAAGAGCATTGCTAGTGCATGTCTCCTACATATACTATAATACTGAGTGTTTCATTCACTATATGCCTCCTCCCTTGTACAATGGTTTGTGCTTATTAGCCATACACACATTCACACATTCCCCAGTTGTTTTCTCTCCCTCCCCCAGCATACAGCAGGCATTTCTCTCCCCGGCCCCCTGTATAAGAGCGGCAGCTCCTTGCTTCTTTTGTTCCCATGTCAGCTGACTCTTCCTGCGCTGATGGGAGGGGGCTATAGCTCAAAGGGGGCACACACCAGACATCTTTCTCTCTGCCTTCTGCAGAAAAACCCTATAGGGAAACCAATGAAACAAGACCTTGCATAGGTACATCTGGAGCCCTCAATACACACAGAGCTAAATTACAAGTCATTTTAAACCTTGCTGATATTGGGATTGTTGGAGTAAAATTATTATCAAAGATGAAACTACTGTGTGTTTGGGACTGGGGAAGTCTAATTTACAAATAATGGAACAGTCGTTCAGGGTACCAGGCACAACTATCATGTTTATTTCATAGGAGTCAAGTGTAAACAGATGAGCAGGTAACCAATGTGCAACAAGGAATCCAGTTCCAGGGCACCGTCCATATGTACACAGAAAATTGGGGAGGACACATTTAGGAGAACAAAAATGTGATTGGCAGCTATAGTTAACTGTTCTGCTACAATTATGTTAATAAATAAGCTCCTTGGAGTTAGCTTAGTTTGAGGCAAACACATAGGCAAGTGAGAGCAAAACTGGCCTCTGATATTTGCCTGTAACACATGTAATAATAATAATAATCACAATGATTGGGATGTTATTTATTAAGTGTAAAAACCAAGAAAAAACTCTAATAGAAAATTACACCATCTAAAAGCTGGTGAGGTTGTGTAGAAGTCAATGGGAGCTGTCCATAGCAAATTGTAAATTACTTATTTACTTTGGGGTTTTAGGGTTTTTTTTGCTTGTAATTGCATTCAAATTCTTATGAAAGGTTTTTGAGGTATTCCTAATCTTACGACATCATGGAAACTTAAGGTACCCATACACGGGCCAATTCTAGCTGCCGATATTGGTCCCTTAGACCGATATCGGCCAGATATCGATTGGGCAGGTTAAAAAATCTAGTCGGATCGGGGACCGCATCGGCTCGTTGATGCGGTCCCAGAACTGACTTTGCCTATACCCATCGTTATAATTAGATTGTTTGGCCCCAGGGCCAAATGATCGAATTGGCCTGGATTCTCCCGATATTGCCCACCTACGGGCAACATCGCCAAGCGAGCGGATCTGAAGGTGTATGGGGACCTTTAGTGAAGGCTGTTTATGGAATGCAATAAATGCTATTTGTCTATTTATTTATTTTGTTTTGTTTTTTTTCTCTTTTACATTTTCTCCTTGTACTCGTTTATAACAATGTGACTCAAATTGCAGTTCTAACCTTGGTTTAGCTGCTGTTTCGTATGACAACAACAAGAAATCCTCCGCACTCACCCATTAGCAATATACTGTATATAGGACATTAAGATATTCTGTGCATTAAGCTACCGAGATATGCCTTCCCCTTTAAGCAAAACAGGGATTGTTTGCCCATATATTGCAATATACTTCAAGCTGGCCAACTACGTCAGAGTCACCCCCGGTCTGGTTAGTCCTACACTCACTTATGCGATTCATTAAGAATCGCTAAATGGGGAAGCTAAATAGTTGTGAGGTAGTTAGTTAGTTGGTGGCTAGTTGACTGAGGAAGTAATTGGCATTAGATTAAATCACTTTCTTAGTTTGATTTAATATCCTTCACCGATGTGAAATGCGAAATTTAGCCGCGAATCCATGTCTGTCAAAAAAATTCGCTCATCACTATGCACGGGACTCTCAGGAAGATTCCGCTTTGAAATAAATGCTCGTAAAAGGAATATTTAGTTCCCTTTACATTTATCCTATCCTATTGATGAAGGGGAGCCCTATAGTTACCACCACCTCTGAATGATGGTGCATACATCACTCACACACTAAATACCAGAAATTTAACACAATTTCATCAGATTAGTGTGGAAGTTATGCTAATTGTAACACATTGTATGTAGTTACATCAGGCTCATCTTCTTGGGGTAAATGGCTGCATTGTGGGAAAAAACATGGCGACTTTGCTCACTACACTTATGGTCAAAAATTACCTCTATAATGACTATTGGTGGAGGAACAAGGTGGATTATGTTTTTTCCTCCTAATATTTATTTATTATTATTAATTTATGATTATTTATCTATATTTATACATAGGCACCCAAGGGCCTGTGCCTAGGGTGGCAGCTCTTGGTGGACCTCCCTCAGATGCTTATATATTAGATTTTCAATAAAAAAAAATAATAATAATATATGCCCCCAGCCTCTGCCACATATATCTGCCTGTTTGCTATGGGTTACTGTACAGTTACACAATTGCCCAATGATAGTAAATGATCCCCATGTAGTAGAAAGTCCAATATAAAAAGTCAGTTATAAAAGACAAACGAAAACTGGACATACAATGTAGCCCTTTATTTATAAGGTGCTGTGGGTTGTGGAGCAAAAAAGGATTTAGGTTATGGAGAGAGACGAAAGTAGAGGGAATAAAAAAACAGAAAGGAAATGGAATAGTAATAAAATGGGAAAAGGGGTGAATGGAACAAGATGAAGGAAGTAGAGAAGGCAGAGCTGGGGGTGGGGATAGCAAAACAGAGGTGGGTATGGAAGAGAAGCAGATGGCTCTGAATCAGCAGTTATGCTATCGCTAATGATGTTTAGACTTCAGTAACCTGTGTTATATGAGACCTGGATACAGTCACTTGTTTAAGTTGGAAACTACAGTCTGAATCCCAGATTCCGTAACAGAAGCAAAGTGGCACAGTACAATACTGTTGCACAAATATTTAGTATATTTATGTTTCTTGCAAAGCTTCTTGTTTGTCTTTATAATAGGATATTGGACAGACAAATTCCCTCGACTGGTAGCCCTCTGAATCCCAAACTGTTATGTCTGCCCCAGTCTTTGTGCTACCACTGAATTTGTTGACAAGTCTTATAGTTGGTTACATCTGGCCCCAATTTCATTTAGGGCAAAGGCACATTTAGTTATTTGCCACTTTCCAGCATAATGGTTGGATGGCAAAACACTAGAAATTCTCATAGAAATGCTCCATACGGCCTAGAATGGTAATTGAATTATTATTTTGTACCCACCCAGAACTCTTTAAATAGAGTGATAATGGGCACATTAGAGTCCTAATCATAGATCTGTATCTCTCTACTCACTGAGGAGACACAAACACTGTTGTGGGCACAAGGGAACCACATTCTCTAGACATCACTTTCTGAATTCCATGCCTTACCTGTCTATATGTGGGAAGGTACCTAATGCCTCAGGATACTGCCTCTGATTCTGCAAACCTTTTTTTTTCAAAAAGTAGCCTTTCTGCTGGTTCTGGTTAAATACTATATAGAATGAGAATACGTCCTGGCACTTTCCTGCCTCTAGGGCAGACTATAGAGCACATAGGTGCATAGTAACATAAGTAACAGTGCACTAGTACCAGTGTAATATTTAGCATGGAATGTGTTAATCCACTATGTGTGGGTCCAGACTAAGCTATGAATTAACAACAAACTCATTGCTTTAAGATGGCAGTACATGGTCTGATATTAGCCACTGACTGACCCAGTCCAGACTAATTCAGTATTCAGATAGATGTTGTATGTAGGGTTGCCACCTGGCCAGAAAGAAAATGATTCCTGATGCCAATGTTATTGATAGAGAATTAGCATAATAATAAGAAGGCCGGTATTTTTTCCCTAGTGTTATGGCGCGCAATAATGGATTTCCCAGATATCTACTGGGGAGTTATAAATCCCTTTAGAGCAAGGACCATTAGATTACAAAAACAGTCACATTCCATATCTGACAGGAGACACGGCTTTGGCTTATTACAGATGGAAATGACAGAGTTTTGAAAGGCACAGAGTACAGTTGTGACCTTGATAATGTGAATACTACTTGACCTGGCACCCTGTCTCCCCACATGCTTACCACCCCACCCAGCTCTGCTGTCTATCGGTCTGAATACCCCCATCATCTCTCTGTTCCACAAGCCTATCAATCCCTTCCCTTTAAATCCCAAACCCCCTCTTAAAACTGCAATCCCTCTGCGCCTGAGACAGGGCCCCTTCTGAATACACCTAGTTCTGGCCCTGCATGTTAAAATGAAGATAAATTCACGCATTTTACTGGCTCTTTATGTTATAGTTGTTGAAAACCTTTCTGCAGCTCATGCTGCCAACAGCTGAGGATGATTTTTAAAGATCCTTTGCTCTACCTTGTATTGTAATTCTCCAGAACAGGTGGCAACCCTACCCAATACCCATTAAAACGCACGGCATGCTGACGCCTCTGCAACCCCATGGATGAAGCTTCATTCAGAATTGGACAATAAATGCCCCGTGCCCACTAATATGGAACCCACCATCAGGCCATCCCCTCTGCTATAATGTTTGTCTGTCACATCCCCCCAGACTTGGCAAGCCTCATCTGGCCAATCAACTTTAAGAGCTCTATAAATAACCATTTCCATTTATTATTAACAGTTATTTATAAAGCGCCAACATATTCCGCAGCGCTGTACAATAAGTGGGCTTTATACACTGGACATACAGAGTAACATATAAAGCAATCAATAACCGATACAAGAGGTGAAGAGGGCCATAATACCCTGAGGGATCCCAGGTAATGAAGAACTGTTATGGAGTCATGTTTTTCTTGGGGACGCCATTATGAAATTGGTTGTGGGGTTCTGATATGAGGAGCAGTTTCTCTCCCTTGTGAAAGAGAATCAGTGTGAGGGAGTTCGGTAGGTGGCAGCACTGCGCATCTATTATAGACTGGCTGTTTTAGACCCCCACTAGTGACGTAAGCGTTGTCAGGGCAACTCGATGATGACCTGCCATCGGCGCTGCGAATTGTTGCGCCTGCGCACTAGAGTGGATTCGGCCCGTTTTGGCTCACAGGAAGAAGGGCGACAAACTTGTCATCGTGCGCATGCGTAAATCTAATTCTTTAAAAGACAACGTAATATCACATTTCTAACATATACACCAGCCTAGAGTGCGTATGGGGATTAGTTAATCTTGAGAGATGTACGGTATCCTAATTCATCACAAAACCGCTCGTTGCCATAGTAATGGTTTTCGTGTTCTCACTGTTGCCATGGTTTCTCAGATTGGCCACCTCCCGCCCATTATTTTTTTTTCCTACCGTGACCTCCATTCGCAACGCCTTCTGCTCTCCCGCCCGTTTCCACAGTAACCCTCTGGGACCCGCCCCCTCCTGGTGTCTCACTAGCTGTCCGCCAGAGGGCGCCGGCTCCCCGGAGAAGCGGCGGCGCCATTCCGGTGTGTGAGATACCGCCAGATGGCGGCTTAGGATTGCTGCTCCCTGCCAGGCGCGGCCCGGGGTTAGCCACATTATTTTTTATTATTATTTTATATTTATTGCACCCCCTGTAATAACCCGGACTTAATAATAATAATACAACTATAAATTGGGACGAGCCCTGTGGTGTTGAGTGGAGACAGCGGCCCGGGGCCTGGGCCGGGGTATTAACCCCCTGTCGCCGGATCCTTTGTGCACCTCACTGCTCGCTTCGTTCTTTTCTGACCCCCTCAGGACGGAGCTGGACATAAGGAGGAGGCTGGGGCCGGGATGTACGCAGGAGGTGAGCAGATTTCATTAAGATGGAGGCCGGAGTGGCGGGAACAAGGGGCCGGGGGAGGGGACTGGGGCTTCCCGCCACCGGGTGTCACCGGGCGGGGTGTACGGAGGGGGTGCGGCCTAAGCCCGGGCAGGCTGGCAGGGAGCAGAGCTGGGTGCCCTCCCGGTACCGCTGGCAATGGGGTGTCTGGCTGTGCCCAGCTCCTTGTTATTGGCTTCTAATAGATTGTCAGCTCTGTGGGTTTGTGCAGAAGTTACTTGTGTTGGGCTCAATGTCCCCCTCCCATGTCATTATGTACCTGTCTCACTTTATTCCTTCATTATGTGTCCCTATCCCTCACCCTGTGCCAATAGATTGTCAGCTCTGTGGGTTTGTGCTAAAGTTACTTGTGTTGGGCTCAATGCTCACACTCACATGTCATTATGTACCTGTCTCACTTTATTCCTTCATTATGTGTCCCTATCCCTCACCCTGTGCCAATAGATTGTCAGCTCTGTGGGTTTGTGCTAAAGTTACTTGTGTTGGGCTCAATGCTCACACTCACATGTCATTATGTACCCGTCTCACTTTATTCCTTCATTATGTGTCCTTATTCTTCCCCCTGTGTTAATAGATTGTCAGCTCTGTGTGTTTGTGGCCAGGATTTTGCCCCTTCCTTACCTACAAGTACCTGTTCTTACATTATTCCAACAGTGTTGGGTTCTATGGGTTTTGCTGAAGTTTCTATTGCTGGGGACACTGCACGTCTCGTGTTCATGTAGTCCTACATTCATTGGTCTATATACCGAATGTATTATGGCTTCCAATGAAGCAGCAGCTGTGTGAATTTGTGCTGGGCGTAATCCACCACGTGTCGTTTTGGTCTGTTACTTTATTCCTTCATCTGTGGGTCTCTCTATGGCCCTGCCATTATCAGTCTGGTATTGGTCAACCCTTTGGTGTTGTGCTGGGTACATTGCACCCATAGTCTCTGTGCCCTCACCGGCTTAATGTGCCCATACACCTTCAGATTTGCTCGCTTGGCAATGTCGCCAACCGAGCAGATCTTCTCCCGACATCCCCCACCTACAGGTGGTTGACATCGGGAGAATCCAGGCTAATTCAATTGTTTGGCCCTGGGGAATTATAACAACGGGTATAAGAAAAGTCGGTCCGGGGACCGCATCAACGAGCCGATGCAGTCCCCGGTCCGACTAGATTTTTTTACCTGCCCGATCAAGATCTGGCCGATTTCAGCCCAGATATTGGTCGGGTAGGCCCGTTGGTAGTGCCCATACACGGGCCGATTAGCTGCCGAATCGGTCTAACGGACCGGTATCGGCAGCTAGAACCTTTAGAGTGTCAAATCTGTAGGATTGTGCTACAGTTACTTGTCCACAATATTGTGATGCTAAGAGAGCATAAGGATCCCTTATGGATGTCCAGCTGTATAACGCAAACTCTTCCGTTTAGCATGAAGGACACAAATTAAACATCCCATTGATAATGTGGTTATAATTTACATGACTCACTGCCACCCATCAGGGCAAAGTGACAGTTTTGTTCTGTGAATCTGCCAATTAAACGGCATTTCATCAGAGTGCTTATAACTATATAGGTATATGGTGGTTAATCTCTTTGAGGTGGCTATTGGCTAAGCCTCCAAAACCTTAATTATTATTAATTATTCTGTGCCTGTGAGACACATTCAGGGGCGTTTGCCTGAATGGTGACGGAGTGTGAAACCGTTAATTGGACCTTACTGTTGATTATAAAACTGCAACAACTGAGGTCATTGCTGATCTGATGGATGAATTAAGCCTTTACCTTCAAGTTGTGGCTGGTCCATTCATATAGGAACATAGCGATGGGAATTGTGAAGTGTTGGCATTTATGTGTTTTATTTCATGCTGTTCATTTGTATAAGTTATCTATGTGTGTTTGTTTTTATCCTGCTGACACTCAGCTGACTAAAGAAATAAACAGTTGGGGTAGCAAGAATTTTCTTTTTAAAGTATTGATAAAGTGCAATTTCACAGCAGTTATCTTAGTTTTAGGGTGAAGACACACGGGGCGATTAGTCGCCGCGACTTTTCGGAAAAGTTGCCGCAACAATTTGCACGACAAATTCGGTCCCATGAATTGTCGCATCGATGCTCATAATCCTCTGACGAAAAGTTGCTGCTGCGATTAGTCGCCCCGTGTGTCTTTGCCCTTATGGGTTTGTTCTAATGCAAGTACATTGTGTGGAAGTGTGTTGTTGTTGCGCCACAAGAGTATCATGTGCATGCCAGAAATTCTTTTCTGTAGCCAAATGTAGCAATATTATTTTGGTGGCAACATTTTGATGGTGATAATGGTTTTGCAAATGGATACATGCAAGAATTCTCAAAGATGTAGCATAACACAAAAGCCATGTTCCTTTTAACAACCATTTTGTAAAGGTGGGAAAATGACAGGTTTTTTTTGTGTTCAAATTAGTTGGTGTGACAATGGCATTTTTTTTTCTGCTAATTCCCCCCAATGTGTTAAGACACAAAAATATTTTTTTACCTAATAAAAGAAATCTCAATTCTTAGCAACTTTACAATATCAAATGATTAAAAGTTATTAGCGCTTTAAAAGTTATTTATAAATGTAATTGCTATCGAAAGCAGCATTTGCTGAACTCCTTGTTACTTTTTAAACAGTGTTGCAAGTGCCAGGCTCCTCCAGCAAGTCAGGTCTGTCTGTCTGCTGCTTGTGTTACACTGTTTCCAATGCCAGAGCCACCTGGGCAGAGAATAGAAAGGACAGGCAGAGACTGCTTTTAGCAGTAATATATACAAATAACTCAAAAACCATTACAAATATGGAATGAATGTATATTGCAAAGTTGCTTAAGTTAAGTTTTCTTTTATTAGGCAAAACATTTTTGGGGGGTTGACATGTCCTTTAAAACATTTTCAGGATATTTTTCATATTCATTTTTTGTAAGAGGTATTAAATCACTTTGTACTTTGTTTTAGGGTAGAATTTTGTTGTTACCCTACATAACCCGGCCCACTCATAAATAAAGAATTTAAAAATACAAACGGATAACCTTGTCATACATGTAAAAGTCTGGTCCTTTAGCACGAGCGGA
This sequence comes from Xenopus tropicalis, assembly GCF_000004195.4. Lineage (NCBI taxonomy): Eukaryota > Metazoa > Chordata > Amphibia > Anura > Pipidae > Xenopus > Xenopus tropicalis. Next base: position 132,277,404 of record NC_030681.2, read on the forward strand.
TCTTTATCAGTATGCCCACGTGCTGTTCAGCCAGTTGGGGTAAGGACTCTCACACTGCGTTAAGAGGAAACTTCGGGCGACTTCCGCACATCGCGGCGCCATGTATGCCATCCCACTGGCAAGTTATATTCTTGCTGGTGGGATGGCATTGCAATGAGATAAGTGGGCCGCAACAATAAAGATTTGTCGTGCGGCGACTAATCTCACCGCGTGTCACTGGCCTTAATGTAATGCATGTGAATAAAATAAGCAAATTAGTCCTTAGAACTGTTTTTTTTTTTTTTTTTTAAACTTATCTACTCTGATGGATCCAGTTCATTAAACTGCATCAGTGGTTGCAGCTCATACCAAGAAGGTTAATCTGGCCATTGACAATTTGCTTTGCTTATATGGTTTATTGATAACTGTATATGATTGATTATGCCGGATTTGCCTTGCATGTCTAAATATGTACATATTCTGAACCTGTTTCCAAAAAAAAGTTTGGACACTGTGAAAAATTATTTATTAAAGGGATTCTGTCATGGTGTACGTTTATGGTGTATTTTTCATTTCTAAATTACACTGTATACATAGCAAATAATTTACTCAATTACTCCATAGTAAGTAATTTACTACCATTTAAAATGTTATTCTCAAACCAACAAATGTATTTTTTTAGCTGTAATATAGGTGTGTAGGCGCCATCTCAGTGCATTGTGCCTGAGTCTGAGCTTTCAGAAGGAGCCAGCGCTACACATTAGAACTGCTTTCAGGTAACCTATTGTTTCTCCTACTCCCATGTAACTGGAGGAGTCCCAAGCCGGACTTGGATTTCTTACTATTGAGTGCTGTTCTGATATCTACTACTTTTAGCAATACAGGTGTTGGGAGCTGCTATCTTGCTACACATTGTTCTGCTGATCGGCTGCGAGGGGGGTGGTGGAATGAAGGGTGATATCACTCCATCTTGCAGCACAGAAGTAAAGAGTGATAAGTCACACGGCTGTGGCACCCTGGGAAATAAATTTAAATTAAATTTAATATAAAAAAATCCGTTTGAGCTTTTAAAAAAAATGTATTTCAATGCAGGATTCTGCTGGAGAGGCTCTGTTAACTGATGTTTTCCCATTTCTTTAACGTGTATTTATAAAGAGGCAACATATTCCGTAGGGCTGCACAGTAAGTAGGGTACATACATTGAACATAAATATTTATATACAAACCAATAACCGATACAAGAGGTTTAGAGGGCAAATGTCAATAAAAGGAGATTGGGGTGATTTGCAAATCATGTAAACAATATATTTAATTATAAATAGTACAAAGACTACAGATCAAATGTTTAAACTTAGAAATTTTATTGTTTTCTGAAAAAAATATATGGTCATTCTGAATACCATCAACAGTTGGGACAGGGGCATGTCTTCCAATTTCTGTAGTTTTGAAAGTGAAATGTTGTCCCATTCTTGCCTGATTTCAGCTGCTCAACAGTTCAGACTCCTTTGTCCTATTTTTCATTTTATAATGCACGAAATGTTTTCAATGGGTGACAGGTCTGGATTGCAGGCAGGGGGCCAGTTTAGCACCCGGACTCTCCCATAATGGAGCCATGCTGTTGTAATGTGTGCAGAATGCAGTTTGGCATTGTCTTGCTGAAATAAGCACAGCCTTCTCTCAAATAGACATTGTCTGGGTGGCAGCGTATGTTGTATAAATCATTCAGCATTAATGATTCCTCTCCAGATGTGCAAAAGAGGAGGGGATTGATCAGTGCACAATCCCTGCTCCCCTGTTTTACTGCTAATTATTAGTATCTATACAGATGCATTTGGACACAAGAACGGTAATTTTGTATCTGTGTAAGTAGATGGTGTCTATGCAAGTAAATAGGTGTACTATTAGTAGATGGGTTTACACAAATGGTATCCAGTATCCATGCAGTATCCATCCATAACAATGCAAGTGCTTACATAAACGGGTTTTTAGTTATGAAGTTATGATCATAAAATTGACAAGCCACCACACCATGTCAAGGGATGTGTTTCCTGACGTGGGCATTTGTTTCAGTCATAGGGCTTAAGCTGGCCATACACGCACTGATGTACGATATTCGGTGCGTGTATGGCGAATCAACGGGGTGACCAATATCGTAAAAGCTTTGGATATCGGTCGTCTTGTAAATCGGGCGGGTCAAAAGATTTTGATCGGGCACCGTTGAAGGCGCCCAAGCAAAATATGTGTTTAGGGTTGGATCCTTAGATGGAGGTTTAATCCATATTGTTTCTACCTCCATATCTGACAATTCAGCCCTGAACATCAGTTGAGGGAACGAACAGGGGCAACAAAAAGCCTAGATTATTGGTATGTGTATGGCCACCTTTAGTCCTTTGGAGAGATTGCCAAGACCACAGCATTGGTTCCACAGGCTTAATCCTTCCTTGCTTGTGGCTTTTAAAGGAAAAGTAATACTAAAATTTTTTAAGTAAAAAATCTATTCTACCCTGCCCCAATAATTGCCCCTATCCTGCACACCATTTATTATTTTGAATGCTTTATTGGAAAATACCTGCTAAAACTTGGCTTCTGGTCATTTGAAATAAGGCAATGCAGGAAAGAATCCACTATGCGACGATCGATTGATCCTTCCTTCTGTATAGGGAGGAGTCAGGCTAGGATTGATCAATTGATCGTCGCATAGTGGATTCTTCCCTGCATCGCCGTATCGCCCTATTTCAAATGACCGGAAGCCAAGTTTTAGCAGGTATTTTCCAATCATTCAAAATCATTAAAGGATAAGTGTGCAAACTCCTGATGCCTTCATGGATGCTAGCTTTTGAACTGTGCGCTGATAACAATTTGGGAGGTTCTTCTACTCTGTAGCCCAACGAATGCGGTGTCCATGATTTCCAAAAATAGATTCAAATTTTGTCGGACCACAGGACAGTTTTACATCTTTCCTTAGTTCATCTTAAAGGAGAACTACACCACCCCCCAGCTATAAAAGCCCCCTTAACTGGCCTGCCTCAACCCCCCTCACCCTCTCCCTTATCGCATACTCTGTAACTTAAAAAAAACTGCCCCTATCGCAAACCTCAACCTAAAAGAGCAGAACCTGGGCCCCACCTTTAATTCAATCATAGAAGTTTCTGGCCTCACCGCCGATAAGAACCCTGCTTGCGTATGTGCAGTTCGGGCTATCAGAAATCCACTTTAACAGCATAGGGTCTGTGTCGGCGGCGAGACCCGAAGCTTCTGTGATTGAATTGAAGATGGCACCCAGGTACGCTGCTGTGCTGCTCTTTTAGGTTGGGGTTTTGCGATAGGAATTTTTTAAAATCTCCTTTAAATATTGCTTTCTGCCTTGTCCATTGCACACACAATACTATACACACAGTACAGATGAAATCTCCGAATTTTTCAATTTTACATTGAGAAGCATTAGTCTTAAATTGTTGCAACATTTGCCCGTGTAGTGTATGCCTCCCCATCTTTACTTCTAGGTGACCCAACCGCTCTAGGATGTTCTTTTTAGCATTACATAACTTAGGGGCACATTTACTAATCCACGAATCCGAATCACGAATGGGAAAAAATCGTATTGGAAACAAAAATTTTGGAGGATCGCAAATATCACGAAAATGCTTACGAAAAAATCGTATTAGTTAAATTGGTTAAATTGGCCATATTTTTCAGTTTCAACATTTGATATGTTGTCTTTATACAATTTGCAATTAAATATAGGGTTTCAATAATTTGCAAAGTATCCCATTCTCTTTTATTTACATGGTGCTCCAACTGGACAACATGCTAGCAACTAATAAATTGTGGCGGTTTTTATGTGCCAATATTAAGGAACTTCCTAATTCCTTTCTTTTTTTGTGTGGTACACTTAAAAAGAAGCGTTACAGGCACCTTCAAGAGCCACAAATACCTCACACTGGGCATAATCTGACCATTTGTGGTTCTTAAAGAATAAGGAATCCTTTTTTTTTTTTTTCTATTAATAAAATTACTCTAAACAGCTTCCCAGAATTGCCTACCTTTGTCCCTTCCGGCCTGGTTCCTGAGTTACAGGCTGTTCTATTCCTCTCCTTACTTGTTCAGAGTGAAGCTCTGCCCCCACTTCCTGTTCAGGTCTCTCACTACTTCGACAAGTCTAGTCGAAGTGGAGAGCCCTTCTGCGCATGCCTGGAGGCAGCAGCCAGTCTGTGCATTAGCTGGCTTCTTTTTCTTGATGAGAGACCTGAACAGGAAGTGGGGGCAGGGCTTCACTCTGAACAAGGAAGGAGAGGAATCGAGAAGCTTGTAACTGAGGAACCAGGTCAGAAAGAACAGAGGGACTAAGGTAGGCAATTCTGGGAAGCTGTTTAGAGTAATTTTTATTAATAGAAAAAAAAAGGATTCCTTATTCTATAAGAACCACAAATGGTCAGATTATGCCCAGTGTGAGGTATTTGTGGCTCTTGAAAGTGCCTGTAACGCTTCTTTTTAAGTGTACCACACAAAAAAAGAAAGGAATTAGGAAGTTCCTTAATATTGGCACATACTTATTCTTTAAAGTACCTGTAGCACATCATGTTTTAGTGCATATGTATCTCTATTCATTTATTACTAGCAGAACAATAAATTAGTAAAACAAACTGGGTTCATTGCAATAGTAAATACGGTTTAAGTTTAAGAGCTAAAGCTGGTCATACATTTTTAAAAGATCTTTTAGTTATCGTTGGACCAAACTTATCCTGAAATGACTGTTTAAAAGTACTATTTGTCCATCAACGAAAATGACCATATCAAGCGATATCAACTAGTTAAAAGCTAGGGAAACTACATGCTTGGTCCTGCAAACAATTGGACAAGGGGCAAATTTCATTGCTAAAATTTTTAAAACTGCTCAATTGATTTTCTGACCAATGTCAGATGAAAAATCGCTAGACGTGCAATTGTTCAGTGCCCACTTACCTTATGATAATTTGACAGATTTTTTGGATTACACTGAAATTGGTTGTTAGGGAGAGAAAACCGTTTATGGCTACCTTAGGAGGCAGATTTATCCAAATGTGAGTTTAGAGCTTAATACATAATATCCATCCATGTTCTATTCATTCCTATGGGATTTTTGAAGTGTATTTATCAATGGGTGAAATCATCATTTGATAAATACACTTCTAAAAGAGAAAACCCATAGTAACAAAGAGACGTGGGTAAGTTTTATGTATTAAGCTCTACATTCATATTTTTATAAATCTGCCCCTAAGACTCAAGGAGACAAGAGGAAACTGATCCCTGCCCAGTAGTTATGTGCAGGCCGGCCCGATGGGTTTGGGCCAACCTCGGCACATCCCCTGCGAGTTGCGGGCGGGTTTGGGCTAAGCTCTTCCGCTCACCCTCCCCGCCCGCAACCTTACACCGGCAGTTCTCTTCCGGCTTTTCTATTTATAGGTGCCTGCCCAGAAGCCCTGCCCCTTTTGTGACATCATCGTGGGGCGGGTCTATAAATAAAAAAGCAAGCAAGTTTGCAGTGCGTTTGGTTAGTGTGTAGGGTTGCCACCTTTTTGTTCCACAAAATACCAGTCTGGACTGAAAAGTGTATGGGATGGGTAGGTGACACAAAAGGTTGCAACCATAAGACAGGGAACCCACAGGTTCCAGTACCTCTCTTCATTTGCAGAATGACAGAGATTGGTTGGCATTGGGCTCTTTTGAACACTGGGACACCCTTTTGTGTATCCTTTTTGATAGTGATACAGGCTAATCTGTATTTGAAACCTGAGTGTGCATTTATCAAGGTTCTATTCATTACTCTCACAACCCTGGTTGTTTGCATATTTCTCTGTACATGGCCACTTTTATGTGTAGGTTGGTATGTTTTCTTAGATGAAGTAAGAAAGACTTGAGACATGTTTGGAATGCTGTGGCATTTAGCAAGCTTCTACTGCACCTTGAATCTCCGTCCCAACAAAAATGTTGCCTGAGAGGTCTCTGGCAGATTGATGTTGGTATGCCGAGCCTTTTCCCCCCCATATCTCCTTATCTCAGTACCTGTTGCTTTAGAAGCTATTATGGCTGATACTTTGACAGCTGCCTTCTGTCAGTATAGAAAGGCAGCCAGAGAAGAATTTATGAGAGGACGTCCACACAACAAGACAAAGTTTTTGCATAATGACAGAAAAATGTCTTACCATATGCTTTGTTTCATATGTTTACACTTTTTTTTTTCCTTGTATTTCTATATTCTGTCTCATTGAGGTTACTTAGTTAACCCGTATTCCACATAATTTTAATTTACAAAAACCGTTTTCAGTGGGACATCCCCTTTAAAACATTTTCAAATTTGTGTGCTGAAAGGGTTATGAGAAGGAAAGCACTACTCGTCACTTACATGTTTGCATAATGGAGTGTAGTCACGTGGCTGTGGATTTCCAAATGTAAATGTTATTATTACAGAAAAAGGAAATCATTTTTAAAAATGTTAATTATTTGATTAAATGTACCCTAAAGGAGATGGCCTTTCCGTAATTCAGGACTTTCTGGATAACAGGTTTTTGGATAACATGTACATTACCTGTATCTTTGTGTATGTCATCATCTGTTTAAGAGTTTACCCGCAAGCCAACATTTCTGTTATTTTTTTTAGGTCAGTACAAATAAGCACAAAAATAGATGCTTGTGTGTAACAATGATGACTATTCTTAGAACTGATCTTCCATTGCCTCTAAAGGACTGTTCATGTCTAATGCTGACATGTATGGTTCTAATTCCTATGTGGTACTGTTAATCTTTACTGCATTTGGAACTGAATATGTAATTGAGTTTTCTACTCTTTGTCCATTAAGGGAGAAAGAAAGGTAAAAACAAAGGTAAGCTTTATCAGAAAGGTCTATGTAAATACAGCCATAAGCACTTACAGTAATGCTGCACTGAGTCCTCTATAAAAAAAAAACCCCACAGGATTTCTTGTCTCTTTTTTTGTAAACATAATGTTCCAGTGTCTGACTTCATCTCTCTGAAACATCCTTAATTACCATGGCCAGATTCTGTGCAGTTCTCTCCTCTCTCCTGCTCCCCCTCCCACCAGAATGCTAAGAACCCCCTCCCTGCTCCCTTATGAATGTGTGATCTGAGCTGTAATGGCGGTGCCGAGGGCCGGAATTTCTCTAGCATACATGGTGGAGGGCCGCTAATGGAAGCCAGTTTTGGTCACTCCCCTTTTTGAACCACACCCACTTCAAACCACAGCCATTTTATCACAATGGTGGTAGTGCAGCAAAAACCCAAATGCTTGGTCCTCACTGCGGGGATATCAACAGTTATTCATATATGAAAGAATTATATTATGTCATATTAAGACACACCCTTAAATCCATTTGCCTCCTCCTCCCCTGTGGATAGCACAGCAACCCCCAGTACATAATTACACACCTTAGGGACCATTTAATGGCTGTTTCCAACTACTAACAAACTCCCAGAACAAACCCCTGCCAGGTTCACCTCTCACAGGCAGCACAGGGCAGGCAAAGTATCTCATACACAGGCAGCACTCTGCCTCCCTTATGCTGTCTGTGTGTGCCATACTCTGCCTGCCCTATACTGCCTATGTGCCATACTATGCCTACCCAATGCTGCCTGTGTGTTCCATACCCTTCCTGCCCTATACAGCAGCATAGTCCTGGCACTACATACAATGTCTGAGGTGTGAACAGGTAAACAATGTGGATGATTACAGCCTGAGGTGTGAACACTGCAGGGGGTGAACAATGCAGAAACTAAAAGGTGTGAAAAACACAGGGGATTACATGTTTAAACAATACAGGTGGATTACAGACTGAATCTGAGGTGAGAACCATGCAGGGGGCCAGTTAATCCCAGTACTGATACTATTTAAAGCTTACACAAAGGTAAGCCATCAAAGCAGCCAGACAGGTGGGGGGCTGCGGCCCGCGGGCCGCCAGTTGGACAGCACTGTTCTAGTTAATATCTTAATATTCTGTAATTTATCATATTAAAAAAACACACTTTCGGAAAAGCCATAGACCTTGCAATGTACTTTGCTTGCTCTAAATATCAGGGCTGTGGAGTCGGTAGATAAATTCTCCGACTCCTCAGTTACTGATACTTCCGACTCCTGTTTTTAATATGCTAATGTATTTTATACATTCATACAGTCAATGAAAAGCTTCATGGTCACTCAACGTGTTCGTTTATGCATTGCGTGCATTGGGCTTTATTCTTATAGCAGAGAAGTAATTAATTATGTTTGTGAATTGGGACATTTAAACTTGCTTTATTTTATTTTTTTTTATTCCCATTCAAATTTAGTAGGAGTCGGAGTCGGTTCATTTTTTGCCAACTCCGACTCCAGGTACCCAAAATTGCCGCTGACTCCGACTCCACAGCCCTGCTAAATATTGTTGTGTATATTGAAATGTATATTCAATCATTTTTTTTTTCATTTAGTCCCATCTGACCATACACACACACAGATGTGATGATTTGTTTTTTAAACAGTTATCTGTTCGTGTATGGTGGCCTCCTGGTCCATGCTGATATCCATTGATTATAAAGTGGTTTTGGGGTTGTGCATGTTTAAAAATGTTATCTTTTGATGCACCATGTAAGCCAGTGCATGATGGATGGGCAGATGAGGGAGTATCTTTAACCTGGCTGTGCCGTGTGTGGCCCCTCAGATGTTCTTTGTTTGATTGACTGCAATTTGCCCTGCTGTCTAAAATCTGCTATAACTGCCACAGCCCAAGGATGGGGGAACCCATCACAGATTGTTGTAAACATTTGTATTCTTCTAAAATACATGTCAGTATCACTTTAAACTAAATAGTGCAGTTCTTTTCAATTAATTACTTTAGAAACACTTTGTTTAGAACAAACACCATGGTGGTCAAAACAACATGTGTTATAACTTAGGATGTGTATATTGGTCAAGTTTTAGAAATGTATTTTTTTAGGTTTTTATTGATTTATGTTATAAAACAATTTGCCCAATAGGGGCCATAACACACAAATGTAATATAAATATCCAACATAAATCATGTATGAACAAAATTACAAAACTTTTACATGCATGACTTCAGGGTTTATGTATCCTTAAATATCCGTTCCCCTTTGCTCAGTCAATATTTCTTTCTCCGTTTCCTTTGCTTCCATAAATTATATATGTGAGTTGTTCCCCCACTCCTGCCCTGTGAAATTTGGTTTCAACAGTTCATCATTGTATTCATTACTCTGCCAATGTGAAACAGAACAATTACTTATTGACATTTTGTTTATATTTAATGGACATTTTCTAAATGTTGCTTTGACTAAAGTAAATAGAATAGATGCACTGCTGTCGGCCAGGACCCTAGTGACACATTATTATAAACAGCAGTCTTAAGGTTATTCCAAACCCTGTAACTTGTCTTTCTAATGGGATTCACATACTTAAAGGGTGTGCTTGATAAAAATTGTGTAAATGATGCATAGATTTTGGATGACTTCAAATGTGTTTAGAATTGTGTGATTCTGAGGTATTTAATAATTAATTCTCACATTTTGGCAGAATACCAAACTGAACACAAATTTGAGCAGAATTCCCCAAGAATTGCATGATCTGAAAATCATTTGTAACCTTCAGCTGAAGTTGTCCGATTTTCTTTGTATCTATTTGTGGCATCACTGTGGGTGGCCAGATAAAGATAGTGCTCTCGGATTACTAATAAATAGCTAAAACTTACTAAGAGGAGAAGCCGTTAGGCTTTCTGTCTACCCCCATGAATTTGCAACAAGGAATGTGACCAAAACATATAGCCTGAACCAGTGATGTCAAAAGATGAATGAAATGAATTCAAACATCTAATACACAGCATAACATGTTTTAGCAAGCTTTGCAGCATTCATTGTTATTATCTTTTGTTTATACAGCACAAACATAATCTGAAACACATAACACATTATACTGTACATTAGTCACGTCAGTGCGTGGCCCAGTGGAGTTTTCAGTTTAAGGTCTTTATCACGCTTTCACAACAAACTAAAGTTGGCCATACACATTTGGCAACCTAGCCAAGATGTATTATTATTATTTATATAAAAGCATTGTTATTCATAGTGCTTTACAGAGTGTGGTATATAAATACAAGACATAACAGTTTTTATATGCATAAAACATTTATCCAGAATAGATAAACTGTTTCAAGTGCATATTGTTATGGGTGAGGGAGATCTCTGCCTGATTTTGCCATCTTCGTGCTGGGCCAAATTTAACAGGTTTGAGTGTTGGACCAGGGGACCAAAGATCGGATAGTAGAGCAGGAGTATAGCTAATGTTTGTTCTTGCCCCTCTGCCAGATAACTGTTGGGCAGGCAGTTCCAAGCACACCAATAATTTGACCATTCAGTCTGAAGTTGTCAAGTCAGCAGCTTTTGTTAGCCCATATATGGCCAATGTATACATTCTGACGAATCCAAAATGGGTAAATGTGTTTTACTCCAAACTTCAATGATTAGCATTAAATGTTTTTTTTTTTTTTTTTTTAAAGGTAAATTTTTTATTGTTTTTACAACATGACAAAACAAAAATACAAACCGTGTTCAGTATATTGATATTGGAATGGTGTAGATTCAGGTTTAGGCCAATACAGACAAGGGTGTTATTGCTAGGCATTGTAGTTGTCACAGTGTAGGTGGCTGTGTTTAGTTCTGTCGGGTCAGTCACACTTAATGTAAGGGGATAAGCTATGCGTCCAGATTATCTTGGTTATACCAACATTCCCAGATCTTGTCAAACTTGTCATATGCGCCCCTTGTTTCGTAGGTTAGTTTGATAAGAGGAAGAGCTCCATTTACCAGCCTTCTACAAAATGCATAATTACTGTTTTTTTGGTGTAGAACATGAGTGTACGCAGCCTAACTCTGGCCGCATTGGTGGGTAGCATTTCGTCTATGACTCCTACCAAGCAAGTTATTGGGTCTACTATCTGCGGTGTACCCAGTTCATTTGCTAGTGTTTCCATTATTTTGGACCAGAATTCGTGTATGGGGGGACAGGACCAAATCATGTGAAAGAAGTTGGCCCCGGGGGATTTACATCTTGGGCAGAGGTCATCCTGTCTCCTCCCAAATCTCATCAGTTTTAGGGGTGTTATGTAGGTTTGGTGCAGAAATTTGTACTGTATGAGCCTATCCTTTATTGAGATTAGGAAGTTGTAGGCATTTTCTGTGGCTTCCTCCCATTGTTCTTGTGTTTGTTCTGGGATGTCTTGCATCCAAAGACGGTAGGCTCGATCAAAGGGTGGCTTAGTTGTTGTCATAATCTCTTTATATAGCCTTGATAGTAGTTTGGCTGGAGATGGGGAGAGCAGGATGTCCTCTAAGGTTACTGTGGTTATTGTGGGGGGAAGGGTGTGGAATTGTGTGTGAAAGGCGTGCCTGAGTTGGAGGTACCTATAAAATTGTATCTGGTTTCCTAGGGCTCTGTCTTGTAAATCTTGGTATGTGGGAAACTGAGGACCAAGTGTTAGATCACCAAGTTTCTTAAAACCCAGTCGTGGCCAGTAGGTATAGTCTTGTAGTTCCTGTAGGTCGGGTAGCATTAAATGTTTTATAAAAAAAAATCACTTTAGCAACAAATGTAGTGTCAAAACCCATTTTGGAGATGTAAATGGGAAGACAGATGGGGAATTGTGTGACATTCATGTTTGCATTTGCCATGAGTGGTGAAAGTTCTTTGAGATTATTCAGTCTAGTTGTTTGGAAAACTTTAGGCACTACTAGATACTGTAACTTAGATCTCTATACCTTACGTCTTTTTAACATTAAATAAAGGTACTGTTTTCTGATTACAGAGCAAGAGGACATTGTTTGCTATTACAGGGTTTTGGTTTCAAATTTTAAATGTATATTGCGTTATGGAGATCACACCTATTTACAGTTTTTTGCTTCTCGCATTAAAGGAAAAGTAACACTAAGTAAAAAATCTATTCTACCCTGCCCCAATAATTGCCCTATCCTGCAAACCATTAAGTATTTTGAATGCTTTATTAGAAAATACCTGTTAAAACTTGGCTTTTTTCAAATGAAGCCAAGTTTTAACGGGTATTTTCTAATAAACCATTCAAAATACTAAATTTCACAGTCATGTTTTACGTGAGTTTTGAAGATAATGTGTGTGTGTGAATGTGGTAAGGACATCATATTGTAGGCTCCTCTGGGACAGAGACTAATGTAAATGATGAATAATCTCTGTAAAGCACTGCTGACAGGTGTTGACGCTATATAAATAGCAGGACATGCATAAATAATAGGCAATTGATGTGCTGTTATTTTTTGTGTCAAACATACCTTATGGAAGTATGATCACATAGTTCTATCACACATGTAGGGAACAACCAGTACTTGCCAAGAAATCTTACAGCTCCTTTAGGTTGAAGACACATGGAGCTACTAGTAGCAGCTACTTGTCGTGGCTACTAAAATAGACAATGCTGATCATTTACTGATAACTATCTCTACGTGTATTTTAGCAGAGGCAATTCTCAGTATTGTCTATGGCAGGGGATTTTAGTTGCCGTGACAAGTAGCTGCTACTAAGTAGCTCTGTGTGTCTTTACCCTTGATGTTGCTGTAGGCCTCTTGGTGACCTCCCTGACCAGTTTTCTCCTTTCCTCATCAGTCTTGAAGGGACATCCTGGTTGTGGTACAGTCATTGTTGAGCCAAATTTTCTTCCCTGTGCTCCAATGTACCCAAACTTTATCTGAGCTCAGTCAGAGCCACTTAAATTGATGTCAGGTGTATACTTACTACTTTTTGAGATGAAACTGAATATGATTGAATTGAATATTAAAGTGTGCACGGTAATGCAACCAAGTTCTTCTCAAGTATGATTTTGCTTTTCTTTTTCACTTGTTTTCAGCTTCTTTGTACTGATGGTAATTTTGGAATGAAAGTGGAATAAGTTCTGACAGGATTTCAGTTTCCACTGTAAAATCAAACTCGCAGAAGATAATTAATGTCTCTCATTGCCCTTCTTCACCAGCTGCATCCACTTGTCACTGCTCACCGGTAGGATTTCAGGTCAGAATTCATCCTGTGTGAATATTGACAGGCTGATGCCATGCTTTTTCAAGGCTTACTGAGCATGGGGTGATTTAGAAATAATTGGCTTATTCATTGATAGTATTTTTCCACCAGAGAAGAAATTGCTACGTATAACATTTGCCTAATACATGGCTACTGGTATTAAGATTGCAATATCCAGCTGTGTGATCCCTGCAACAAATACAAACAGTTTTTAAAAATATTTGTTAGTTGCTGCAAAAGAAAGTCTGTTTTGCTTAGAGATGTCAACCATATATATCAGTGCTGTCCAACTTCTGCGGTGCCGAGGGCCGGAATTTCACTCGCATGCATGGTGGAGGGCCGCTAATGGAAGACAGTTTTGACCACTCCCCCATTTTAAACCACACCCACTTCAAACCACACCCATTTTATCACAATGTTCGCTGAAGGGATATCGACCATCATTCAAATGTTAAAGAATTATATTATGTCATATTAAGACACACCCTTAAATCCATATGCCTCCTCCTCCCCTGTGGATAGCACAGCAACCCCCAGCATATAATTACACACCTTAGGGACCATTTAATGGCTATTTCCAACTGCTAACAAACTCCCAGAACAAACCCCTGCCAGGTTCACCTCCCACAGGCAGCATAGGGCAGAGTATGGCACACACAGGCAGCATAGGGCAGGCAGAGTATGGCACACACAGGCAGCATAGGGCAGGCAGAGTATGGCACACACAGGCAGCATAGGGCAGGCAGAGTATGGCACACACAGGCAGCACTCTACCTCTCCTATGCTGCCTGTGTGTGTCATACTCTGCCTGTCCTATGCTGCCGATGTGCCATACTCTGCCTACCCTATGCTGCCTATACACAGGCAGCATAGTCCAGGCAGTACCTACAATGTCTGAGGTGTGAAAAGGGAAACAATGTGGGTGATTACAGCCTGAGCCTGAGGTGTGAACACTGCAGGGGGTGAAGAATGCAGGGATTAAAAGGTGTGAACAACACAGGGGATTACATATTTAAACAATACAGGGGGATTACAGTTTGAATCTGAGGTGAGAACCATGCAGGGGGGGCAGTTAATCTCAGTACTGATACCATTTAAATCTAACACAAAGTTAAGACATCAAAGCAGCCAGACAGGTGGGGGGCCACACAGAGGGGGGTCGAGGGCCGCATGCGGCCCGCGGGCCGCCAGTTGGACAGCACTGATATATATATATCCATATGTATGTATAACTTTATTTATAAAGCGCCACAAGGGTACGCAGCGCTGTACAATCTTACAATATAAAAAATTACACACAGGGAGGACAAGTGTTATAATAAATACAATAAATAAGTGTAAATACACAGGGAATAAGTGCCATGAGGTATGAGACCCGTAGATTCCTAGAAATATAGACTATTGGTCACCTCAGACAGGCCTGCCCAACCGATATCTGCCCATAAATCATCCAGATGTTGATTGGGCAGGTTTAAAATACCTGTAGAGCAAGGAGTGCTTTGGTTCATTCATACAGTCTTTGCCCCAACAGCCTGTATTGTCAGTGTGATCTGATCGTTTGGCCAGTGCACAGAATGATCGGATCAATCTAGTATCACCATGCATATTGGAAAAGATCTCCTTGCTTGGTGACCTAAATGAGCAGATCTTTCAGTGTTTGCCCAGCTTTCCTGTTTCCAGTGTTCTCCCCAGCCCCTTTTAGCTGGGCACGTTTTCTGTATTTTTTGTAATCCGTCTCATGGCCCAATCACATAGTTCCTAAGGTGTTGGTTTGCTTAAGTGTATGTTCCAAAATGAAGGAGGCTTGAACAAGGCTCGTTATAATAAAAAAAAAATCAGTTTTATGTGCTGTTTAGATTTGGAGCTTTGTCCGAAGGTGAACATCTTCCTGCCTAGTGAAAAATTCCCTCAGCTCTGTAGCTCCTCTTTACTTCTGTTATATATAATTTGGTAGTTGATTACAAGAAGCCTGGGGGGGGGGGGGGGGGTATAGCATGATGGTAGAGGGGCTGTGCTATGGTGTCATGGTAGTTGTGGCAGCTGGACTGGGCAACATATTTTCTGTAGCAGGAAAACCAACTTTTATGGGTAAGAAAAAACTGCATGTTTTGTCGCCCTTGCTAAATTGCCTCCAGCATGGATGACAAATCTTTTGGAAATAACTTATATAGCAGAGCAAATCTGAATCACAGCTTGTTAAACAAGTTACTCATGTAATCACAAGAAATCGTGTGGGTTTTTTTTGTTTTGTTTTTTTCAATCGTTTACATAAGTAAACTGTACATGTGTGAACATTTTATCCAACACAAAGGTATTTTTGGATGTCTTGCTCTCAACCTATAGCCTGTTCAGTCTCCAGTACCTGGCTTGATCCCTTTTATCTAAACCAATAAGAAGAGCCCAGACTTTCGCAGTGGGGTCTGTTCTAAGGCTTCCACCACATGGGGCGGATTCTCGACCCATGTGCCTGCACCTGGAGCCATTGCCCGGGCCTGGTTGCAGGCACACTGAGCAAATTTCGGCATGTAACTGTATACTCAAGCAATTACGCTCCAAATTCCATTCAGTGTGCCTGCATCCGGGCCAACACAAAGGCTCTGAGTGCAGGCACATTAATAAACTTTTTGAAGGATAGGGGCATCTACATGTTCCATGAGCCATAGTAATCATTCTTTTAGGGAAAAGCAAACTTCTTCCTTTTTCTTTCTTCAGATCAATGGCACACAGGGCAATTCTGGGGCACTTTCCCTGCTTCTTTGTTCCTAACTATAAACACTTTGTAAACCTGTAATAGCTCAGTTGCTGCTGCCCATTCTTTTCAGTGTCATTAAACTTCCATAATAGTACTGTCAAGGTAACTATCTAAACGCTGTCACAAAAGCGTGACCTTCAGTAGCCAAATTTCTCATGAATTGGAAAGCTATTTGTGTTTAGTGAACAATAACTGTTCTATTAATCTCAGACGTAAAAGCTTGTATTTTATTTTTTTTTCATCCTTGCTCAGTGATCCTAATTTAATTGAATTATGATAGCTTTTATGTCTATTTAGATAAGAAATTGTAAAGGTGTTCTGTAATCAAAAGCTTTTCTGTCTCGCCCACTTAGCTTTTGTATACAATTCTATGCTGATGATCCGCTTTTCTCTGCCTGCGTTTTGCACAAAGACTGAGAAAAGCCGATCCGTTCCTATCTGCTCCTTTGTGTAGCTCCACAGACAGGCAATGCACCCTGTCACCATCTACACTGAGTGGATTTCAGCCCAAAAATGGATACTTTTGTGCTGGTCACTGGGGCTACTTGAAGTAACAGATGGGGGAGGGATCCGCTACTTGCTTCTAACGTACAAAATGCAGGCAGAGGAAAGCAGATCATAGATCACGTATAGCGTGCCCTCAGCCTTAGGACAGCTTATTGAAGTAGAGCTGTTTCAGGCACTGAGCAACAGTTTCTAAGGAGCCCAAAAACATGGTGTATAAAGCCACATCACAGTGACATGTCAGGTGATAGTTGCCTAAAAATGTGTTTTGGGGCACCACATTTTTCAACTACTTAAAAATGCGAGACTTCTGAAAGCATGTGAACAGCCATGTAAGCTGTTACTTTTCTTGTCATATTTCTCTAACCTCTAAGTCGGCGACTAGAAGGGGGGCCTCATGTGACATAACTGCTCAATTAGTTTGCTTTTCATTCTGACTTGCATGCTCTGGATCAAAACAAACTAACTCTATGTCCCATGTGGCCTCAAGTCAGTGACTAACAAGTTATAGAGATGCGAAGAAGAAAGTAGTAGTCTGGCTATTAAATTAGACATCCATTCTCTCTAACATTATAGCCTTTATACTGTATATTGGATAACTAACAATATTGAAAATATTTTCTATTTTGCACAGCCTACCTTTTTAGGCAGTTTTATTTTTGCATTAAACTGTTCCTTTTAAATGGGGTTTGTTATCTGGGATTAGGGATGAATTGAATCCACTATTTTGGAATTTGCTGAACCCTAAATCCTTCGTGAAAGAATCCAAATCCTCAATTTTTATATGCAAATCCGTTCATGAGAGGGGAAAAGAAAACCACAATGAAACATTTTCAACTTCCATGATTTTAAGAATTTGGATCGGCCAGGCATGTGGGTTTAGCAAAATCAGAATCCTGCTGAAAAAGGCCAAATCTTGTCCGAATTCTGAACCAAATCCTGGATTCAGTGCATTCCATATCTGGGATATATGGTGCACTTTCCATTGCATACAGTTTCCTGTATAATAAGAATCCACAGTGCCAGCCTGTGGTTTTTTTTTTTTTTAATATTTCTTAAATTAATGTGTACTCAAAAAAAACTTGGGCCTTTATATTGCCAGTTGCTGAAGCCACAGAAATTGCACTTCTTTCAAAAGAAGATTTGCGTGCTGTATTTCATCTCACCCTCTGCCAAGAAATGTGATTTATTTTAACATACTGAGGGGAAGATGTTATTTCCTCTTCAGTGTCCTAACTGCTTGGTAGTGTTACCAAGAAACATAGGAATTAGACTGTCCTTATTGTATACTGGCAAGTTGTGAGCTACAGTGGCTAAAAAGGATAGTTTAAACAACTAGATAGAGGATATCAAGTAGTAGTTTTTTTTAAGTTGTGCCTTATTCTTTATGATGCAACCTTAGGCATTGTGCTTTGTGCTCAGTGATTTGTGTGTGGGTATGTATATAATTCATTTAATATATAATATAACACATGGGATTCACGAAATCCAGGATTCAGTTTTGGATTTTTTTTTTTTTTCCATTTAACCCTTTAACATGCAAACTAGGATTCAATGCTGGAGGGTTATTGCAGTTTGGACATATCACATTATAAAAGACTTCAGCTGCAAAAACTTTCTCCTTACGTCTAAATTAACATTCCCAGTTTCCCCCTGAAAATGTGTTTGCCCATAGCATTTTAGGGGCACATAACAATTTACTTCAAGAGCTACATAACTGTGAGTTGCATATGACTATAAATTTAATCCTGCAACTTAAAAAGTCTTCATACCAAAACATGAATAGATTTTATATGTAATTAAATGTCATTTTCTGTTACCTTGTGCCACTAACAAATGTGTCCTTGCTTCTAAAGTATTACTAGACTTTATATAAATAATTGTATATCCATGATAGCAGGAATACGAAATAGTTTGAAGAAAAAAAAAGGAAAAGTTCCATTATCTGATTATTAAAAAAAAAAGTGTGGCTTATATTACTAGTCATTTAACAGAATGTAAGCATCAACAACAGAAGTGACTTGTGTTGCTTCATACAAAATGATTTATACTGTGTAGATTTTAACATCAGTTTTGGCTACAGTGTAAATCATAGATAGGATGCTGTTTAGCTGAAGCACTGGAAAAGCTCATCCTCATGGTGAGAAGTGGTATTACAAGTAGTAATGACTATTATGGCAGTTTGTATGTTGTCTCGTGTCTGCTGGGTTTCTCTGTGAATGTAGAAGGAATATTAGGCTTTAAGCACTACTAGGGACTGGTAAGAATGATGAACAGTCTATGTGAAAGTGCTGTGAATAAGTGTCAGCACTATATAAATAAATGGGGAAAGTGTTTAAGGCTTCCATTGATCTGAAATGTCCACATAGTATAGGGTGTGTATTTGTGGTGAAAACTCAGATATTCTTTATTTTTAATGACACCATATACTATTAAGGGCTATGGCAGACATTACATATTCTCTGTTGCCATTTGAGAACATGGTTGTGTGCCATTAACTGTTTGGATTTGCTTTTTGGCAATGGCCATTTTAAGTAGCATTTATTATGGCTTAAGTAAATGATTTCTGTTTTATATAGTATATATGTTTCTTTCTCGCCTTATTTCAGCCTAAGTAAAGGATTTTTGGAGTGAATCTGTGCTTCCCCCATAATGAAAGGCAAAGAGATTTCAGTTACCTGAATCCTATCGCTTCAACCTAGAGCTAGGGGAGAGTGGTGTTAAATTACCCGGCCCTCTTAAAGTGATACTGACATGAAAAAACTACTTTTCAAAATATGAATCTACGTAAAAAGTCACCTATAGGTCATGTTGATCATTTTTTGCGGATAGGGCTGCTTTTGTAATTAATTGTTACTCAAAGTCCCTACACCTGACTGTTTTGCCAACCTGACTGTCCCTTCTCAGCCTGTCAGTTACAGCTTCTAATGCTAACAGACTAGTGCTGCACAAACTTGGCAGCCCCCTCATAGAGGAACATGGGAGATCAGACAGGTAATGTAAAAGCATCTGAGCATACTTTTATGGCAAAATTATAAATAGCATGCAAAGATAATGTTATGACAAATGTAAAAAAGATTTTATTTCTGGTGTCAGTATCTCTTTAAATAAGTGTACTATTTATTTTTTGTAATTCCCTTCCTCTTTGGAAGCTATGTGTTTTGTCAACCCTAATGGCAAGTGCACACTAGGCATATGCCCCACTTCTCTCTGCCTTCATTTTGGAGACAGGCGGATAGAAGAGGATGCTCGTGCCCCTGAAGCACATTGTAGTGAGCAGTGCTGGATTTCTGATCCGGGCATCCCAAGGCCGCCCCCTTTTGGGGGAGAGAGGTCCCCATTGCGCCATATGGGAGCAAAATGTCAACATTTTGGTGTGGCAATCCCTAGGCCCTGGTCATTGTGGCCTCTCCACAAATCCGGGCCTGGTAGTGAGGCAAATGGCAATTGTTACACACTGTAATACGCATTTGTGTTTACTTGCACTGACAGGGCCAGTGTTGGCCTAATTGCAGCTGCATGGAGCGAGGCAGGTGTCGGGCTGAAAAATGCGAAAGCATGTGTTTTTTGGGCCCATCTCCACCTAACGTCAAACTGGTCTCAGGCTTTTGATGTGCCTGTTAAACACAGAAGCGTACTGGAGTACATGTAATATATGTATGTATGTATATTTTTATTTATAAAGCGCTACTCGTGTACGCAGCGCTGTAAAGTTGAATACATTAATACAAACGGGGTTATTAAGATAATAGATAAATACAAAGTATAACAATAAATACAAATAAATACAAGATACAGTTGCAATACGTTAAGAGTCAAAGACACAAGAGGATGGAGGTCCCTGCCCCGTAGAGCTTACAATCTATATGGGAGGGTAACTTACAGACACAAGTAGGCAAATATAAGTGCTGTAGGTCACAGTGGGTGACACTACAATATAAGTGCTATTTCCCAGATCAGGTGCTGGGCGAGTGCTCCAAAAGGTAGTCTTTTAGTTTGGATTTAAAAAGACTGGGGGAGGATTCTCTCCGGAGGAAATCGGGGAGGGCATTCCAAATGTAAGGGGCAGCAAGGCAGAAAGGTTTAAAACGGGAAACAGCAGTAGTTGTGGGGGGCGCAACCAAACGATTGCTCTGCGAGGAACGAAGGAGTCGGCCAGGAACGTACGGAGGCACAAGGGAAGAGATACAGTGAGGAGCAGAGGAATGGAGGGCTTTGAAAGTTAAGAGAAGGAGTTTGAAAGATATTCTTTGTTTAATTGGAAGCCACGATAAGGACTTTAGCAGGGGAGGGGCCTGAACTCTCCTGGATGAGAGGAGGAGAATTCTGGCTGCAGTATTTAATATAGACTGTAGGGGGGAAAGATGGGAGTTAGGGAGACCGGTTAGTAGCAGGTTGCAGTAGTCCAGTCGGGATAGGATGAAAGCATGCATGAGCAGCTTAGCTGTTGCAGTAGAGAGAAAGGGAGGGATTTTGGCAATATTGCGTAAGAAAAAGTGACAGGTTTTGACAGTGGAGTTAATGTGGTCAGAAAAGGAGAGACTGGAGTCAAAGATCACCCCCAAACAACGCGCCGAATCGACAGGATTAATGAGGGTGCCATCAATAGAGATAGAAAAGGGGGGGGGGGGGGGGGGTAGGACCAGGCTTAGGCGGAAAGATCATTAGTTCAGTTTTTATTAGGTTAAGTTTGAGGTGGCGTTGAATCATCCAATTAGAGATAGCCAGGAGGCAGTTAGAGATTTGAGTCTCAGTTTCAACTGTTAACAAAGGGGTCGACAGATAAATTTGGATATCATCAGCATACAGATGGTATTAAAAGCCAAATGAACGGATAAGATCTCCCAAAGACAGCGTGTAAAGGGAGAACAACAACGGCCCAAGTACAGAGCCTTGAGGTACCCCCACATTAAGAGGAACTGGAGATGAGGTTTTATTAGCGTAGGAGACAGTGAATGAACGGTTAGAAAGGTAAGAAGAAATCCAGGATGCAGCCTGACTACGGAGACCAATCGAATGCAGAATTTGCATCAGGAGGGAGTGGTCAACCGTATCATCCACTTTTGGAGGCAGGAGGATAGAAGCAGATGCGCACCAAAACACCTAGGGGGGAATTCACAAAAGTGGTGATATTGAGACAAAATAAAAGTGGAGATAGATTTGTCGGATTTTCCACCGTATTCACAATCCTCTATCATCACTTTTGTGAATTTGTCTTTTAAACAGACTGTTTTCAGATTTTGTCAATTTCCTGACATTTTTTTTTATGAATTTGCCTTTAGCTCTTAGTAAATCTGTCGGTGCCATCAAACCCAGTCCCACATCTACAGGAGCCTTGAGATAAGGAATTTACCTGCAGGATTTTGCATTTCATATGCCATTTGTCATTTCACTTTGGGGGCATTTCCTGAGGGGTAATTTTAGTTTGCCCAGGAAAACTATACAACATTTTTTTCAGGACAAGCTGGGCTTTCTAATGTATTCTATATTTCTGTGTAATTCCACTTCTGTAACGAGATTTAAGGGTCTAAATACAGTCTTCTCTAGCCCCTACTCATTACTGGTCAGCAGCAATCCGGCTCCCACACTAACATGCCTGGTGAATAGAGGTCCAACAGGACTAGGGCCCACTGGGTTTTTATCCAGTGCCCTGTTGGGGGCCGGTCCAACCTTGTACCCCAATATCCCTGTTTGGGTGCCAGTGTGCCTGTGCTGCTTGCTGATCACCAAGATGGCTGCTGGGAACAGGTGGGGGATCAATGCTGTTAAGTAGTTCTGTAGTTCTGGACATGCTATAGGGGCACAGATAAGTTGGGGCAAATGTCAGTGAAGTGGTTAAAGAGGGGGCACTGCTGCTAAAACTAAAAATTTGCCTGGGAGGCTTTACTTTTGCTTTTAATAAAAATGTTTACAATATATACACACAAAATGTTATTATTGCCTCACTAATTAAGCTAAAACTAGCATAATCATGCAAATGTGAGGTAAAAACTTTTTATACATAAGATATAAATTAAACTTTTTTTAATCAGTGTTTTACTTGTTTATAAAATGTTAATGAGGCTTTTTGCACCTATTGTTCTAGGGTTAGACAGAAACTTGTCCCCTAACAATGGGCTGCTAATCCCCATTAATATGTTAACGATCCCCCCAATGGGGCCCCTGCCTTAGGTGTGAAATGGAGACTGGGTGAAACAAAACAGAAGAGTTTAGAATTAGTCTCACAGAATTACACTGAGCTTGAAAAATGTTGGTAAAAAATGTTGTTAAAACGTTGTATAAATGTCGTTTAAACGACAAATTCACAAAAGAGTCTGTAAACTGTCTTTCTTTCACCAAAAACGGAAAAGTGCCGGTTGAGTCGGAATTTAGGCAGATTTCTGTTTGTGAATCTGGAGAAAGTGTTTTCCACCAGTTTTTCCACCTCTTTTACTCCAAAAAAGGGCGACCTCCACTTTTGTGAATTCCCCCCCTAGTGTGCCCTTGCCCTAACTGCATAGTTCTGTTTACATCCCTGAAACACACTGTAGTGAGGAAATGGCAATTATTACACAGGAATTTATATTTTTAATATAGATTTGCTTCTGTTGTGTACAGAAGCTCTTCTCCGACAGGGTACTTCATTTCAATAGGATGTTTTAGTTTGAACTGAAAGTACCAGTCCCAGTCCTGGAGAAGGACTAAGACAGCTTCTGCAACTTCTCCTTTGTGTGGGAGCTGGAAGGGGCAGTTAAGGTTGCCCCTCTACTGACTGAGCTGGGGAACATGCCCCATGAACCTTTAGCCTTACAGTGCATCTGGGAGAACATGGGCTGAAAGTAGAATGTAAAAGGTACAAATGAATTCTGAGAGTAGAAAAGCTTCTGTGATTCACAAAATTTTATTTTTCAAAGCATTCTCTTCAATTGCCAGCTGAGATCTTAAATTGGTTCCTGTGGGCATAATGTAATATGAGCACAACAGAAGAAACTGCTTGTACGTGGTAGCTGTAATTTACTGTGCGAAACACATTGTAGTTTAGGCCTCCTGAATGCTTGCAAGCAGTGGCTGCTTTAAACATAGGCATATCCCATTCTTCTGCTTTTACATTTCCATTCTGCTGTTTTTAAGCTGTGTTTTGTGTGTTTTCCATATTGTCTTAGCTGAGCAGGGCAAGAGTTAAACTTACATACTATCTCCCTCTTTCTAGTTGTCCAATGGCCCTTTAGCTGTTATACTGCATCTAATAGGATTCCCTGACCACCATCAGCAGCTTAGCAACAGTTGGAGGGCTGACGATTGTTTCTCTCTGATGTATGTACTGAATTTTTAACATACTGCACAAATAGGTCCTGAGTACTTTTATTTGCCTTTCGCTCTTGGTGTTTCATCTGATGCTGAGGGTTCAGGGCAAATGCCCTTTCTATCCTTTCAAGCAGGACTTGAGTGTTGAGACAAATTGCTACACAGAAAAGAACTAAATATATAGTCTGGAAAAGCAAAATCTTTGTGTCCAGTGTATATAAATCAAAACTCAGCAAGTTGTATATAACATTTATATAATATTAAAAATGTACAAAAATCTCTCATGAATTAGGTTATTTGGTTTAACAAGCAGTTATTTTTATACATTCTTTATTTTTTCCAAAGAGAGTTTTGGGAGGGGTACAGAAAGCAAAGAAGAGTGGTAACAGGGTAACAAAGATTTAAGAAGAGAATTCTCGCTTACATTTTGCTTGAGTCTTCTAGAACACCAATATGAATTATGAAATAAGATTTCCATAATAAGAGAATGAGTAGTCCCATCTTACTCATATGATAACAGTAATTTTATGACAAAATGGAACTGATCACGCTATTGTACAACACTACATGAGACAATGTGGTTGTATCACTGGAATATGTTGACGAAAGTATTTTCCTGCGATAATGCTGGATTGCAGCATGTAAAGTGTTTAACATGCAGCAATTGAAGTGAAAATTTAGGCGAAGGCATTTTTGAAGGAATTTGTCATCCAGACAGTTGCAAACAACAAATCTCGCCTTGTGCCGTCGCCCTTACAAGCACGTGCTGTAGGAAATTCAGCTGCCATAGCAGACAGTGGTTGGATTACAATGCTTCTAAAATCGTACTTGTAGTTTCCCTAGAGAATAAACAAACCTGTAACTAGTGCTTAGGGCAACATACCTTGTATCATGATTTTAGTCTCATGTTCTTTCTAAATCACAAGCTGAAAAATTTAATTTCAGCTACTTCCTGGTTTAGCATGAAGATCCATCCCCTTCTCTTTTCTGAGCTCTCCTCCTCTCTTTGACAGTAAAGACAGTAAGGGTGAAGACACATGGAGCTACTAAATTAGACAATGCTGATCATTTACTAATAGTTGTCTCTACGTGTGTTTTAGCAGAGGCAATTCTCAGTATTGTTTGGCGTTTAGTAGCTATGAAAAAGCAGCTAATAGCAGCTCTGTGTGTCTTCACCCTAAGGGTGCCTGCTACACATACTTGATTGATTTCTACTGGAGCAGGAGGCAGCAAGTGTGCACAGTAGACATCTTTTTACTGTTTTCATGGTCAAAGTGTAATATTCTGCCTGCAGTTGAACCAGTGACCTGCAGGTTGCTGTGCCGTATCTTTTACCACTGCTATATTTCAGCACAGTTGAGGCTGATGCCACACATAGTGTATGGCGTATATTTTTGGCAGGCTGCAAAACGCTTGCCGAAAATATACACCATATGCCCCCTACCTGCCTGCACCGGAATGAATGGAATACGCTCGGGTGCAGGCACATGTAGCCAATATCCGCATAAAAACGCGAGAGAATGCAAATTCTTGTGTTTTTATGCGTATTTCGGCTACAAGTGCCTACACCCGAACGGATCTTTTTCGGGTGCAGGCACAGGTAGGAGTGTACGCATATTTTCGCCAAAGTTTTTCAGCTTTCCGAAAATATATGCCTGGTGTGGCATCAGCCTTAGGTGTGTTATTAGGTGGGCTGTCTAGAGTATTTTTAGGGGATTTTAAAAGGCTTACCTTAACTAGAGGCTTAAAAAACTTTTAAAGTTGCCATTGTGTCATATTTAGTCAAGTTCCACTTAACAAAAAAAGTCAGATGGCACTCACAGAAAGCAGAGAACAATGTACTTAAAAATTTCTGTCATCACTACATATCGCACAGATCCAATAATGAATATATTTCCCATTGTTCCTTTATACATTTATAAGGCCATTGTCTGTTCTGCTATTTCAGATGCACATTAAAATTTCTCTTTGGTATTTAGGGGACAATTTGTCTCAACTGCCAACATCCTGGATCAATACTTAACATTATCAATGTTTGGCTGCACTTAAATACAAATTGGTGTGTGTTTGCTTATGTCTGTACATGTATAACATGTATAACTAGTGGCTAAACAAAGTTACAGTAAATATTTATTTTATGTCAAAGCATGTTTGGTGCCATGTTTTATCTAACTGACTTAGAGGGGCATTATCAGTAAATCTGGCCCATTTATGTAGAAAAGCAGTTTCAGAACTGTTTATCACTTATTTCCTTAACTCCAATATTATGATCATCGCATTGATTTTAATTACATTTGTATACTGGCAAAGATTCAATGACTAGAGTAGTATCCGGCATAGCCACTCTTGTGGGATGCGTCATCCACTGTGAATTTCACGCTGCATAGGAGGAGCCACTGAAACCACCCCTACTTGCTAATACTTGTATTGTCAGGATATAAACATTCTTAATTCAATGTGGAATGGGCATTTTGAGGTTTTTCTCCATCCTATTAAAATAACCCAGAGAAGAAAACCCTGTGCCATATAACAAAATAATTTTTCTCGTAAGAAGGGTTACCCTATAAACTACTGAATCAACCCGTTCACTACGCCATAGTCTGACTTTTGTTTATACACATGCACTGCTTTTATTTGAGGATATCTATTGTTGGAGTGTCTCCTGGCCCTCATCCAGAGTTCACATTTTTGAGAGCAAGGAATTACTACACAAATGCTGTATCCATAGTTCAGAAAGGGGACTTGGAAAAACATTGACGTAGCCCTAGAAGGAGGAGAGTTCTTCTGTGATGATTACATAGCTAGTTTTGATAAAATGTGTCACCGACATTAAGGCTAGTGCCCAAGGGCAGATTATTGACCCTGACCGGTGGATAAGCACATGCTGAAAATCTGCCCCTCCACTTTAAAAATCTGCAAGTTGTGCCTGCATAATCTAGCTGTTTCTGGCTGAAAATACGCTGTTTGTGCCTGCACCTGGGCCAAAGTAATGCTTCTGGATGCAGGCAAAACTTTTAAATTCTTTAAGCGTAGGGGCAGAATCTCCAGCCTGTGGCACTAGCCATGCCCAGAAGGTGCCCATAATTGTACCTACAGAAAAACAGCTTTGTATAAATGGTACCCTGATACGGTTTAAAGGAGAAGGAAAGGCATCTTGTCATTTTATTGCCAATAGATAAGACACAATAGTGCAAGCTAGAATGCTATATTTATTCTGTAGAATGCTTTACCATACCTGAGTAAACAGCTATAGAAGCTCCCTCTGGTTGAGCGGATAGCAGCTGTCATTTAGGCTTGGTCTGACTTTACTTTCAGGCAGAAGTGTGCTGATTTTAGCAGAGAGAGAGAGGCAAACTGAGCAGGCTTGCGCCATGCCCTGAAGGATTTTTCTAAGAGCAGGAAGTTTGACACAGAAGATCATGTTTACGGAATAAAAGGAAAGAAATGTGGTGTTTCTTTTCACTGAGGACTCAAAGCAACAGTTCTATAAGTGTTTGTGTCTGTATTTACATAGGCCTTTCTGATAAAGCTTACTTAATTTTTACCTTTCCTTCTCTTTTTAGTGCAGTGGTACTCCGTTAAATTTGTTGCACGTGGTTAAATCTGCGCTACGCTACTGCAGGCGACTAGTCTCGAAAAATGTCTTACAATTGCTTAACATTGTTGTAAAACATTACTTGTGGCAGTTAATCACAGGAAGTTGGCCTCCTCTTGCATTTTCCCACCATTAGATATCTCCCACCTTTATATGGGCATATTGGGAAAAGATCCCCTTGCTTGGTGACCTCACCAAACGAGCAAATCTTCCTGTGTATGGTCACCTTTACTTGCGGTGATTGCAATGGTAAGGCATTTTTGGGAGATTTGTTGGCCTCAGTAGCGCAGATTTAACCGCGGGTAACAAATATTGCCTTTGCCCTAAGCAGTGACAGGACAGTAAGCAGAGATCATAACTGTATTGTCTTTTTAGGCTTTTTCATCTTTCAGGCCCCCATTGCTTTGAACCCCCCTAGTGGGGAGCAGCCTTGCAGTTGATTAACTTTTGAGAGTATTGGATGATGGAAAAACAAGTTTCATTATGCTCAAGGGCCAGCATTAAAATAATAACAATACCATCATACATAGAAGCTTGTGGAGCCCTTGAGCAGTCTTGGGACCATAAAAAAAACCACTTGGGACATATATACCTTTAGTTGAATGCCTTGGTAAACCTAAAACAGACTTTTGTGTACACATGTTATTTTGAAGCAAATCATTTTTTATATTCTTACTATCTTCTGACAGATAATTGCAGGCAATTGGTACCTCTTAAGATGAATTATACACTTCAGTTGGACAGCCCTGTTGTAGAGAATTGTTTATCTAACCCCCTTCTTTAAGATCAGAACCTGTGATAAAAGCTGTAAAACAAAGAAAATTGCCCCATAATTAACATGCATTATTGCAATGCATATGTCACTCTGTTATCAATGACGGTCTCTAATACTGTCACTACCTCCTATTGTACATGCCCCCTAGATATTAAACTGTTACACATGCTTCTCTGGTCTTTTTTAGTTTGGTTTGTTGTATTTTTATTTCTCTATTTCTCCCCATACAGCCCTGCAGAATAAATGAACTATCCTAATAGGTCCCTGTTCGACTTGATGATTTTCAGCAGGAAGATACAATGCTTGGTTCATGAGCAAGGAAGGGACAAAGGGTGAATAAAGAACTCTTGATAGCAACCCCATCATTTCCCATTATGTGTAAAATATATATATAATATATAAGGTATAGATAGCTTTTCTTGTCAGTTAGCATGGGCAAGTTCTTCTGCATATATAAATTTTACACATGGTTAGCTGTTTCCTGCTGTTTACCTTTCACACTAAGCCTTCTCTTTTCGGAGGTGTGAGTTCTTCAAAAGTTAACTGTAATGGATGATTAGATTGCAACAAACACGCATAACTGGGACTTCATATAAAGGAAAATACACTAGCATATTTGTGTTTATGAATAACAAATAATACTGCTAACACTGCAAAGAGCTGCTAGCAAAAAATAAATATTCTGGTAGAAACAGGCATTTCTAAGAATTATTCTCTACATGTGATTGCTTACCAAACCCACGCAGCGCTGGGGGCACTGATTCTTAAAGTGCCCACAGCAGCACAGATAAAAACTTTGTTTTGTTAGGGTAATGTTGGACTTGGGGGGCAGGAGGCTGGAGGATCAATGTAAACTGTGCCTCAACATGTGGGACTTTATTTGCCTCCATCACCAAGGTCACCCCTATGATGGCGCTATTTGAAACTGTGTCACTGACTAACACAGGTGTATAATGGGTGGGTTGGTGGGGAGGTAGGGAAGAAATTGAAGATTAGTGCCTAGAAGTTTCTAAACATCTAATTTGCGTATATGTACTGCAAACATTGGCAAATTATTATGCAAATGTATGTTTTTAAAATGAATTGGTTTCAATCCCATACCTCACATACGATTTGTAAGCCAGTTTGTCAACTTTCTAAACTATAAAGATTTGATACAAGTTAATACATTTCTTTGCAACCTCAGACACATAACTTGCAACATATGTATCAATGGAGTATCAGTTGCTCTTTGTTTTTTCCGTTTTATTTGTTGGCTTTCACTATTTGTTCAGGCATGAAACTTTCACAATCCTATTACCACAAACGTTGAAGCTACATCACATTGTATATTACCATTTCAGTTTATGTATAACAGTTGCTCTTTTAATAGACCTTAGTTATGCTCAGGGAGTACTACTACACTACTGGTGTAAGTGATCTGGCATACTGAAGTGTTGCTGGTTAACATGAGAGGCAAAATGAAACATTGCATTTCAAAACATCCCTTTTAGAAAAAAGTAAGATTAGCAGCTGGGAAAAGTTGTCATAGTGTATTGTTGGAAAACAATAAAAATGTTTGTGTAGGTGAACTACCTGCTCAAATAATTCATTTTAAATAAGTTGTAGCCACAAGGCCTTTCAAAAGGAGCTCTTTGGTCTGGGACCATCAGTTGCTCACAGACATAGACACGATTACCAGACATTTGCACAGTGTGTTATATTTGGATCTATGCTTGTAAGGTGGAACTTAACCAGAGTTATGCAGCTATTTATATCATGTATGTTTGCTCATTTTTTTCTACTTATTTGTTTCCTGCAATACCCTCAACAACCTGATATTTCAGGTACAAGACCTGCTGGGATTCTCTTTAAAGCAACAGCAAATTAGTGTCCTGTAACCTTTTGCTCATTAGCTTATGTTCCGCGAACACTGGTGTAGGCAGGCCATGAGTACTATGAATAATGTACTTATGCTCTGAATAACATCAGCTTTTTAAAGTTATCTGCCCTGTAAACATATTTATTGGTTAACTGGCTCATTAACTGGCAGAAGTAGCACAGCAGTAGTCTTTATGTAGGAAATAAACCGCACAAATAGAGAAACCAACAACTTTTTAAAGCTAACTCTGGAACTTTAATGAGGCTAAATAATTCTGCATGTAGAAGAAAGTGAATGATCAATTGTGATTAAATATTCCTGAAGGCAAAAGATACTGCAGCGAGAAGCATCAGAACAGATTGCTGCGTCATTCTCTCTGAGGGGTAACACACTTCTAGGAACTGTCATTTCCTATCTTCAATTGAAACCTGTATTTATGTGCAGTTGTTACTTACTGTTTATTAATTTTAAAGCAATTAATATCAATTATATAGTAACAAGATGCTAAAATTAGGAACTGGGAGAAAAAGCCAAGGAACACGTGTTGTACTATCTCTGTGTTTGCCAAACCTGCATGTAGATTTTAGTGACTTCATTATAACTATTTTTTTTGTAAAAATTTGTATTTTTATGTTTTGGTGAATGTATGCATGTTGCATAAAGCATGCAGTCAGTGAACCAAGAAAGATGGATTTGTGTCAGTTCTTATTTCTCCTGCAACTCTTAAGATATCTAAAGCTTGTTTGTGCCTCTTTAGGATCCTAACCACAGATGTTAATGGGCACTGAAAAGCTTCAAAGTGCCCCTTTCTGTTTTCTGGCTTTGATGTACTACAAAGCTGAAGGTTTCCCATGGGAACCGACTTAACCTACAAAATAATTGGTACTTTTTGATGCCTACTAACTGTTGTGGTCTCACCTTCCTTGCTAACATAAGCCTAAGAACTATGGAGAATTTGGCATTTGGATTAGAGGTGCCAAGTTAGGGGTAGCTACTAAAATCATTGGCATTTCTTTAGCCTTTTCTTATTGACCCTTCTCTGATTTTGATTATTGCTAGAATCTAGAACTGCTTTTAAATATGTACTATGGAGTGCTTTGTTTTGTTTTTTGTAGGGGCAGTATACCCCTTTTTTAATATAAGTTCAATGAACAGGGCTTGTGCTGAACATACATTTTGCCTATTGTTTTAAAAATTAAAAAACTTTAAAAAAAAATTAAGGCTACTCCATGGTTTTTCTCTTGTTATGTGATAAATTCAAGGTCCTGTTCAGGGTTCATCTTTATCTTAGCCTTTTTGAGCAGGAATCAAATCCAAGTGCCTGGCCAAACCAAATCTGAACACTTTCAGGCGTATGACTTTAGGTCAAATGCACGCAGATTTCCCTTCCTTACCCTAATTTCCATACACAAATTAAAAGTGGCCATACACGGTCAGATTGTAGTCATTGTACAACAAACATTCAGGTATTGATCTTCCGTCAAAGTTTCTAACCTGTCTGAACAACTAAATGACCGATCGTCAGGGTACGCAGATTGCCAGGACGATTATTCAGAGCCCATATGTGGTCCGATTATATTAACATGTGTGGCCAGATCAAGGTTGAGAGTAGGGATACACTGGAACCACTATTTTGTGATTTGGCCGAAACCCCCAAATCCTTTGTGAATGATTCAGGAAAATATGGAATCCTGTTTTGCATATGCAAATTAAGTCATAGAAGAACAGTGTGCTTAGGGCGTGGTGAAAAATTTTCAACTTCTGAATTTGTGACAAAAAGTCACATGATTTTAAGGATTCGGTTCGGCCCTGACTGGCCCGGTTTATTCACAGAATCTGAATTTTGGCAAATGTCAGAGGGGCTGCTATAAGATACCATTGAAAATCACTGTTTAGGGACTAGTGTCTGTTTTGGCCTGTGTGTACTTGAAATGCGATGGCCTGTTTTGAATCCCAGTCCAGGCCTGACTTATCTCAAGCTGTGTTCATTGGACTTGTATTGAACAAGAGGGTATACTCCCCGTATAGAAACATAGTAAGTTGGGTTGAAAAAAGACATACGTCCATCAAGTTCAACCATAATGCCTATATATAACCTGCCTAACTACTAGTTGATCCAGAGGAAGGCAAAAAACCCCATCTGAAGCCTCTCTAATTTGCCGCAGAGGGGCAACCCTGTATTCCCTCACTTGCTTAGAATCCATCCAGCCCCTTCTTAAAGTTATATAATGTATCAGCCAGTATGACTGATTTGGGGAGGGAATTCCACAACTTCACAGCTCTCACAGTAAAAAATCCTTTCCGAATGTTTAAATGGAACCTCCCTTCTTCTAAACGGAGTGGGTGCCCTCGTGTCCGTTGGAAGGACCTACTGGTAAATAAAACATTAGAAAGGTTATTATATGATCCCTTTATATATTTATACATAGTTATCATGTCACCTCTTAAGCGCCTCTTCTCCAGTGTAAACAGACCCAACTTGGCCAGTCTTTCTTCATAACTGAGACTTTCCATACCCTTTACCAGCTTAGTTGCCCTTCTCTGGACCCTCTCTAACTCAATAATGTCCCGTTTGAGCACTGGAGACCAAAACTGAACAGCATATTCTATAATCGCTTATTATGCAACCTATACATATGAGCACAGTGACCCAGTAGTTCTGTGCTTTAAGGTAGAGCGCAGTCACCTGTGATGTGATAAGTTGCTCCCTATGTGCTTCTCTTTGGCTACAACACTTGATGGAAACATAGACCTTGTAGTAAAGTTGCATGTGGAAGTTACTCAAGTCAGTACAGGATAATGTGAAACCTATACCTAAGACAGGCTTTAAACCAAATAACCCCCTGTGACTGTGTGGTTAGCAGTGCTCAGCTCAATGAGAGGGATCCCAGGTTGAGTTTTGCCCAGGGTGCTGTATGCTCTCTTTCAAACTTCATGGGTTTCCTCTAGGGACTCCAGTTCCTCCCATTAACCAAAAACACAGACTGATGGAATCGACCCTATTGTACGTGTGTGACTGGATGATGTGTATATATGTGTGTATATTTTTATTTATATAATACTACTTGTTTAACCAGCGCTGTTGTGCAAATTAAGCATTGCAGGGTCAAAGACTATAAATAATAAAACACCCTATTTAAGTTTGTGTGGCACTTGAAGATCAATTACAATGAACCTGTCAAAACACCAGTGTAGCTTGACTTATTACTGGCACCCTTTGTGCTTTCATTCTACATCAGTTGACTGAAATTGTGTAACACTAACCTTAAGGCCAGTGGCAGGAGAGTTGAAGCTAGTCAGCGGGAGTTGAGTTGTGATTGCTTCTTATTGCGCCAATTCTTGTGCTTCATGAATTGCACTGTTGTTAAATTCAAGTTACCACAGTGTGTCCTATGGACCCCAACTGAAAGCAAGTGACAATGACACTTCCTGTTGGATCACTACTGTGCACAGGGCTGCCGAATGTCAGAGTAAACACATCATTTGTTTGGCAATAGGTAGGGCTGATTCAGTCTAAGTTCAATATTATTGTAACAGGGTTATGTACTACAGTTATCGGGCAATTTTTTTCTCTCTTTAATTGTCAGTTACAGAGCACAAAGTAAATCCACATCCAGAGCTTATGAAGTGAGGGCACTTAAAATGCATAACATGTATTGCAGAAAGCAGTGTTCCTATAGCAACCATCCAGTAGGTCACAAGCAGCTCTGCGTACATCATTGGTTCTTGATACTAACTAATATGGAACACGAATGATCAAAAATGATTATTACAAATAAGTAGCAGTTTCTTTCCTGCAGCGCTAAAAACAATTTATTTATCCTTTTCATGAGTTATTTATGTTTTGTTTCTTAGAGAGCCTTAATATGTTTTCTAGTGACTGTTCTGTGCTTAATTTGAACATAAGTAGCTCCAAAAAGGATGTAAATGTTTGTGAGGATAATTTAAGCATGACACTGTTAATAACTAAAAGAAAAACTTTGATGGTTCTATGGTTGAACATTTATAATCAGTTTCCCTAGAAATAAGACTTTGGAGGGTGTTTATTAAGATCTGAGGGCAACATCACCAGTGATATTTATCACCAATCTTAGTAAACATGCCCCTAAAGCTGACCATACACATACCAATAAAAACGTAAAAAACTAGTTTCATATGGTTTTCAGGCCATGTGTGGGCTCCAAATATTCATCCCAATAAATTTCTTATTATGGCAATCTGTCGTTTAGTTGATCGTCGGGTTAGAACATTTCTGTCGGCTGAGGATAAAATGTATTATGTATTGGACGATATCCTTGGGGGACCTAAAATGGAAATCACTTTCATACGATTGGTGTCTGCCAACTATTACATGTTCAGAACATCCTCTGATTTACATTTCATTTTCATTTTTGACATTGGGGCTCTCCTGCTGAGTGATTGACATCCATATTGGGGTAGTGGTTGACCCATTCTGTCAAATGTACAAACTTTCTTAGGTCAGAGGATGATCTGCATTCTGAGTATCTCTTCTTCAGTGTCCTTTGAGGGTTTGTTAATGAACTCATTTTCCATAATTATTAACAAGCCCATTTTTAATACAGCTATGTGGCTGTTTAATAATATTTGTACTTTGTTATGCACATCTGGTCCTTTTGACTGGCGACAGGTTTCTGTGATGGAATGGCAGATATATTGACTGAAATTTCTCACCTTAGAATCCAGACAACTCACTAACCTTTACTATTGGAAATAAAAATTAGAACTGCGAAAAATTCTAAACATTAGCAGCCCACATTTTCATAGCACTTAGGACCCTGTGGAAAAAACTAACATACCTACAGGTTGAGGCAAATGGTTAACTGGATAAATGCAATGGATAAAAAATAAAGATTCCGAAAAAGGGACTAGATGACATAAGGGAGAGTTGTAGCAGTGCCCATGGGCACAGTTCCTGTAGGTAATAGCTTTCCTTTTGTCAGCATAGGCTTCACCTACGATTTGGCACTTTTAGAGTGTTGACATATATTGCGTAAATAAAATAGCATAAACTTCCATCAAAGGGGCAGTTCAGCTTTTAATTTAACTTTTTGTGTGTTACAGTAGGCCGTATTGTGGGAATTTTTTCTATTGATCTTCATTTTTTATATATTAATTTTTTTTATATGTATTTGCATTATTAGCCTTTCTCTGCTGTCTCTTTCTAGTTTGCAGATGGGGGTCACTAACAAATTGCATTGTTTTTAAATTGGACTCTGAAGGGTACTATCTATCATACTAAAAGTTACATTAAAGCTAAACAATCCCTTTAAATCAATTCAATTCCATGTTGGAACAAAATCTTCAGTGTCACTAACCCCTAAAGACACTACAGTTGCTTTACTTCCTTATGTGATGTCACACATAGGGGCTGATTTACTTACCCACGAACGGGTCGAATGGAGTCCGATTGCGTTTTTTTCGTAATGATCGGTACTTTGCGATTTTTTCGTATGTTTTGCGATTTTTTCGGATTCTTTACGAATTTTTCGGATCCAATACGATTTTTGCGTAAAAACGCGAGTTTTCCTATCCATTACGAAAGTTGCGTAAAAAGTTGCGCATTTTGCGTAGCGTTAAAACTTACGCGAAAAGTTTCGCATTTTTCGCGTAAGTTTTAACGCTACGAAAAATGCGCAACTTTTTACGCAACTTTCGTAATGGATACGAAAAACTCTCGTTTTTACGCAAAAATCGTATTGGTAACGAAAAATTCGTACAGAATCCGAAAAAATCGCAAAACATACGAAAAAGTCGCAAAATGTTCGTTTTCAAGTCGGAACTTTTCCAATTCGGGTCGGATTCGTGGGTTAGTAAATCAGCCCCATAGTATTGGCAGCAGACTTAAGTCTTATTGGCTGTATCTCCTATCAGTCTGATGCTGCTTCCTGTGCCTGTGACGGAGTGCTGCAAATCTAACATAACCATATGTTATATTTGTAATATGCTGAATCTGTTTGCCTATGCCATTGCAGGGGAGAAATTAACCAGTGACCTTTCAATTTATTTTCAATTTAAGTGGTTAGATTGCACAAGCAACCAATGAATTGGTCCAATAGGAAACAAGTAAGGGCAAAGCCTGGGTATGGTGATTCTGCCTCCACCTGCTGATTCAGCCCTAAAAATTAACGGTGCCCAATCAAAATCTTTTAACCCAACCAATCGACGAGATGACTGCCTTTGCAATATCGGGCGTCTTGTCAATCCATCATGCACACACTGAATGAATGTCGTAGGAAACTAAGATAATATCGATAATATCGGTGTGTGTATGGCCAGCTTTAGGCTACTGCCAGACATGGCAGATTCTGGGCCTGCGGGTAAACACAGGCTGAGGAAATGCTCCAAAGAGCCTCTTGAGCAGATTCTTGTGCCTTCGCTTGGAGCCATTGCATCAGCCCGGGTGCAGCCACACTGAGCGGATTTCAGAGCGAAACTTATTGAGTATGCAATCATGCACTGAAATCCACTTCCTGCACCTCCACCCGGGCTATGGCTCCACGTGCGGGCACACTCCGGGGCATGGGGTGGATTTTCGTCCTGCATTTATCAACAGACCATGAATCTGCCATGTGTGGCAGGAGCCTTAAAGGAACAGTAACACCAAAAAATGAAAGTGTATAAAAGTAATAACAATATAATGTACTGTTGCCCTGCACTGGTACAACTGGTGTGTTTGCCTCAGAATGACTACTATAGTTTATATAAGTAAGCTGCTGTGTAGCCATGGGGGCAGCCATTCAAAGGAGAAAAGGCACAGGTTACTTAGCAGATAACAGATAAACCCCCATTATATGGGGCTTATCTACTATATATCTGCTATGTAACCTGAGCCTTTTCTCTTTTTTTCCAGCTTTTGAATGGCTGCCCCCATGGCTACACAGCAGCCTATTTATATAGTAGCTTTTATGTAGCAAAAACACCAGTTTTTTGCAGAGCAACAGCACATTATATTTTAATTACTTTAAAACACTTTAATTTTTTGATGTTACTGTTCCTTTAATGTATAAAACCATTTTTATCTACACAGGTTATCAGTTATCTGCTGTGTAACATGTAATGGCAACATACAGTCATCTTAAAGGGGTTGTTCACATTAACATTTAGTATGTCATAGAATGGTCAAGTCTAAGCAACTTTTCAATTGGTCTTCTTCAATTATTTTTTTATAGGTGTTTTTTTTTTTTTTTTAACCTTCTTTTTCTGACACTTTCCAGCTTTCAAATGGGGAGTCACTGACCCTGGCAGCCAAAAACATTGCCCTGTGGGGCTATAATTTTATTGTTATTGTTACTTTTCATGACTTATCTTTCTATTCAAGCCCTCTCCTGCTTATATTCCTGTTTCTTATTCAAACCATTCCCTGGTTGCTAAGGTAATTCAGACACTAGCAACTAGATAGCTGCTGAAAGTCCAAACTGGAGAGCTGCTGAACAAAAAGTAAAAATAATTTGAAAAGCACAAATGTAAAATGAAGACCAATTGCAAATAGTCTCAGAAAATTACTCTGTACGTCATACTAAAATTTAACCCAAAGGTCAACAACCTCTTTTAAGTAAAGTTTGTTGAGATCTCCTCAAATGTTTTCAGGGTAACCCCTGTCTTCAGGGGTCTTGTTTCACTTGAACAACAGACCTTATGGCTGCATAGTGTATTACTTATACAAACTGTAATACTGGTATAGGATCTATTATCCAGAATGCTTGGGACTAGGGACTTTCTGGATAAGGGATTTTCCCATAATTTGGATGTCCATACCATAATTCTTTAAACATTAATTAAACCCAATAGGATTGTTTTGCCACCAGGATGTATTCATGCAACTCTGTTAACATTAAGTACAAGGTACAGTCTGATTATTACAGAGAAAAACGTGATTACACAAAATTTAGAATCATATGCTCAAAACTGACTTTATGGGCCATCGCCTTCCCAAACTTTGGAACTTGTTTGATAATGGGTTTAACACTGCGTTCAACTACAACTCCGCTTAATTTTATGTTTACGTTTGAGAGTTATAGTCTATCAAAATCTGGGTTCCCAAGATGATGAAACAGTGCTCTAGAGCAAGGCTGTCTGTGGATTGGTTGTGGCCTTAGTATATATGTAATATTTGTGGCCTTCAGACATGTGAAACAGTGGATAATAGACCTTAGTCATGGAAGATCTTTGAGAGCAGAGCTGCAGGTAAGTGTGTGCCTGTAATTCTTCATTTGCGCCCTATCCTTCCATGGTCCCATTCATTATTTGGCCTACAGCTCGTTAGTGGGTTAATAAAGGGTCAAGTTCACTCTGAGAGTAGATGCAAGAAATAATATATAGTAGCTGCTTTGGCCAGTGGGATAAAATTTAGTTCCGTGTGTGTGTGTGTGTTCACACACAAATATAAAGACGGCTTTTGTTATCCCCTAGTCCCAGTCTGGGAGCCGATAAGGAGAGGATGAACAGTGCAGAAGGGCAGACAGCCACTCGTTCTTCAGTCTGACTAATACAAGTGTACAAGAAGCTGAATATGCAATAGGTGCAAAACATATTGACATGTGGATTGTCAGCAGAGGGAAGTAATATAATTTAAGTCTTTATAAACCAAGTGCATCCCTCCTTTTTTTTTTTTTTTTTTTAAACTTTGTTTTTATTGTTTGTGTTTCAGCAGGGTAAATTACATATAAAACATGTAGGAAGGAAAGAGAAAAAGTAAGGTTGGGGTTGGATAGGGGGTTGGGGGGGAGGGAAGGGGGGTGTTTGACTGTGTTTGACTCGCCTAGCCATTATTATAGGTATTATTATTATTATTATTAACATTTATTTTTAAAGCGCCAACATATTCCGCAGCGCTGTACAATAAGTGGGTTTCATACGTTGGACATACAGAGTAACATATAAAGCAATCAATAACCGATACAAGAGGTGAAGAGGGCCCTGCCCAAAAGAGCTTACAATCTACAAAGGTATAGTCCAATTCTTTTGTTCTGGGCATCCTTCTTTTTTTAAATGCATACATGAGTATGTGTAATGTGCTTTGTAAGCCAAAAGTTTTTCCAACTTTATTTCCATACAGGTCTTGGACTCGTGTCTTATAATTTTCATTTGTAGAGAATCTTATTTCTTGCATGAAATTTACCAGGAAATTACTGTTGAATTAAATGGATTTGTTTACTTGCTTGTGAACACATTTGTGTTAACTCTTTCCTAGGTCATGTGCTATATTATTTTCTCCCACCAGGCCTGTATGTATGTTAATTTTTGGCTAGAGAGGCCGTATACAGCTGTTTTTAACATAAAATTAGAGTTGGTGTTGGACATAACATTCTGCCATATCTTTTATATTTGTAGCGTTTGATTGCTTGGCAGAAGCAAGAGACTGATGCTGGGAAAAGCAAAGAGTGTATTTGCATATATTGTTTATCCTATAATTTCCTTGTTGTTCTAATTGTTAGGGCCGAGGTTGACAGGGAGAGGAAACTTCCGTGATTTGGATGGCATATGCCATCCCCCGATTTACATTCAAGCCGGTGGGTTGGCATATTGGGGAGATTAGTCGCCGGCGACAAGGGAGATTTGTTGCGGGCGGCTAATCTTCCCGTCTGCCACGGCCCTTAAAGGACATGTCAACCCCCCAACCAAAAATCTTATTGTGAAAGCCTCATACCATTCTTCAAATACCTGCCACTCCTGTCCCTGAAAAGCAAACAGTGAATCTGCAGCCTTTCCTTGATTTGTTTCCATCTGAACAGCTCTCACTCCCTCTCCCCCCTCCCTTCGGAATTCTCCTTGTCCCTTGGCGTGGGGCACATGCACACTTTCAATCCATTTTCACTGAGCATGCGCCCATCAAACGATTCTCCTCTGTAAAGTTTTGTTTAAAAATAGCTTCTTGAAGAGGTCAGGCAGGAGGGGCTATGCGCATTGTGAAGAGGAACGAGCGCATGATGACATCATGTCAGCATAATGGCCACCGTGTGAAACATGAAATACAGACAAGAAGAATGCTGTGGTGCAGGCAGGGCGTGCTGATTGGGATTGAAACCAAAACTATAGTTGAGATCTCCTTTAAAGGGATTCTGTCATAATTTTTATGGAGTACTTTTTATTTCTAAATTACACTGTTGACATAGCAAATAATTCACTCTACCATTTTATTCTTGAACCCACAAATGAATTTTTTTTTCTAGCTGTAATATTGGTGTGTAGGCGCCATCTCAGTGCATTGTGCCTGAGTCTGAGCTTTCAAAAGGAGCCAGCGCTACACATTAGTACTGCTTTCAGGTAACCTATTGTTTCTACTACTCCCATGTAACTGGAGGAGTCCCAAGCCGGACTTGGATTTCTTACTATTGAGTGCTATTCTGATACCTACTTGGGAGCTGCTATCTTGCTTCCTTCCCATTTTTCTGCTGATTGGCTGCTGGGAGGGGGGGATACCACTCCAACTTGCAGCACAGCAGTAAAGTTTGACTGAAGTTTATCAGAGCACAGGTCACATGGCTGTGGCACCCTGGGAAATGAAGAATATAGGTAGCCACATGTAAAATTTCAAAAATAAAAGATCTGTATTTTTGAAAGATTTCAATGCTGGATTCTGCTGGAAAAGCTCTAACTGATGTGTTTCAAAAAAACATATTTTCCCATGACACTATTCCTTTAATTTGGAATAGGGACCAAAGGGATTATTTATCAGTAGACCATGCACCTTAGAAATCTTAAGATCCCAAAACATTTCGTTCATTCCATATCATTAAAGTGACCCTCAGTGTTTTCAACTTATATAACCTGAACTAAATGTTTTATTATCAAATTAGATTGTGATATTAGTTAAAAGGTATGTACATTTTCCCACTAATGGTTAGGGATTCTACTGGAAACTATTATAAGAAGTTACAGATTATGTTTATTTACAGTTTATGTAATGTAGCTCTAGATCTTCATTCACATGCTCTTGAAACCAGCAGTAACCTGGCCCTCTTGTGAATGCTGCCAGAGGCAAACTAACGTGGAAACATGGCCTTAAGCTGCATATATGTGGGCCAACAATAGCTGCCAACCTGTCCCCTCCAGTGCGAGTTGGCAACCTTTCAACTTATGTATGGGCCTCTCGAGACTGCATTCCCAACCAATATGTGCTGAAGATCTGCAGAAGTTTTTTTTTTTAATAAAATCGGTTGGGGGATTGCATCGGCGCAGTGATGCAATACTCCCCAGACACCTCCCCATAATGCTACAATGTGATCACATTGTTTAGATCAGCCCAGTCTGGCCCAGAGAGGGTGTAAATGGGCAGAGATATGCTCTTTTGCCAAAATTCCACAACAAATAAATCTCTTGATGTATGGCCAGCATTAAAGTGAACGCCAACTTTAATGCTCTTAATATATGATTGACTCTTCTGCAGTCAGTATAGAGTACAGCCACCAAACCTGCTGGTTTAAGGAAGATTGGAGCTGTGAAGAAACTGATATGTGCCAAACTTTTTTGCCCGTAAGCCTCACTCAAATGTAAAAACAGTTGGGGAGCAACACAAGCAGTTTTTGGGTGTGCCAAAAAAGGGCTGCAATCAGCTATTTGGTAGCCCCTATATAGACTGGCAGCCTACAGGAGACTCTGGCAGTACATCTGGATTTTAGCAAATAATTATAATACTTAAAAGTGAATTTCCTCTTTCTCTGCAATTTTTTTCTTTCACACAATTATACAAACATGACTTTTAAACTACACTATCTAAAGAATTCAAATTGGGTATATATTTCTTTGTACCCAAAAATATCTAATACATATTCTGGGTACAAAACAAAATCATTTTAATTGAATGTCACTGGTCTTTCTTAATATTTGGATGCATCATGTGCTTTTGATTACTTATATTTTGCAGTCTCTAGATCCCACAGAATGTAATAGTTCATATAAAAGTTTTACAGGCAAAAGCAAGAAATGAAGAACATCACAGCACAATAAAATAACTAAAACTGACATTTATCAAGACAAATTTGTACTTTACAACTTTTTAATGCCAGCTATAATAGAAAAATGAAAGCATTTAACATTTTTAGCATTTAAACCTTTAGTTGCTGTCGGTTACTGCCCAGGTGTAGATTTGCCTAATATTGATAAATTAACCCAGTGTTATTAGTCCTCACACTATTGGCACAGGCACAGTGGGGTTTGGCTGTGGACAAATTTGGGATGTGCATTCTAATGCTGGCCATACACATATTGATAAATTAACATGAAACCTAGTTTTGTACGCTTTTCGGACTGTGCGTGGGCTCCAAATTATCATCCTGATAATTTTTGTACCATGGCGATCTGGCGTTTAGTTGATTGTGCCTGTATTGTGTATCTGACAATATCCTTGGGGGACCTCCAGTGGAAGTCACTTTTACAATTGGTGTCTGCCAACTATTTCATGTTCAGAACATCCTCCCATTTGTATTTCATGAGCTTTATCCTACAATTTAAGTCTAAATGTTAGTTTCATAAACTACGACCGATATCCAAGCGTTCGTTGGAAGAAGACTAAAATCAGAACATGTATGGCTTTAGGGTCTGTTTTCGTCATTGTGGCTCTATTCTGCTTCTTGGCTGAGACCACCTCCCAGGGGGGGCCTGATAAACAATGGGCTGATAATTGGGTCCATTCGAAGAAAGGGCTCTGCTAACTGAAGTATATGCTATATTATGGAAAGTAATATACTTCATTGTTTTATGTTCTCAGTATCTAGACTTCTGTAAAAGCCACCTTGGGAGCACTGGTGATATAATTGGAAATGATTCAAGTCTGCTATATAAAGAACTATTGACGACTGTGTATTGAATTTTTTTAGTTATAAAACAAAGCCTTTGTTTTCCCATCTATGCATTACAGACTAAAATGGTATGTAAACATTATCTGTAGATTAGTAAACAACATCACTTTTGTACGGGATTTCTGAGAACATTTTCACTGCACATAATTACATTCTACTAGAAAACAGATACCTTTTCTATGGCTATGTTGGCAGTGTAGTGCACTTGTGGAAGGAGACTACAGTGGAAAGTTGTCCTCTAAACTTCTAGGTATTTTATTTCTAAAGCAGCCTTCTAAATTTCCCATGTGCCTTTATAACTGTAAGGGCATCTCTTTGGGCCAGTTACACACAGGGAGATTAGTTGCCTGGTGATTATTCAACAGTATTTCAAGAGTTTGAAACTGTTCACCATTTATTTAGTCAGTGCATCTTTAA
Source organism: Xenopus tropicalis (assembly GCF_000004195.4). Lineage (NCBI taxonomy): Eukaryota > Metazoa > Chordata > Amphibia > Anura > Pipidae > Xenopus > Xenopus tropicalis. Next base: position 132,320,464 of record NC_030681.2, read on the forward strand.
TACTCACATATGTGAGATTTATCGTTCTCATTCTAACCTGGTTGTAAGAATTTAAACATGTGCACATAGGGAGATATGTTGCCTGTGGTAAAACTGCGCTACCGCAGATGATAAAACTCACAAAAATGCCTTTCCTCACCTTTGAATTGCAGTAAATCTGCACTACTGTTGTCAGCAAAAATCCTACCCCTTCAATTACTTTGAATGCTGCAAGTAAAACACATTACTTTATGTAATCCAGCTTAATCGTGGGAAAATGTGAAAGTAGGCAAGTTCCTGTGATCCACAGATCGGCAGAAGTAATGTGTTTTACTTGCGGCAATCCAAGGTAAGTGAAAGGGAAGGTATTTTTTCCATTTGTCAGTACCCTAAAGCTTGTTTGGTGAGGTCCCCAAATGGGTGGACTTTTGGCTGATTTGGCTGTCCATGTGCTTGGCTAAATTGGGCTGAGGCGATCACTGGCCCAGGTGCCAATTATTAGATCATGCTACTGGCCTACAGAGATCCATCTGGCGAAGACCGCATCAAAGCACCTTTGTGGTCCTCTAGTTATTGTGATCATTTTTAGCAAAAATGAATATAGATGTTTACGGACACCTTTTAAGAAGAAATATTCTGCTTCATTAAACAAAAGCCAATAAAATGTTACTTGTTTTGAAAATGTTTTTCCCTGTTCTTTAGTTTAAATTTTTTGTAACTGAAAACCCTAATGTATCATTATCCATTATATATATGTCGGAGCAGGTCTACATAAGAACCTAAAGTGACCCATTTCTTACCCAAGAGCCAGGGCATCAGCTGAGCACAATTTAGCTTACCCCTTTGTTGGCTGAATGGTGAGAGCACCATGGCTTCCCCAGATCCCAGAGGGTTTTTCTGTAATTTCAAGTGCCATGCCTTAAGTATTCTTCTAGCTTTCAGTCACCCTTAGTTTAAGACAATGCGCTAAGGTGGCATGACTATGAATTTCAGCACACGTGTGAGACCTGTTTGGCAACTATTAGTCACAGAGCATACAAGCACCATCCCAGAGAATAAGAGTAGGTGGAAAGAATGTTATACTATGTAGCAAAGCTTTGAAACAAATAAACACATGACTGACACATATAGTAGTATTTTAACACATCTAGATGTCTTTAACAAAACCTGAATATTAGTATACAGGTCAGGTTGCCAATTTAGAACGTATTTTTATCCCTCAAGGCAATAATTGGAAGCTTCTTCAGTGTGTTGAGTTTTAAACAACATTCAAAATAACCCATATATTGCAATGCAATTGCAAAGTTTACAGTAATTTGTTAATTATATGGTTTTGTATATTAAAGTGTATTTGTTTGAACATTTTTTGATTTTGCTTATTTAATTAGGTTTGTGAAATATTTGCTATTCATCTCCATATACATAACATGCACTGCCGCTTGTGACATTTTAAAATATTTTTGAAACAGCACAATATGCTCTGTGGTACATTATTTTAGATGAATTCTGCTTGTTTGCATTCAAGATAGCAAATTCTACAGCATTTACAGGTATGGGACCTGTTATCCAGAATACTAGGTACCTAATGTTTTCCAGATAAAGGGTCTTTCTGTAATTTTAATCTCTATACTTTGTCTATTAAACATCCCAAAGAACCCAGTAGGATTGTTTTGCCCCCAATAAGGATTAATTATATCTTAGTTGGGACCAAGTACAAGGTACTGTTTTATTATTACAGAGAAAAGGGAATCATTTAACCATGAAATAAACCCAATAGGGCTGTTCTGCCCCCAATAAGGGGTAATTATATCTTAGTTGGGACCAAGTACAAGGTACTGTTTTATTATTACAGAGAGAAGGGAATCATTTAACCATGAAATAAACCCAATAGGGCTGTTCTGCCCCCAATAAGGGGTAATTATATCTTAGTTGGGACCAAGTACAAGGTACTGTTTTATTATTACAGAGAAAAAGAAAAATATTTTTTAAAATGTAAATAGTGGGAGACGACATTTCTTCCATATACAGTTTCAGAGTGATATCCATCCCATACAGTACACGGCAGTAGAAAACATAACCTCTGCCCCAGATAAGTGGAAAACTCTCTCCAAAACATATGCAGCAATCACAACTCACAAATATGACCCCAGACCCAGAGTCGAACTCAAGTGGGAAATAAGGGGTCTCCTCCTAGACCCAGATGACTGGGAGGAGATGGAAGATGATCTCTATTCCCAATTAATAAGTACAAGAGGCAAACTAATTCAATTCAAAATTATACACCAAACCTATTAAACATCTAAGAAATTACATCAGATGGATCGCTTGGAACACTCCAGATGCCTTCGCTGCAATGAACCTGATGACGATTTCATTCACTTAATTTGGAACTGCCCACGGATTTTGGTAACAAGTCATGCGCTTCCTAGCAGACAAACTCTCCTTACCTAAGTTCTAAACGCATTTACATGCCTGTTGGGCCTGGTGGCCTCCAGATCACTTAGAGGGGCTCTTTTGTTTTATGCAAAAAAAACAAAAAAAAAACTGGCCCTACATTGGATGGGTCCCTTACCTCCTACTTTAAATAAATGGGGAAAGTTGATAAACTCCCAATTGGAACTCTACAGGTTAACCCAGTGATCCCCAACCAGTGGCTCGGGGGCAACATGTTGCTCACTAATCCCTTGGAAGTGCCCCCAAACCAGGTAGTTTTTTTTTTAATTCCTGACTTGGGGGCAAGTTTTGGTTGAATAAAAACAAGATTTACTACCAAATAAAGCCCCTGTAAGCTGATGGTGTGCATAGAGGCTGTCTAATAGCCAATCTTAGCCCATATTTGGCTCCTCCATGAACTTTTATGATACTTGTATTGCTCTCCAAGTCTTTTGACATTTGACTGTGGCTCACGAGTAAGAATGGTTAGGGACCCCTGGGTTAACCTATTTAGCCAGAGGATGCCCACTAAAGTTTGACAATATTTGGAACCTATGGCTGGAGTCTCTACTCTACTCATAATAAAATCAATAAAAGTTGAAATAATACACAGCTTAAGTATTTAACAGAGTTGAAGGGTTCAGCAAAGATACAGAAATGCAGAGGTTAGGGTCTGAATTCAGCACCAGTTTTTTTTTTTTTTTTTTTTTTTTTTTTAAATAAAGGGTTCATTTCAACATTTTTAGCTCAGGTCCAGTTTTAAAAAGATCAGCTAACCACCACCACTTACATGACACCGCTGTACAATGAATTGTTGCATTGAAGGCTGCACAGTTTATAGCATGTGGTTATGTTAATTAGTAATTAAAATCCTGATTTGAATCTGGCCTTAGCTTGGCACTATACACAGTTCACATTATTAAAGGAACATTAACACCAAAAAAATGAAAGTGTATTAAAGTAACTAAAAGATAATGTGCTGCTGCCCTGCACTGGTAAAAGTTGTGTGTTTTACTTCAGAAAGTTTACTATAATTTATATAAATAAGCTGCTATGTAGCCATGGAGGCAGCCATTCAAAGGAGAAAAGGCACAGGCACATAGCAGATAACAGATAAAACACTATTGTATTCTACAGAACTTATCTGTTATCTGCTATGTAACCTGTGCCTTTTCTCCTTTTTTCCAGCTTGAATGTCTGCCCCCGTGGCTACACAGCAGCTTATTATATAAATTATAGTAGTGTTACTGTAGAAAACACACCAGTTTTACCAGTGCAGGGCAACAGTGCATTATATTTTTATTACTTTAAAGCTTTCATTTTTTGGTGTTACTGTTCCTTTAACAAATCTTCCCAGATAGGACTGGTTTAAGTTGCAGCAATAAGCATGACTTCACTGGTGTAATCTAACATACAGTTTAATACTATGCTCATTGAAAATATCTTGCCTAGATCAGCCCATCAACTGGGTATAAATAAAAAGTAGATGCAATTTTTTTAATATGTATATTCACAGGTTGGTTGGTTTTTGTGCCTTGCATCTATTCACAGAATATTTTTACTGTGTGTGTTGTGACAGTTTTTTCAAAGTCAAGTTTATTTCAGCTTATGAGTGATTTAGGCTTCTAGAATGTCTGTAGTAGCCTTGATTTTAAGTCTGTCTGTCAGTATCCTGATTTGTCCTGTCAATACTCAAACACTACCCTGATCTTTCCAAAACACTGCCCTTTTTCTGGGAAATGGTTACAGAGGTAGAGTTTGAGAAGGTCTTATGGGAATTTAGACCATTGGTATGTGTTTGGGTGTGACAAGTAAAGATGCATCAAATCCACTTTTTTAGGATCCGGCCGAACCCCAATCCTTTGTGAAACATACCAAAGTATATATGAATAAGGAAGGGTTAAAGAGAACCGCACGCTAAACTCCCGTGTTTATTTGACAAAAACATGATTTTAAGAATTTGAATTTGGCTCAGCCAGAGGCATGGATTTGGCTAAGCCTGAATCCTGCTGAATCTTGGCTGAATCCTGGATTCAGTGCATCTCTAGTGACAAGCAAAAGTTTGGATATCTGTGTGCTGTAGGCTTAAGGATTCTTGTTATCCTGAAAGATATAATTTGTACCAAAAGGTACAGTAACACCAAAACATGAGTGTTTCAATGTAATTCAACTATAATGTGATATATATATATATATATATATATATATATATATATATATAACGAAGAATGGAAGCCGCACTCACAGGACTTATGCAAAATAAAAATATAATTTATTGCCAGAAAGGTGAACTTTCACCTTTCTGGCAATAAATTATATTTTTATTTTGCTTAAGTCCTGTGAGTGCGGCTTCCATTCTTCGTTTTCTGTATTTTTTTAAACTCTGCACCCAGGCAACTTCAACGTGTTTTTCGTGAGTGCCGGTGATTCTATCCTCTATATATAGGCAGAGTTCACGTAACAGAAAAACACAGCTATGTAACCTTTGCCCTATTTCAATAATTACCCTTTGGCTACACAACAGCTTTAGGGCAGGGCACACTGGGCGAATTGGATTTAGTTCATAGTGGGCTATGTTCTTATGTATTCTGATTACACTTTTTTTCTACTTTTAATTTTGTTTAAATTATCCATGCTGCATTAATTCAGCTATATAAAGACATAATTAACAAGTTAAATGAACTTAAAATACCATCCCTGTGGCTAACTTTCCCCTTTGTGGACATCAAAGTAAATTGCAAAAATACTGATTAATCATAACTTGTTTTGTGCATTACATTTAGAGTGAATTTCATAAATGAAAATACCGTTTGTTATACCTTTAGAAAGCTCTTCAGAACAATAGCATTATTGTCCCTATGCACACTACTGATATGTGTGTGGGTGTTTAAATTTAATTCTTAACTATGATCTCAGTCTGTGTAGCCCTTTAAACTAGCTGCATAACTGAAAGACATTGAATGTGTTCTTTGATATGGAAACTTAAAAAAGTACCAGAAAAGCAAAAGTTTAACTCTGGTTCCTTTTGCCATCTGTTCAAAAACTAAGCATTAAACCGCTAACAAAGTCATCTGAGTTCAAGTGAGGATGTATGTTTTTAAAGAAAGTAAACTAGAATTAATCTATGATACATAGCCACCTAGTGGTGGAGACTGCATAATCATACTTCTGTGTTTTCTTCCTATATAAGTGATGTCTGAGTGTTGTGTCACATGTAGAAATAAGAAGTTATTGTTCATGGTCACTTAAGGTTACTCAGCCGCCAAGTAGTCACGACAAAGCATCAGAGACACAAATTGTTTTATTGAACTTCAGATCACTAATGGAAAATATTAAATACTGATCTATTTTAGTTAACTGCAAAGGTTTGTGTGTTTTATATACAGATGTCTGAAAATGTATCTGCTCTACTTTCAGTAATAAAAATGTTCAGTTTCCCATAGAAATGCTTATTTGCAAAGCCAAGTGCAATAAGCAAATCCAGCTATCTGGGTGCGGTAGTCAAGAGTTTTAACCCTTTCTCTGGCAACAGCAAAGAATATACATCACTGGCAACAAAGATACAGTATGACAATGATGTACAGTCTTATATTCTATGTTCCATTAAAAAAAAATCCAAGGCTTAATAATATGCTTTTGTCATATGCATTATTTATATTTTACCCATGTCTTTTTGAAAATAACCTATGAAGGTGCATTGCGTTGCGATCATTTTATTCCCACAAGTTTTTGGGTCCAGACTGTGTTTGGGCAGGTCATAACAAGTTTACATATAAATCAGACTCATCTGAGCATTGTTTGGAAACTAAAATAATAAATAAGAAGATATCCTCAAGGATGTGTAAAAATGGCCTTGTAGATAAAACTAACAAACAAATCCTTTGCTTAATGTATTGGAGTTTAAGAACCACATTTTTATGTTTACTGTTGCCCCAAATGATGGCCCTCATCAGAAGAGAAATTTGAATTTGTTTTTACTGGTAAGGGCTGTGGCCAGTGCAGAGATTAGTTGCTTGCGTGTAAATCTCACCTGCCTAAGAGCAGCCCACCTTCTCTGGCCCCCTACACCTCATTGTCACCAGGGTTGGAATGTCCTGGTTAGACTATTGAGGAAATGCTCTGTGTAATGATCAGTACCGATCACCTAATAAAAAGCCTGTGTTTTTGAATTTTGGAGAGCAAAACAATGCCTTCTGGTTGACCCAAGCAGTAATTATATAATTGGTTGACCCAAGCACCCACATTTGGCTCAAAATATAAATATAAGATCGTTAGTCTGAGGCATGGGAGATCATTACTGTTTCTGGGCTTCTATTAAGAAACCTAGTCTAAAAAAAAACCCCAAAAGACTATTGGGTTTTTTTATAAAGAAAAAAAGGCCACTGCTTGCGTACCACTAACTAATTAATTAGTGCTAACTATCCCTTTAACCCCAAATATGTAAATTTTAGTAGTTTGAAAGGTAAAGGCCGAAAAGCACAAAAGGAAAGGACTTTGTTTTAGTGTTTTAATAAGTTCTTATGGACCTCATGTAAAGTCTATCTAGCATTTACCATACTAAAATTACATTTTTATTCTGTTTCAGATTCATCAGTGAGACTTCTCTAACATTTGGATTTACATTTCAAAACCAACCATTTGAGTAAAGACTATTGTGGAACAGCAAATATGATCACCTCAGAGCTGTCAGTCCTTCAGTAAGTAGGATTGCATGTCCCCGCTTGTTTCCCCACTGTTTGTCGTACAGATATGTAATGCTTAAACCTGTTTCCAGATAAGTGGTCTCTCACTGAGAACAAAACTGATGAGACTGATTCATATTATATAAAAAGTTATGAAAGAATTTAGGTGTGTATGTCTTAATTTGTAATTAGAGGGAGTTAAAGGAAGATAAAGAAACATAAATTCAAACCTACCTGGCAAAATGTATTAAATGCTGAACCGGATATGTCACAAATATTACATGTGCTGAGCCTTGGATATTACACTCTCAAGCTCAATAATATGTAACACATTTTGCATATTAGCTGTATGGTATTATATACATTATAAATTTAGAGGTGAAATTAGAACACAATTAATGCCATGGGCTGTGTAGGTATTGGCTGTTGGATAGTCCGTATTCTCCCCAGAAAAATACTGGGCAGGGAAAATCTTACAGGTGATGCACCCAGCCAAAAGAGCATGGAGAGAACACTGGACAGTGAACCTATGGCAGTATGAGGGTAAAAGGATATTTAATGGTCAATCGTGGAATTTAAAGGGGTAGTTCACCTTGATATTCTGTGATAATTTAGAATTGGTCTTCATTTTAAAATTTTTATGGTTTTTCAGTAGCTATCTGGTTGCTAGGGTCCTATTTACCCTAACAACCAAGCAGTGGTTTGAACAAGAGATACAATATGAGTAGGAATGGGCCTGCATAACAAAACAAGTAAAATGTAGCCCTACAATGTAGTAGCTTGACTGCAGTGACCCCCAAAACTGACAAGGCGCAGAAAAGGAAGGGAAATAAATAAACTATAAATAATAATAATAAAAAAAAAGTTGTAAAGTTGCCAATGCTCTGATTGGATTACATACAAAAAGTACAGGATTGTGCCTTATCATGGAAGAAAAAGCATATCAATCAAAAAAATCACAATGAAATATAATATTGCTGTGTCTCAAAGTTTTTTTTTTTTTTTTTAACTAGTTTCTCAGATAATAGGTTGCATAGCTATTTATTGAAAAAAAAGATTATATTAAGGTTATATTTTATCAGCATAATGGTATAATTTAGACAAGTGGCTAGGAAGACTGGTGTTTTGACTGTCTGGCCATGTCCGACCAGATTGCTTTAACTCCAGCAGCTTCCACCCATCAGAATTAATAATTAAATATTAATGGGATGGTTTACTTTGAAGTTACTGTATGTCCTATTAGCTGCCTTTCTATTGCTATGTTTTAATTTGTTTTAATTTTATGTCATTAAAACATATATATTTTATAAGAACTTCTTCAGCAGAATCCTGCATTGAAATTCATGTTTTTTTAAAACACAGATTTTTTTTGATGATTCATTTTTTAGATTTCACATGGGGCTAGCCATGTTTCATTTCCCAGGGTGCCACAGCAATGTGACTTGTGCTGTGATGCACTTCAGTCACACTTTACTGCTGAGCTGCAAGTTGGAGTGATATTACCCCCTTCCCCCCAGCAGCCAATCAGCAGAACAATGGAAAAGTAGAAAAATAGCAGCTACTTGACACCTGTATTGCTAACAGCGGCAGAATAGGACTCGATAGTAAATAATCCATCTCTGGGACTCCAGTTACATGTAAATATTATCAATTAAAAAAAATGTACACCTTTTCTAAAATTGTCAGCTTTTGATGAAAGCTTAAAGAGAAACTGCTCCTTTTTAATTGTTTTTATAATACATTTTTTAAGATTAACTCAAACGTGCCAGATTGTGGTGAGTGTTTTTATTTATTTTTATCTGTTTACAGGGACTCTACAAATGAAACTGCAGTCGTGCACACAGACATGAGTGCAGTTAGCACTGATATGAGTACTGAGCTTGTTGAAGATTTAGAGGTGAAAGGAAAGAGGAAAAGAGGCCGTCCAGGAAGGCCACCGGTATGCAAAAAGGGGGCAATGGGGTATTTGGTAATGGATTTGTTGACTTTTACTGGTTGTCTAATGAAAGGAATTTGATTGTTTAGTTGTCTTTTGTACCTTTAATTTACTGTCTTACTGTACTTTATTTTTCTCCTTTTGTTTCTTTTTCACTGAAATTAGTAAGAGGGGGAAGTATAACATACTTATATGTATCTCCCTATTACTGTTTTGCCTCTACCTTCTATTAAGCTTGCAGCCACAACCTTATCACTTTTATTGCTGTCATGTTCCCTGAGACTTATTGTACAGCGCTGCGCAATATGTTGGCGCTTTATAAATAAATGTTAATAATAATGTGTCAGAAATGCCATGATCGAAAATCATTAGATGTGTGGCCTGTAGAAAGAGAAGATATCTAACTGTGCCAGCATAGGTATTCCTTCTTGTACTGAATGTAGTTCTGCATGCTTTAAGGAAAGAACTGGTTCTTGTATATTTGGGGGAAACCTCCATTACAAAGATTCTGTACTGATAGTGTGCTATACATTGCTTTCATTTCAATTTTTTTGTAGACCCATACAGTGCTGAAAGCCATATTTACTTATATAGTAAGCAATTGTTTGTTTTTTTTTTTGGTTTTTTTTTTAAATTTGGTTTAAATGTAGCAACATTAAATGAGCAAACAAAACTAATAAGCTTTTTAAGAACAGTTTGCATCTTCTGCCAAGACTTGCCGATACTTCTCTTTTAACCAAATGACTCAGGGCTCTGAGTTCAGATTTATATAGTTTAGATCCCTGAGGTAGAGACATCATTTATCTTATCTGTGAAAGTGAATTGGATCAGATTATATGGAAAAACTTGAGCATTTTGTGGTTTGTTTTGATCTGTAATGCAGTCTGCAATCAAGAAACCCAGAAAAACACCTGCCGATCGCAGCCGTGCCGAAACAGGATCAAGAGGCCGTGGAAGAGCAAATGGGCACCCCCAGCAAAATGGAGAAGGTGACCCTGTCACCTTGTTTGAAGTAGTGAAAATGGGAAAAAGTGCCATGCAGGTAACCAATTTTAAATAAAAAGTAAATCAAAAATGTAATTAAATTGCTGTAAGTAAGAAAATTATATGCCAGAGTAGCCCAAGTGCTTTTATTTTGTTAAATATAAAGAAGCTGCAATAACCTTATGTACCTTTGTCATGCTTAATTCATAGTTAGTATAATGAATGTGCTTTTTGTAGGTGGTGATACAGTCATTGATCCTTACAGTATCCAACACTTTGACCTGAACAGACAAATAATGTAATAGTGGTCATTGATAATGATGGCCAATTGCTATTGGTTTTGATTTGTTCTGGCTGTTGGCCCAAATGATAAGATTTGTACCAAGTTGAGTTTCAACTCCACTCAATTAACTTCCAATGCACCATTCATACACAACTGTGTGGGTCAACAGACTAATTTATCAATTAAGGTGGCCACAGTCTTATCTGCTCATCTGGCAAATCTCATTTTCCTTGTCTGATTTAACCACCTAATTTCTGGGCTAAATCGAGTAATTTGGTTGATTAGCCCATGGGCCAACAATCAGACCATAATAGAGGCAAATCCAGGCCTGTTGCGAGAGGACTGCATCGATGTGTGGATGCAGTCCTGGGCCGATAGGATTTTCAGGCCTGTCTGACCGATAACAGATTGATATCTGGCTGTTTTTTTCTAACTATCATATCAACTAATCATTCCCTTACATGGCAGATAAGCTGCCCAACCCGTCTGAAGGGGCTAAACTGGCAGGTTAAATCTGCCCATGTGTGTAGCTTCCTTTATCCTAAGGTGACATACATGTCCAAATAGTGCAGCATGGTCGAAATCCTCAATCTCTGCATGTTTGGTCATCTTAAGTTCTTGTCTTGTGTGTGTTTAGTGAGATGTTCAGTTGACTACCTTACAAATATGCTTACACACAAGGAACTTTACACCAGATTAAGGCTCATGGCCCACAGGGAGATTAGTTGCCTGAAAGGGATCATTTGGCAAACAAGACATATCTGCCGTAGACCGCTTCTTTTTCATTCAGATGAACAGCATATGGTAGCAGACAGTCATTTTATCACCGCAACCAGACTGCAGCAATCTGAATTGCTGTATGCCTAAGGGCCACCGCGTGTGCCATCCCGCCGGCGACTTACATGTTCGCCGGTGGGATGGCGGGTCATGACAACTCGGGTAGATTAGACTAATTTCCCCGTGTGCCAGAGCCCTAAAATGGGTAGAACTACCTTTATCACTTGTACCACAGCAAGCTGTAGAATCGAGTTTATCTTTAGTCGTTGGCACTAGTAACTGTGTAACCATTTAACAGTAAATGAAGATCCATAGCATATGGTCTCTGATCACTAGCGTCTACATCAAATGGTGCAAGCTTGCAGTATTCAGTGTATGTGGTGCAAGAGTATGCCCATAGTAGTAGCTTCCATAAACAAATACTGTGCAGATCTCTGGCTGTGCATGTAGAATGGGCATTGCTGGATTGTTTCTCTATATAATAGTAATGTTATTAGTACAACACTACTTTTTACTCAGATGATACAAAAGAAGCAACTAGTAATTTTGTTTTCTTCCTTACTATTTATTGGTATGATTGTCACTCTGCATATACTGTATGTACTTGAACACTTTGCATGAAGAGTAAAATATTCTTCTACAAATAAGACAAATAACGAGCAAGACTTCAGGTTATGATTTTTTAATGCACTTTTTCTTTAAGTCTGTAGTTGATGACTGGATTGAATCATATAAACAGGACAGAGACATTGCTCTTCTGGACTTGATAAACTTCTTTATCCAGTGCTCAGGATGCAAAGGTAGAGTTTTGTTTAATACATACAATTCATAGGATGTCTGATTTTTTTTTTTTTTTTAATTGCACTGTCCTTTTACCATTTCCATTTTAATTTTCAAAATCCAGAACTAGAATTTTTTTGCACAAAAATCTTTGTGATATATCTGTGCTGCTGTATTTCTGACCAGGAGGTTTGTGTTTGCACTTTCCCTATCACTTGTACTCAATGTATAGGGATTCTTTAGTTTAGTTAGCAAAATCACAATAACACCTGTGAGACCTGTGAGATCAGGTAAATCAGCAAGGTAACCTGCTGAGTTTGATGTCTGTTGTTTCTGCTAATAATTGCTTTGTTGCTAAGAGTTCAAATCCATTTTCTATGTATTTCAACCCTGTTTGGTCAAACATGAGTACTAAAATAAACAGTTTTCCTTTGCTTTGTGTATAGGTACTGTAAGAATTGAAATGTTCAGGAATATGCAGAATGCAGAAATAATCCGCAAAATGACAGAAGAGTTTGATGAGGTATGAATTAAATAATGGCTACAGTGCATCTTAGAGAAGCTGTGCTTGTTTGGTGGAGGTTTTATGGCTCATGTTTTTGCCTAATTTTTTTTTTTCTTCGTTTTTAGTAGTATTTTATGCATAGCATAATGTTTTCACACTACAGTTTGTTACATATGTAAATAAAATGTTATCACATAAGCATTTTATATATTCAGTCTCAGTTTTTTAGTATGTTGTACTGTTGGGGTCATTCACTTACAGATCATTGTCAATGCTATTAAGCAGTGTTTTTGAATGAGGGTCTTGTGACCCGTATGTGGCCCCCTGAGGGATTTTATGGTCTTTAGGACTTAATACAGTCCAAATTTTAACAGTTAAGGAAGATACAGAGAAAAAGCAATGTCCAACATATACTATAAAATAAAAATTAGTGTTATTGCAAAAGGAAAATCTGACTAGCTCTATTACGGTGTAGTGAGAGGCCATAAACAAATCCAACTATATTCTGTATCAGCAATAAAAACAGGCCTCTTAACTTTTTATTGATAAGGCCCACAACTGACTATAATAAAGGAATAGCTGCAAGTTGTTTTTAAAAAGGCAGCTGTTCCATTTATCTTCCAGTTTTTATTTAATTCATTTTAAAAATCTTTACTGCAGGACAGTGGTGATTATCCTCTCACTATGCCTGGTCCTCACTGGAAGAAGTTTCGCTGCAACTTCTGTGAGTTCATCAGTGTTCTGATCCGGCAATGCCAATACAGCATCATTTATGACGAGTACATGATGGACACAGTAATTTCACTGCTGACAGGTCTGTCAGACTCGCAGGTCCGAGCCTTCAGACATACAAGCACACTGGCTGGTAAGACTCATTCTTGAAAATTGTTATATATCAATTAAAAAAAATCCTGCCCTATTGTTTTGATGTATGAAACGGTTTATAAAAATATATACAGGTATGGGACCTGATAACCAGAAATGATTTAAATCCTTTAAACATTTAAACATTAAATAACCTCTAATGAGGATTAATTATATTTTGGTTAGGATCAAGTACAAGGTACTGTTTTATTACTACAGAGAAAAAGGAAATCATTTTTAAAAATGCCCGTTATTTGATTAAAATGGCAGATGGCCTTCCCATATTTCAGAACTTTCTGGATAATGGTGGAAACTAGAATTTACATAAAAGTGTGTGTTGTGTGATCCTGTCACATTTACATGTATTTGTGGTTTGTATGCATGCAGAAGACATAATAATTCTCATTCTTAAAAAATTACCTTTTGGAATTTGGTGAGTGTAAAAATGGAAAAAAGTGTGGGGCGCCCTGTTAGGTGCTTTTACTTGATCATAATGGTATTATGACCTTCTGTCTTTTGGCTGGACCTGTGTACTAATAGGATAGTTGCTAAATCCTAATTAACAAAAGTCCCTTGGGGTCTTGGGTCTTGCAACCTTCAACCTGTGCAATGGCAATTGGTGTATCCTATACTGCTAACAGAGAAAGTAATGGATATAATGAGCTTTTGCTCAACATAGACTTTGTTAGGGCAAAATAGCAGTTGACTGCCTGTGCGTGACCATTACTGAATGATGGCAAACGCTTACCACTTATTTATTGGATTTGACTGACTTAAATTACTAAAAACCAGTAAAGAACTGCTACAATGTATCATTTTAATGCATATACTGCCTTTGTTTATACTTCCTTAAAGGATTTCCACCAGCAGCAATAGGAGTTACCAATTGAAAGCCCTTCGCATGGCTTCTTTTTCCGAAGTCGGGAAGTTGCCTGCAGGAGGAAAGCAATGCAAAGGACTTTCCACTGGTGACTCCAATTGTTGCCGGTTGAAAGCTCTTTCAGAGAGGATTGTCATCCGCCATAGCAGAGATCTATAGCACACGACTGAACCACTCCCTGGTTTCTTACCACTTAACACAGTGATACCTTGTAGTGCTGTAAAGTATAAACTGATAAAAGCTGTATATCATTTGTCTTGGAGTTTAAAAGTCCCCATACACAGGCCGATTATAGGTGCCGATATCGGTCCCTTGGACCGATTCGGCAGCTATAATCGGCCCGTGTAGGGGCAGAACCGAGGGGCCTGGCCGACCGATATCTGGCCCTGAAATTGGCCAGATATCGATCGGCCAGGTTAGAAAATCCAGTCGGATCGGGGACCGCATCGGCTCGTTGATGGGGTCCCCGAACCGACTGCCCCATTGCCGCGTGCAGAATTCGATCGTTTGGCCCCAGGGCCAAACGATCGAATTCGCCTACATGCCTCCCCGATATCGCCACCCGTAGGCGGGGATATCGGGTGAAGATCCGCTCGCTTGCCGACATCGCCAAACGAGCGAATCTGCCCGTGTATGGCCACTTTGGGTAAATTAGCCTAAATGAGTTTGTTTGTTCAGTGGTTTAAGTGTTTGCTCAAAGGGACGAGTATAATTTTCAACTGTGTTCACCTGTATGTCAAGCATTTAGTGCTGCAAAAGGATATTACATGTCATGGCTGTTGGTACAGGTATAGGATATATTATCCAGAATATCTGGGACCTGGGTTTTTCCAGATAAGAGGTTTTTCTGTAATTTGGGTCACCCTACCTTCAGTCCACTAAAAATCATTTAAACATTAAAAAATGTTTTGCGCCAATATGGATTTATGCAGCTTAGTTACCATCAAGTACAAGTTACTGTTTAATAGAGAAAAAGATAAAAATTAGAATTATTTGGTGAGTGATGGACAATCCTGTAAATTAGAGCTTTCTGGACAAGGGGTTTCCAGATAAGGGTTCGCTCATGTTTAAAACATAGACCTTGGAGAGTGATACAGTGTAAATATCTTTCCTTGTTGAATTCTACCACAATGACAAGTACAGATAAAACATTATTAACTTTTTGTGCTATGAAAGTAAACCATGTGAATTACTGCAAGGGTAGAGAGGCTGCTTTGAAATCTGTATTTTCTTTTAAAGATAGCAAAAACTGTTAATTTTTTTTAAAATATATTATTTAAAAAGCAACAGTCTTGAAGATTGTTAGCATGCTTTCCTACACTAGTAGGATTTATAATTGGATTTTCTGGATGCTTTTGCTTCTTTGTTGCTAATGGGTAATGGTTTGCATATTGTGGTTGACATTTATTCAGCTATACTAATGCATGGTAGCTATAGTTTTTTCTTTTTGTTTTTCCATTTTTCTTTGTTTATACGTTCATTGCTTATTACAGTAATAGCTTTCCCAAGGCATTGGTCAGTGTCATAGTTTCATTAGGGCAATTGTAATCAAATATGAAGCTGGGTAATAAATTTCCTTTCTTGGGTATACCCTATAAAAGGAACATTTCTGGATCTTTTAACCTGAGACGGGTTGTTTATGCAGAGCTTGTTAACTTATCCAAAGGGGAGGATGTGACAGGTAGTTAGGGTAAAATTAATACCATCAGCGTATCATAGAAAAAAGTACAGCAATGCAAATATGGATTTTTAAATTTAGGCACACATCACAAAGGGATCTCATCTTTCTATATATTTATGTATTTGAACCCAGAACTTTTAAATATTAATATTTCTTACAGGTGCCACTAAATACTAATCACAGAACACTTAATTGTTATAAAGACTCCAGACATTTTTGAAAGCAGCCCTCAGCATTCTAATCTCTCCCTTCTGATCAGAAAAATGAGCTCTGCCTGTGTTAGACCGTATTCTTAAGGGCCCCATTCAATCAACAGTTTCACATTCTTTTAAAAAGGAAGCCATGATGACAGGAGGCAAAGAACATTTATACTGTTGCAGTTCTTTAAGATACAGTCAATTTCAGGCATGCTGTATTTCGTAAGATCAGAAGCATACCTGAAGAATTGTCAGAGAAAGCTTGATTGGTTGATATAGGTTATTTGTCTGGAGCAGTATATTCACCTATTTAGTCAATTTTTGGTTAATGAATTTCATTTCTGACTGAAAAATGTTATAGATTTGCAATATAGATATATTATGATAAAGTGAATAACTTCGTACTTCAATGTGACAATGTTACATCACAATATTTATTATGTATTTAGCTTCCTCAGTCTCACAGCACATTTTATATACATTGTATAAATAACAAGTGGGAAGAAAGTCCAATGAGTTTCTTATATGCCCAATGCTGATGAGCATATAACTTCATTGTATTGGTGTCTCTTGTTTTTGCCTTTGGCAATAGTCCTTGAAAACAAAATTAGAGTTGGTCCCTCATACGTGATGCTGTGTTTGTAGCCATGAAGCTGATGACGGCGTTGGTAAATGTGGCTCTGAATCTGAGCATTCACCAGGACAACACGCAGCGGCAGTATGAAGCAGAGAGGAACAAGATGATTGGCAAGAGAGCCAATGAAAGGCTGGAGCTGCTACTGCAGAAACGGAAAGAGGTACAAAGAACCAGTGTGAGGCAATGGGGTAGAAAGAAAAATCTCTAGAGATATACCCTGTAAAAAAAATTGCTTACCTGCCTCAGATATATTGGTGATATTCAGATGCTAAATCATTGAACAGGCTTTGGTAGAACAGACTCTGACTTATTTATACCTGCTGGTATGTTTGAATGTTGTCATTATAATGCTGTGGAATCATGCTTGTACAGATGAACTGGGCACTTACACGTGCAATAATTGATAAAACTGTGGTGACAAATATTTGTTTTATTATAAGGACACTTTGTATATTATGACACTTTGCAATGTACTAGTTTTCCCTTAGCTTTGTTTGGGATTCTTTACAGAATATAAATCATGTGTCCTAGCTTAATTTCCTTGTGTATTATTGAACGGTCTTAAAATTAGCATGCTTCTGACTATTAAACTTTATAGAATATGCATTTCATTTCTATTTATGCTTTGTGGCTAACTGTGATTACATGACAGAATCCACGATTTAAACAATCCAGATATCTTAGTTTGTTCTGGCATGCTGAATTTGTTTTTGTGCCAAACTCCACTAGTGGCAGATAAAATATATTTGCAGCAGTAGCCAATGTAATGACTGTTAGGGCTAAGTGAAGGCTGAGAGAGGCAAACAGGCCAAGTGCTTCAATGCAAGTATATATACCCTTTGTCTATTCCACTCAGCTGGTTCCCTCTGTGCTGTGTGCAGCCACAGCTTCTTATATAGAGTGCAAGCGTTAGTAGTAGTAATTTGTTTTCTTTTTCTAGCATCTGAGCAGCTGTGATGCATTATACATTTTCAGTAGGAACTCCATTCCCTGTTGTCGGATAGTTATATTTCACGGGTCTTAGGTGCAACAGAATGACTTATAACTAGATATTAGGAGAGTGTTCCATAACCCCAAGACTGCAGACAGTGGTATCTAAAGTTACTATAATATTTAGCACATTCTAAAATAATGTAATGTATACCTTTGTACGAATAGTTACGGTTTGGCAAATGGTATGTGCACATTAGCTAACTTTAATTTAATTTACCCCTTTTCTTTATTGCAAATACAAGTAACTTCTGTCATTAAACTTAACTCTAGAAGGTCAGAGCTCCTCCTGTCTTTGAAAAGTATGAATTGCAGTCATCTAATGCTTTGTTTCTTTGTCTAATTGCATTTCTTTTTATTCACTATTGTATAGCTTCAAGAAAATCAAGATGAAATTGAAAATATGATGAATTCTATTTTCAAGGGAATATTTGTTCACCGATATAGGTAAGTGTCTATATCCTTGTTCTTTGTGTACATTTTTCAGAATCTTTCTTAAATTGAAGAAGAAAAAACTCATTTGCATAGTAGCTTAGCTTTAAAAGTAAGAGCAAAAAAACTTGTATTTTGCTCTTATAGGTAATAAAACAAGCTCCATAGCTTAATCATATTACCCATATATCTAGCAATTGTATAGAGAGAGGGTAAGTGACAATTTCAGAACACACAAGAAAATTGATTGTTCTAGGCAGTATGATGATAAATAAAACTCACTCTATGAATATTAATACTTTACCATCTATTGTAGTGACACTGTTTTACTGTATATTTTCTAATTATACTAGGTTCTATTTATGTTGAATGTAAAATATAAACTGCATATTATAGCTCTTTTGGATAATGTGTTTGACTGTTCCCTCCTTTAGTACACAAGCAGTTAGTTAAAAGGGTTTCAATAATATAATTCGCTAAGGATATTGTAGCCTAAAATCTTTAAACTCCTTGTACCTATGAATACGTGTGGCATCACATGAAACGCGTCAGGTTTTTACATTGAATAAAGCTTTTTGGAAATTTTAAACCAATGTCCCGGAGTCCGATGAGTGCATGCTGGTGGTGTTCTCGCATTTGGATTTTAAACTTTTGTATAGGCTACATTGTTTTGTTAAAAAATTGTTTGTTTGATTTCTCCATAGAGATGCAATTGCTGAAATCAGGGCAATCTGTATTGAAGAAATAGGGGTCTGGATGAAAATGTACAGTGATGCTTTCCTGAATGACAGCTATTTAAAGTACGTTGGCTGGACACTTCATGACCGGGTGAGTTTAGAAAGAACTGTAATGATTTATTGCAGGGGACTAATCTGCCCACGTGCCACCAGCCTAATGGGCTGTGGTATGCATGATATCTAGTCAGTGAAATGACATAAAAATATTTTCGAAAGTTGGTTTGAATGCACATTGTGGCTCGTTTGATCATGTTTCAGTATCTTCATAAATAATGAAAAAACATGGAATATGCTGTGTCTAATCATTTATCTTTAAACATACATGTATTGATTTACCATAATTCGTTTCTTATTTTCCCCTCCTCCCTTTGGCATCTAGCAAGGTGAAGTGAGATTGAAGTGTCTAAAGGCCTTGCAGAGTCTGTATACCAACAGAGAGCTGTTCCCCAAATTGGAACTCTTCACTAACAGGTTTAAAGTAAGTCAAGAAATGAATGTTTTATGCTAGGAATAGCTTATTCTATTGAACCACCACTTATTTTTCCAAATATTCTTTATTTTATGTACACATCTGTTTTATCAGGGACCAATTCACCTGCCTGTATAATTTTGCAGTTTAGGAGGAAACAGAAGTAATAAAAGGATAACCACACAGACACCGGGGAAACATACAAATTTATTCTAAGTAATGTCAAGATTGGATTTAAACTATGGGCCTGGTGCTACAAAGCAGCATCTGTCTATTCTCGGTCTTTATCATCTCTGTCTATACCCTCACATAGCTTTCTCCTACTTGTCAAAGACATAAATCGTCCTCTTTCCCTCTCAAACACCAAGAACTTTCCAAAATTGATTATCATTATTAATGGTTCCACTACCCCACCCAGACTGGGTGCCTTAAGGTTGTATGTGATTCTGTCCTATCTTTTTGCTGCACGTATCCAAATCATCTCACTTTCACCTGTGGAATATTTCATCCGAACCTTAATCACTCAAGACTACTAAAATTTTAATTCATACTCTATTGATGAAGGACTACTGTAATTCTTTATTGACTCCACTCCATAATAATGAAGCTGCCAGGCTCATACCTTACTAACTCTTCACAATACGGTTCAAACTACTGACCCTGCTGTTAAAAGCAATTTGCAGTTCCAGTGTTCCCTCTAATTTTTTTGTAGCTGTGTCTTTTGTGCTCTCTTTTTAATATTTAATGTATCTCCAAGTACTATCCCTACCATTGTATGTATGTATGTATATCTTTATTTATAAAGCGCTACTTATGTACGCAGCGCTGTACAGTAGAATTCATTAATACAGACAGGGGGGTTAAAGATAATGGATAAATACAAAGTACAACAATAAATACAATAAATACAAAATGCAGTTGCAATAAGAGTCAGAAACACAAGATGAAGGAGGTCCCTGCCCCGTAGAGCTTACAATCTATACGGGAGGGGTAACTAACAGACACAAATGGGCAAATATAAGTGCTATAGGTCACAGTGGATGACATTACAGTGTAAGTGCCAGTTTCCAGATCAGGTGCTGGGCGAGTGCTCCAAAAGGTAGTCTTTAAGTTTAGTTTTAAAAAGACTGAGGGAGGATTCTCTCCGGAGGACATCAGGGAGGGAATTCCAAATGTAAGGGGCAGCAAGGCAGAAGGGTTTAAGGCGGGAAACAGCAGTAGTAGTGGGGGGCGCAACCAAACGGTTGCTCTGCGAGGAACGAAGGAGTCGGCCAGGAACGTACGGAGACACCAGGGAAGAGATGTAGTGAGGAGCAGAGGAATGGAGGGCTTTGAAGGTTAAGAGAAGGAGTTTGTAAACTATTCTTTGTTTAACAGGAAGCCATGATAAGGCCTTTAGCAGGGGAAGGGCCTGAACTCTCCTGGATGAGAGGAGGAGAATTCTGGCAGCGGTGTTTAATATAGACTGTAGGGGGGAAAGATGGGAATTAGGGAGGCCGGTTAGCAGCAGGTTACAGTAGTCAAGTCGGGATAGGATGAGGGCATGCATGAGCAGCCGGATTTTGGCAATATTGCGTAAGAAAAAGTGACAGGTTTTGACAGTAGTGTTAGTATGGTCAGAGAAGGAGAGACTGGAGTCAAAGATCACCCCCAAACAACGCATGGAATTGACAGGGTTGATGAGGGTGCCTTCAATAGAGATAGAAAAGGGGGGAGTAGGACCAGGTTTAGGCGGAAAGATCATTAGTTCAGTTTTTGTTAGGTTGAGTTTGAGGTGGCGTTGGTTCATCCAATTAGAGATAGCCAGGAGGCAGTTAGAGATTTGAGTCTCAGTTTCAACTGTTAATGAAGGGGTCGAAAAGTAAATTTGGGTATCATCAGCATACAGATGGTATTTGAAGCCAAATGAATGGATAAGATCTCCCAAAGACAGCGTGTAAAGGGAGAACAACAACGTCCCAAGTACAGAGCCTTGGGGTACCCCCACATTAAGAGGAACTGGAGATGAGGTTTTGTTAGCATAGGAGACAGTGAATGAACGGTTAGAGATCCAGGATGCAGCCTGACTACGGAGACCAATCGAATGCAGAATTTGCATTAGGAGGGAGTGGTCAACCGTATCAAACGCAGCCGATAGATCTAGGAGGATTAGTACAGAAAAGTGACCACTGGCTTTGGCAACCTGAAGATCATTCGTAACTCTGCACAACACTGTCTCAGTAGAGTGCGCAGGCCGAAAGCCAGATTGCAGCAGGTCCAGTAAATTATGTGCATTAAGGAAGACAATGCGCTCTAAGATTTTGGAGGCAATCGGTAAAAGAGAGACAGGACGGGTCCAGCGTGGCCTTTTTAAGGATGGGCTTGACACAGGCCTGTTTGAAAGAAGAGGGGAAACTTCCAGAAGACAGAAGAGTTGAAGATGTGAGTAAGAGCCGGAGTAAGCTCAGCAGCACAGTGTTTGAGAAGAGAAGAAGGCATGGGGTCTAGAGAGCAAGTGGTGAGCGGAGCCGACAACAGAAGCCGGGAGACTTCAGAGCCAGTTACGGGACCAAATGAGCTAAGACATGCAGAGGGGGGCTGAGGAAGGAGGAGCTGGTTTGTATTATTAGAGGGGGGAATTTGATTGCGGATGGACTCCACTTTGTTCAGGAAGAAATCAGCAAAGTCCTGGGGGGAGTGCCTAAAGTCAGGTGATGGAGTCTTGCGAGGGACGCAGAAGGGTATTGAATATGGAAAATAGGCGTTTTGGGTTGGATTTATTACTGTTCATTAAGACTTTTCTAATGATCTGTTTCTAAACACTTTCCTCATTACCTTTACACATACATGACTTCAAGATTTTGCTAGAGCTGTGCCTTTTCTCTTAAAAATCGACAGAATTTCTCCTAATCTCTCTGCCTTTATATGATAGTTACTATAATACCTTTGCATGTATTTTGTATGTGACATTATCCTTGGGTGACCTGCAATGTACGTCTGGAACATAACTTTGGTATGATTGTTGTCTGGATAATGTTCTGACCATTAATAATTGTCAATTTGTTATTTTTAGGACTTACAGTTTCAATATATATGTTTAAGATCTTTGCATTAAAGCGTACAATTGATACCCAGATGTTCGTTGTAAGGGCTCTGGCACACGGGGAGATTAGTCACCCGCGACAAAACTCCCTGTTCACGGGCGACTAATCTCCCCGGATTGCCATCCCACCGGCGAAAATGTAAATCGCCAGTGGTATGGCATTTCGGGGAGATTAGTCGCCCGAGACACAGGAGATTTGTCGCGGGCGACTAATCTCCCCGTGTGCCAGAGCCCTAAGATGACTAAGATCTAAACGTGTGTGGCCACATTAATAGTGATCTTAGTATTTTCTATACTTGAACTTTAATGGGGTTATGTAATAAAAGGCACTAATTTTGCCCAGGAGCAGTTACCCATAGCAGCCAATCAGCAGGTAGCATTTACTGGTCAACTGTTTATTGGTTGCTATTGGTTTCCTGCTTCTGGGCAAACTTTGTGCCTTTTTTTTTTTATATAACACCCTAAACGTGTTATTTGACACACTGGACTTTCAAATTTCTTTATATGTGTAAATATACTGTTGTATGGTTTTCTGGATGTTACAGACCAGGGTTCCTAATTGATTGAATAAAATATGGGGTGATGCGTGGTATCATAAACATTTGCTAATTGTAGCTTGTTAGCTATGCTGCTTTGGGTATCCTATGGCTAAAGAGACCTGGTTTAAGTGATGTGCATCTATCTTATGCTAGGATTGCATTCAGCTTGTTTAAATAAAGGCTTTGTTTTACTAATCCTATGAGGAGTGTGGCTTATTTCATTGCATTTGTTTTGTGTTGTTTTAATAGTGTTTGCCCTGTTAGAGGATTCTTGTTAAATTTATATTTAATATAGTCATTCTTGTTAAAAATGTAAATTGTGACTATATCATTTGCTATTTAGAGTAGTTCAATCATACAGCACTTGTGAAGGAATATAGGCAGTAACCACAATAGATATAAATAGCTCTGGCATAACTATAAAATGGTTATGGCTTAAATTGCTACATTTTCCTCTGTTCTAACTTGTAATATATGTCATTACTGTTATTAACATATCACAGACTTAATACAACAACATAAAAGGCCTCTAGCAGACCATTCTGCCCATTCTGTGTGAGAATAATTGTTCCTGCGGGATTCTGCTATTCCTGAAAACTACTTGTTCATAAAATGAAGCTGAAGCAGCTTATGGTATTGCATTCAGTGGGCATAAATGTAAATAAACATTTTCAGAAACATTAGTTTCAACAGTTGGACAGAGAAATCATCCTAAAATTCTATGCAGGTAAACAGAGCTGTGCAGTTCCCATTTGATGAACTGTCTCTATTTAGTTAACATTAACCTGTGCTTCTAAAATCTTTGAAATAATCAGTAAGGCTTTATACCTATTTGCTGAGGCTGCTTCTGTTAAATTGTACAGAATTATGGTTGATGTGCAGGCTATATTAGCAATATACATAATGTTGGTAAGTGGAGACCAATTCCATAGAATGTTCTTCGCTGGACAGGCTCACAAAGGCATTGTTGTGTCTGTCTTTGAAGCTCAGTGTGTGTATAGGTTTGTATGTGTGCAAGAATAGTGGATTCAAGTGCCCTCCAATGGACATCCTCATATTTACATACAACTGAAGATCATGGTACTATAGTGTTTAGGCTGCTCATTATTAGGGACTTGCTCTCTTTAAAGATCCATTAAAAGGGTTTTAAACTCTTAATATAAATGTTTACATAATGAAAGCAATTTTAAAAGGGTCCAATTTTTATGAAGATTGTCATTATGTTACATAATGACAGAAAATATAATTCTAAGTAACTTTTCAATATACATTAAGTAAAAATGTTCCACTAGTTTGCGAGTGTCACTTATTTGCTTATTAAAAAGCAGAATTTGTTTATCCCTTTCTGTCCCCTGGTTATGACTATGTAGCTGGTTTATGTTCTTTTTGAAGTTAATACTGTGAGTGCGTAGAATATACAACCTTTATATAATCTAATTTTTGGAATTAATGTATATTTGAACATTGCTTAAAATTGCATTTTCTTTTATTATGCAAAACCATTGTTGAAGATTCTTAGCCACTTGATGAAAACCTTTTGTAAATCTGTGGATTACCTGATCAATTGCCACCTGTTGGGAATTTGATGTATTGAATTTTTTTTTTTTTTTTTTTTTCAATGTTAACATCACTCACTTTATTAGCTAGCAGTTCTTTAAAGAATAGATATTTGATTGGGGGGGGGTGGTGCTTTGCGACTACTGTCATGTAGATTTGTATTTTAAGACAACAAGTTTTAGGTTTTAAACAATACAGCCACAGAAATGTTTCAGAATGTTTTTTTTTGTTGTTGTTTGTTTTGTTTTCTTCTTTCCTGTTATCATTCACTGACGCCTTTTCTGCCCAGTGAGATTTATCAGACAGATAGTAGGATTTATCTGTCTTAATCGCAGAAAATTGCCTCCCTTTCCTGCGATCAAGCCAGATTGACGGAAATAATGTTTTGCAGACGGTAATCCCAATGTTAGTCAATGGTATGGCATTTTTGGAGAGATTTGTAGCCAGCAGTATCGATTTATTTTTTATTTTAGACTTTTGTTTTGGGTTCAAAACATCCTGTTTAAAAGGTATTCAGGTGATGGCATGAGGCAGCTAAAATTTACAAAGTAAATGTGTTATATAAGTGCATGTTTCCCCCCATGGGCGTCCGCAGAAAATTTTCCAAGGGGGGGCAAGTAAGCTAGTATCATCCTGCAACAGACAAATATATATATATATATATATATATAAATATATATTTTTTTTTTGCAGGATGATACTAGGGGAGGCTAAAGATGGCCCATACACAGACTGACCTACAGCTAATGTGACACTTAGTGGATTCGCTGCTGGCGTAAAAAGTTAACCTCCCAACTACCTCTTGCCGTTCCCACTGACTCCCAGGGATACTGTACAAAAGTGCGGGGGGGGCTTTTTTGTTTTTACCCTAAAATGTTTAGTATGTTAAAGTATTTATACGCGCATTTCTGTGAGGGGATCTGCAAACATTTGTGTTTGTGATCAGGGCTAGTTCGCATTCAAATTCACTTTTATTTTTAATGGTTTTTCAGTTATTTAGCTTTTTGTTCAGCAGCTCTCCATTTGGTATTTCAGCAGCTATCTGGTTGCTAGGGTCTTATTTACCCTAGCAACCAGGTAGTGGTTTAAACAAGAGATGGGAATATGAATAGTTAAGGGGCCTACTTGGAAAAATAAGTAATACAAAATTATAATAATAATAAAATTGTAGCCTCACAGAGCAATATTTTTGGCCCCCATTTGAAATCTGTATAGAGGCAGAACAGAGGCCTGTGTATAGTACCTGGGTATAGTACCTGTGTATAGTACCTGGGTATAGTACCTGGGTATAGTACCTGTGTATAGTGCCTGTGTATAGTACCTGGGTATAGTACCTGTTTATAGTGCCTGTGTATAGTACCTGGGTATAGTACCTGGGTATAGTGCCTGTGTATAGTACCTGGGTATAGTACCTGGGTATAGTACCTGTTTATAGTGCCTGCGTATAGTGCCTGGGTATAGTACCTGGGTATAGTACCTGGGTATAGTACCTGGGTATAGTGCCTGTGTATAGTGCCTGGGTATAGTACCTGCGTATAGTGCCTGCGTATAGTGCCTGGGTATAGTGCCTGGGTATAGTGCCTGCGTATAGTGCCTGGGTATAGTACCTGGGTATAGTACCTGGGTATAGTACCTGTGTATAGTGCCTGGGTATAGTACCTGCGTATAGTGCCTGCGTATAGTGCCTGCGTATAGTGCCTGCGTATAGTGCCTGGGTATAGTGCCTGGGTATAGTGCCTGCGTATAGTGCCTGGGTATAGTGCCTGGGTATAGTGCCTGCGTATAGTACCTGCGTATAGTGCCTGCGTATAGTACCTGCGTATAGTGCCTGCGTATAGTGCCTGGGTATAGTACCTGTGTATAGTGTCTGTGTATAGTGCCTGTGTATAGTGTCTGTGTATAGTGCCTGGGTATAGTACCTGTGTATAGTGTCTGTGTATAGTACCTGTGTATAGTGCCTGCGTATAGTGCCTGGGTATAGTGCCTGCGTATAGTGCCTGGGTATAGTGCCTGGGTATAGTACCTGCGTATAGTGCCTGCGTATAGTGCCTGGGTATAGTACCTGTGTATAGTGCCTGGGTATAGTACCTGTGTATAGTACCTGTGTATAGTGTCTGTGTATAGTACCTGTGGGATGAAATCTGCAGCAAAAGTTGAGAGTTGGTTCTCAGGTAAAGTTACAGCTGCAGATTCTTCTTTTCAGTCTTCATTTGTTTCCAGTTTGCAAAATCTCCCGATCCCTGTGTGCATCTGTGCTCTGATTGGTCAATTTTACTGTCTGTCAAGGAAGCTGTGCTCTGATTGGAGAATCCACAAGAAGAAAGATCCAATCGGAGCACAGCAAAAACGGGCTTGAGGAGACAGTGCAGAAAGTAAGGGTTTTTTTGCTACTTTTCCAGGGGGGGGCAAGTGCCCCCTCTTGCCCCCTTCTGTGGACGCCCATGTTTCCCCCATATAAATTGGAAAAGGTCCCAAAAGGGACCGAAACGTCGGTTGTACATGCAATTATAATACATATATATATGTATATATCGGTGCAGTGTCCTGAAGTCTATACAGGGATAGTCCTCTGAGAGGATATTCCTGTTTTTCTTTCTCCTTTTTTTTGTTATATATATATACACCCTGAATTCAGACTTTTACGCATAAATCATTTTCATAATTGCTCTTTTTTTTTTTTGTATCTTTCAGGACCGAATTGTTTCTATGACTCTGGATAAGGAGTACGATGTCGCAGTTGAAGCAATCCGCCTCGTCACACTTATTCTACAGTAAGTCACACTCTCCATCTTCGCAAAGCCATGTTTAGCATTTGATTTACTGTTTAGCTTTTGCACAGTACATAGCATTTCTATACTTTATGTGCACGGATCTTTTTTTCTTGAGAAAAAATAAACTCAACATTTTGTTATTGTTAATATACCATTAAATTGTTTTTGTTTTTTTATTTGTGCAAAAAATATGGGCAGATTTTCTAAAACAAAGCTAAAATTTGTGACACAACAATCATGTATCTGCAATTATATTTGGGTGCTGTATATGCTGGTTTTCCACTTAATTTTTGATCCCTAGAAGATGAGTTTAACGGATTGACAAGTAATTAGCAAAATCTTATTTTTTTTTTTTTTTATTTCAGGCAGTGACTTTGACAATGCAATTTAGTCTGACATTTGAAAATCAATAAACCACTTATGATAATGTAATTAGTTGTGTGGTTTGTATTTTTTTTTTAACAACATTGCTATTTTTAAACCATCTATTTAGTATGCATCTTAGATAAATTGAGAGGAGGGCATTTGCTCTTTTATGTAAATGTTTACTTTGTGGTTCTGTCATTAACCCTTCTCTCTACTCCAAACAGATTCTTATTTAAAAACAAGAATTTAATACGATATAGATTACTATATGTAGCGTTCTTTTTTTGTTGTTTTTTTCACAGTGGAAGTGAAGAAGCTTTGTCAAATGAAGACTGCGAAAATGTTTACCACCTTGTGTACTCGGCACACCGGCCTGTAGCTGTAGCAGCTGGAGAATTTCTTCATAAAAAGTACGGTTACTATACAAGTTGTGTAACTACTGCCTTTGACCAGCAGTAGGAATATTTCTGTATTACTTTTCTGAGTGGTAATGGGTGAATTTCTAATTACACTTTCCCTAAATTAAACAGCCTTTATAGAGACAAACTGCAAGTTACATATTTAGTACAATGGTATCACTGTACTTCAGCCCAGTTTTAGTGGTTTGTCTCAAATGTTGTAGTGATATTACATATGGTAAGTTGTAACTACTGATCAAGATGATGGGAATGTTTGTGTAATCAGGTGACAGGACTTTTGCAACTTGCCTCACCTGCATCTGGCATTTCAGTGTAATCTCCACAGTACACAGTATTCATTTTCTTGTGGTGGAACACTTTTAAAAAAAGAAAACACTTCATAGGAACACAAGTGGACGATCATGTTGAAGAGCCCTAAAGCTGGCTATACAAATTACGATTTTTAAAAGATGTTTTAGTTATTGTAGGACCAAGCTTATCCTGAAATGATAGTTTGAAAGTCGATTTGTCCATCAACGACCATTTCAAGCGACATTGTCTAGTTGAAGCTTGGAAAACTGCCTGCTTGGTCCTGCAAACAATTGGACAATAGGCAAACTTCATTGCTAATGATGGAAACTTTCAAACCATCATTTTTCTACCAATGTTGGATGAAAAATCGCTAAATGTCTCAATTTATCAATTAGTGCCCACTAACCTAACCATAATTTAACAGATTTTTGGAATTGCACTGAAATTGTTCATTAGAGAGAATCCGTTACAGGTTTTTGGTAGGTGGTGCTTCCAGTATTTTCTTTCAGTCATCTAGATACCTAATAATTAGGGCTCAAATTATTTTCTCGGGATTATTTTAAATGAAGGGTTTTAATAAAAGTCTTTTTCGGGAAACAAAAACAGTGTGGGAAGCAATGTCTGGGTGACAGGTGTCTTAAGTACCAGTCACCATGGCTTAACCTTAAACATTAAAAATGTATGCAACATATCATTTATGACTAATAAGTATGAATGGTGTAGCCCCCATATGTAATAAAAGGCACTAAGTTTGCCCAGGTGCAGTAGCCAATAGCACCAAATAAGATTTTAGATTGTAAACAGGTAAAGACAAGTAAATGCCTCAGGCTGGTTGCTATGGGTTATTGCACCTGGGCAAATGTAGTGCCTTTTATTACATAACCCCATAAATCGGCAATCAAAAGGCAAAAATAGAAAACAAGGACTTATTGCAATGACCAGTTCCTCCAAAATAAATATAATAGGTGTCATTAAAAACAGAAATATATTTGGACTTGGAAAGGAAATGGGCTTTTTTTAACTATGTACAGAATGCTTGGGACCTAGAGTTTTCCTGATACCTGACTTTTCAATAATTTGAATACAAAGATTATGTATTGAGCCCATGCCTAGTTTACAGCTACAAAAACATCTAGATTATCCAGCATGGTTTTCCATCAATATTGATTTATGCAGTTATCATCAAGTACAGGAAACTGAATTGTTTAAAAAGGAATCTATAGGAAATCCTCATGCTCTGTTTTCAAATTTTCTGAAAAAAAGATTCTGATTTTTAATTGATACCATATCCGTTGTTCAAATCTTGGCCCCAAAAACTGTCAGTGGCTGACACAGGACATTCACCAAATATTTAACGTAATATTAGATATGGCAATTTTAATTTTCTTGTAGCTCCTTGAACATATTGGGGGAGACAAAATGTTCAAAGTCGTCCTCGCTATTTATGTGCCAGCTGCAGTTTAGTGATAGGTATTTATTACTCTAAAATATGGCACTAAGAATTTGATATGATTTATAAAAGCCTGTTTCTTGACTGCTCCAGATGCTTGCAGATAATTCTTATTCAAATTGAATGGGGGGCAGTGCTTTTGTGCTTTTTGTCCCCAGCTCATGGCATTACAAAGCAATTGATCTGATGGCAAAAAGCTTAGTAATTCCCATATTGCTTTTTTTCCCCACTGGTATAAAAACACTTATTAGGCTCTCCTTTCCTCCTTATCTGTTTGTTGTGACAGGGCTGGACTTCATCCAGATATGTTTGACATCTGTAGTGAGAAAGTTATTGGAAGGATTGATAAGACGTCACATTCATAGTTATGTCCTGGAGACTCCCATTGCCAGTAGTAATGAGGGGATTTTTTTGTAAAACACTTTCCTAATATTATTGTAGCACATTATAGAAACATTTCATCACCACTAAAGAGGGATATTTGTTTTATTGACTGGGCCATCTCCCCTTAACCTATTTGAATGTCTTTGCCTAATAGAAGTAAGCTGACAAGACTGCTGTTCCTGTTAAACATGATACAGGTATCTGATCCGTTATCCGGAAACTCCAGAAAGTTCAGAATTGTTGGAAGGCCATCTCCCATAGACTTCGTTTTAATCAAATAATTCACATTTTTAAAAATGATTTCCTTTTTTTCTGTAATAATAAAACAGTAACTTATACTTGATCCCAACTAAAATGTTTAATCCTTATTTTAGGGAAAACAATCTTATTAGGTGTTTTTTTTAGTACACTTAGGGGCAGATTTATTAAAACACGAGTTCGAATCCCGAATGGGGAAATATTTGGATTGGAAACGAAAATTTCTGAAGATCGCAAATATCACGAAAATGCTTACGAAAAAAAATCGTATTAGTCACGATAATATCGTATTGGTGATCCGAAAGTCACGAAATTCCGTACCAAACGATTGTAAACAGCGGCAAAACCGAAAAAATACGATTGAACCGCTCTGAGCGTTCGTGGATAAGTGAATGTGCCCCTTAATGTATGGAGTCCAAATTATGGAAAGATCTCTTATCTGGAAAACCCCAGGTCCTGAGCATTCTGGATAACAGGTCCTATACCTGTATAAGTGTGTATGTATTTGTAATTGATTTGACTTTATTTACAGGTTATTCAGTAGACATGATCCGCAAGCTGAGGAAGCCTTGGCCAAAAGGAGGGGAAGGAGCAGTCCAAATGGAAACCTTGTTAAGATGTTAGTCCTCTTTTTTTTAGAAAGTGAGGTAAGATACTACAAGACAGGAGGGGTTTTTTTTTTTGTTTTTTTTCCTTTTTTTTACTGATTTTTGTATTGGAAATGTAAATTAAATCCTTTAACTGCTTTAGTGATAGAAAGTCAAGCAAGTACAAAGAGTCATTTCTTGTTTTGTAAGAATATCCTTTAAGACTTTTTTGCAATTGTGAAAACTCCAGGGTGTGGAAGACTCTAATCCAATCCTGCATAACTTTTTTTTCCCTGTTCTTTGGCTTATAAATTATGTGCTGGTTGTCTGGTTTATATGAAAATTATATAACACTCTAAATCCTGTTGTCTGGGTAGACTACTGCCACACGTGACTTTTTTAGGTGGGCCTTCACAGGAATAGTTTAGTAAAGAATTCACACACTTTAATCCAAAAACTTGGACATCAGTGGTTTTTAAGCATGATAAACAAATGTATTAAAGAACAAAAATAAAGGAAAATTACATTACTAAGCAGAGTGTCATAAATTCAATATATATCACAGACATATAGCATATCTTAATCATACTCATAAAGGGTACAGGAGGAGGTATTCATATTTCTCCATAGGTTTATTACACCACAGGTGGTCAGCCCCAGTGTATTTGATCATTCAGTGCTGTATGGCTTCTTGCCATAAATGAGGAAGCATCAGCTGCAAACTCGTAACTAAACTAAATTGAGAGAATCACTTTTCAGATTATCTGATTTGGATTATTTAGATCTTTATTGGATTTGGCAAAAAACAGCTGTGGACTACTTGTCCTTAACCACTGTGTGTGTGTATATCCCTATATACACACGCACTTGTTTATCTAAATGTGGCTCTGCAATGGATTATGCCCCATAGAGAACTTCTTATGACATGGGATATAGCTCATTATTGGACCATGGCAAGTTGATAGCACTAATGTGGATGATAATGTTTTGATGCAAAAACTAATTTCCCGTCATTTTAAACAGGTCTAACTGCATATATACTTATTATATATAATTATGACAAATATCAAAGGTACTATTTAATAGAACTTTGTGGCCATGTAAAGATAATATGATCATTTTTGTCCTCTAGTTACATGAGCATGCTGCTTACTTAGTGGATAGTTTGTGGGAAAGTTCTCAGGAGCTTCTTAAAGACTGGGAATGTATGACAGAACTGCTGGTTGAGGAGCCTATGCAGGGGGAGGAAGGTAAGACTCTGGACTAAATTTAAAGAGAATTAGAGTAACTTTAGAGTGTTTTGCACATCAATACATTGAAAGATGTTCACATCCCAACAGATGTCTGAAATAGTTTGCAATATGGCTTCATTAAAAAGTGAGCGAGCATGTGACTTTTAGAGACTTTTTTTTTTTTTAGAGCGCATTTCTGCTTTCTCCACTAATAATGTAATACAGAAAGGTCAGTCTAGAATGTGGTCTTTTAGTTGAACGTGTTAAAGGAGAAGAAAAGGTAAAATCACTGGGGGTGCCAATATGTTAGACACCCCTCCAGTGACTGTAATCGCTTACCTTATACCCCGGGTTGGTGCTCTGAGCAATTCTCTTCCTTCTGTCGTCTATCTTCGGGATTCCGGGGCCCGCGCATGCGCAGTAGAGTGAAAAAGACGGCTTTTTTGTTAAAGTTTGTCTTTTCACTCTACTGCGCATGCGGCTCAAAGACAGAATAAGGAAAAGGATTGCTCTCCCAGCTACCCCCGGGCTGGTGCAGTGTTCGCCTAACAGGAGCACCAGCCTGGGATATAAGGTAAACACTAACTTTTAGCAACCCCCAGTAAATTGTACCTTTCCTTCTCCTTTAATGCATACTCTTAACTTACTGCCTCTTATTCTTTCTTTGATTTGCAAATTTTTATTTTTCCTTTAAAGTGATGTCGGAGCGTCAAGAGAGTGCATTGATTGAGCTTATGGTCTGCACAATCAGACAGGCTGCAGAAGCACACCCTCCTGTGGGCAGAGGAACTGGCAAAAGGGTAAAATAAATCTTAAGGCATGAGTTGGTTTTTTTTTACTGTTACATCTTTTTTTGATCCCCCTGGATCCATAAACGTTTGCACCCCATACAGATGCCTCTGCTGCCTACTCCTAGTTCTGGTTCTGATACCTACTAACTTATTTAGGAACATAGCCTTTACATGGCATGCAAAACTATAAGTTCCATGCAGGATGCTGCCGCTTTGCAGAGCGATTTGACAAAATTAGATAACTGGGCAGCAAACTGGAAAATGAGGTTCAATGTTGATAAGTGCAAAGTTATGCACTTTGGTAGAAATAATATAAACGCAAACTATCTACTGAATGGTAGTGTGTTGGGGGTATCCTTAATGGAGAAGGATCTAGGGGTTTTTGTTGATAACAAGTTGTCTAATTCCAGGCAGTGTCATTCTGTGGCTACTAAAGCAAATAAAGTGCTGTCTTGTATAAAAAAGGGCATTGACTCAAGGGATGAGAACATAATTTTGCCCCTTTATAGGTCCCTGGTAAGGCCTCACCTTGAGTATGCAGTGCAGTTTTGGGCTCCAGTCCTTAAGAAGGATATTAATGAGCTGGAGAGAGTGCAGAGACGTGCAACTAAACTGGTTAAGGGGATGGAAGATTTAAACTATGAGGTTAGACTGTCGAGGTTGGGGTTGTTTTCTCTGGAAAAGAGGCGCTTGCGAGGGGACATGATTACTCTGTACAAGTACATTAGAGGGGATTATAGGCAGTTGGGGGATGTTCTTTTTTCCCATAAAAACAATCAACGCACCAGAGGTCACCCCTTTAGATTAGAGGAACGGAGCTTCCATTTGAAGCAGCGTAGGTGGTTTTTCACGGTGAGGGCAGTGAGGTTATGGAATGCCCTTCCTAGTGATGTGGTAATGGCAGATTCTGTTAATGCCTTTAAGAGGGGCCTGGATGAGTTCTTGATCAATCAGAATATCCAAGGCTATTGTGATACTAATATCTACAGTTAGTACTAGTGGTTGTATTTATAGTTTATGTATGTGAGTATATATTGGTAGGTGTGGGTTAGGTGTGCTGGGTTTACTTGGATGGGTTGAACTTGATGGACACAGGTCTTTTTTCAACCCTATGTAACTATGTAACTATGTATATATGGCATGGCTGTGTGATGCACTATAAATTCGTTTTATTGCAGTTCATTCAAATTATTATACAGCAAATGACCTCTTCACTTAGTAATGTCCTTGTCTATCCTTCTTTGCCAAAACATTCTCATTTCAGGTATTAACTGCTAAAGAAAGAAAAACTCAACTAGACGATAAGAATAAGCTGACAGAACATTTCATTGTTGCACTTCCAGTACTGCTTTCTAAGGTACATATCTTGCCGCTAGAAAACTGTAAACCTGTCAAACCCTCATACATCTTCATTTTTTTCCATTGTATAAAATTATAAACCAAAGTTTAATAATATAGAAGGCCACTCATAAGTTCAACCTATTTTCTCAATCAACATTCAAGTTATGTGCAAAGCACATTCGAACAGCAAAAGTTATGCTCCCTCTGTCTCTTTTTCTTAAGTTTATTTTAGAACAACTATTACATCATATCAACATTTCAGTTCAGGACTGAAACCTTTATCAAGATGTTCCAACATGGAAATCAACAATAATAAAGTTAAATCTTTAAAATCTTAGCAAGCCTCCCCCCTCATCGGTGCTACCAAAGGACTGTGGTTTGCTAAGGTTTTAAATATGGAATTTTATTATTGTTGTTCTATAATAGAACATGTTCATAAAGGTTCTAGAATGTTGATGTGATGATATAGTTGTTTTGGAGCGTGCATAACTTTTGCTGTTGTATTTGTAATCTGACTGAATTGTAGCACCGGGATATACACAGCTCCTATTTATAGTCCTGTTTGTATACAGGCAAGCCAGTTAAAGGGGAAACCACCTTTTCAATGCTTTTAAAGTTTTATGTAATTATAATTTTAACTGAAAGCAGTATCTGTTGTATTCTCTGCATTACTACTTCTGACTCCTAAAACAGTACAGCAGAAGTCATCTGATTAGAGGGATTCTGTCATGATTTTTAAGGTGTCCTTTTTATTTCCAAATTATACTGTTTCTCCGTACGGCCCTACCTGTCAACGCAGGACTTGTGGGGTTAAGCTGATCCTCTCTGGAGGCAGAACAAACTAAAGAACCCTTTGTTCTCTTGCTGTGTCTCCTCCTCTATCCTCAGTTCTTTTTAGTTTGTCCAGCCTTGGAGGCAGCAATTTCTCTTCTCCTTCCACAAATATTAACTGCCCCCTATAAAGTCTTGAACTGTCAGGTAGAGCCTTAATATGTAAGGATTAGCACAAGTTGATATTGACATTAAGCCCAGGAGTGCTCCAAACAGACATACATGAGTCCTGTTATTGTGTTCTGCCTCAGACAAGAGGTATAAGCGTGCTTCCCTGACTAACATCTTGGTTGAGTCCACTCCCTCATAAGAATAAGAGCTTACAAGCATGCTGCTATATGTGGGCCCTGATGTTTCAGAGGCACTCTCTGCGTAAGGCTGGAGCAACCCCCAGCATGCCATATGGCACATTGGCGGCTATTTAGTGACTCCAGTGCAGAATTAGTGGCCATATTGGTGCCCCCAACTTGGCAACAGGCGCACGTGGACTTTGCCAAGTGTGTACACCAGGTGCGCAAATAATTTCACTCTACCATTTAAAAATTGTATTCTTGAACCAACAAATGTATTTTTTAGCTGTAATATTAGTGTGTAGGCGCCATCTCAGTGCATTGTGCCTGAGTCTGAGCTTTCAGAAGGAGCCAGTGCTACGCATTAAAACTGGTTTCAGGTAACCCATGTAACTTGAGGAGTCCCAAGCCGGACTTGAATTTCTTACTATTGAGTGCTGTTCTGATACCTACTGGGAGCTGCTATCTTGCTCCCTTCCCATTGTTCTGCTGATCGGCTTCTGGGAGGGGGGAATATCACTTCAACTTGTAGCACAGCAGTAAAGTGAGACTGAAGTTTATCAGAGCACAGGTCACATGGCTGTGGCACCCTGGGAAATGAAGAACATAGCTAGCCCAATGTGAAATTTCAAAATTAAATATAAACAAATCTGTCTAAAAAATTTCAATGCAGGATTCTGCTAGAGAAACTCTGTTAACTGATGACTGGCATTGTTTCAGATGACAGAACCTGAGAACAGAAAAGGATAAAACAAATATTGCTTCTAATTACAAATTACCTTAAAACAACTTTTTAAATTAATGTGTATTGTAAGGTGCTTAGAATCTCATTGTTTTCATTATGTAAAAAACTGTTTTACGTAGGATATCCCCCTTTACGTTGTAAAGAATCTGAATACTTATATCCATTTTTTTAAGGGGGAAATCATTAAAAAATATATTGCACATGGATAATATATTACTTTGTCACATGGGGCAATTTTGGGGTCATTGTTGCCTGTGATTTATTTTTTAGTAAATCAAGTGAGATCATTCTTCTAAAGGTGGCCATACACAGGCAGATTTAAGCTGCCTATTCAAGTTTTTTAGACTGATTTTTGGCATCTTATCTGCACGTGTTTGCATCCATGATTGTTATCTGGTTGAAAATTGAGCAGGTTTGATCCCGTCTGATCAGGGACTGCATTGGCTTATTGATGCAGTCCTCGGTCCAACGGCTATTGTGCCTGACGTAATTAGATGATTTGGACATTGTAATTCAATTGTATTAGCCTGGTTATATTGGGAAATGATACGTTTTGTTGGCAACCTCACTAAACTGGGGTGATTTTTGCAATGTTGGCCTCCTTTCCTTTGGCGGAGATCAGTCATTGCAGTCATTTCGGTGCAACCTAATGTGAGACATTGTCCATGCAACTTTTTAAAGGTATAACATCTGTGTTTGTCTGATAAGTATTTGCATATTTTGGTTTAGTGAAAGTTGTAGCACTGTTTGTTTTGTACATAATGCAGTTATATCTTATCATCCATACATCTAATCATACATGTCTTACATGTCTTTTAGTATTCCGCTGATGCAGAGAAAGTGGCAAACCTCCTACAGATCCCTCAGTATTTTGATCTAGAGCTGTACAGCACTGGTAGAATGGAAAAGGTAATGAATTAAGTTAATTGCTTTCACATTGCATGTATCTGCTCCGCAGAACTATCTTAGATTGCACGGTTTACATATTTATTTATTGGATTAAGTTATTTGTAATTGCGACACGAAGGGATGTTCCAAATCCAGAATTTAGTTAGGGATTCCACTGAATTCAGATTCAGCAGAATCTCAGGTGTTTAGCCGAACCAAATCCAAACCCTTACAGTTATGATTTTAAAGTTCTGGACAACTGAATGTATCACAGTTGATACAATTTCATTGGTA
Organism: Xenopus tropicalis; assembly: GCF_000004195.4. Taxonomy (NCBI): domain Eukaryota; kingdom Metazoa; phylum Chordata; class Amphibia; order Anura; family Pipidae; genus Xenopus; species Xenopus tropicalis. The sequence goes on from NC_030681.2 coordinate 132,357,826, forward strand.
AATTCTACTCCATATCTATCACTTCTGATGCATTGTTTGAGGAGTGTTAACCAGAAATACTTTTTTTTTTTTAAATTATATGTATAAATAACCAGACATTGTCAATTAATGTATTTAGAAAAGATGCTTAGAATTATCTTTTCTTTTATTATGTTAAGGGGGAAAAAAAGTTTTGGGGTGCAGATCCCCTTTAAGTGCTGATCTAAAATTAAAAAGCCAAGTCTCTCTTCAAAAAAAAAAAAAATGAGTGATGGTACAGTAGTGTGTAGGTAAAACATATTTAACTGAATTAAATACATTGTAAACATTATTATGATGATTATCTAGCAATGATGGAAGACTTCAGTGTTAAATGGCCCAAATCTCTTAGAGGTATTGTTTTGGTTCAATAGAAGGTGAGGTTTCATTTAAATGAATCAATATGTTTAATCTTCTGATCCATATGTTCATGATTTTCAGCACCTAGACAGCCTGCTTAAGCAAATTAGATTTGTGGTGGAAAAGCACATAGAGTCTGATGTGTTGGAAGCCTGCAGTAAAACCTACAGCATTCTATGTAGCGAAGAGTACACAATTCAGAACCGTGTCGAAATTGCACACAGCCAACTGATTGATGAGCTTGCTGATCGATTCTCACATGCTGTAGAAGAACTGCTACAGGAGGTATTTGTGCATGTCTTTTATATAAAGGAACACTTCTAGAACATATATATTATATTAAACTGGGGCCACATGGAACGTGAAGTTCCTTAAAACGCATTGCATACTGTGTTTTTCTGCATATATTACATTTTTTTCACGAGCAGTTTGCAAAAAAGTATTTTATTCCCCATGTTTAATAATTCGCAAAACAGCCCAAAAATTTGGTGGGTTGCCATTGCACCTTAAAATGCCTTGTGGGATCTAGCTTTAATGATTCATTGATTTTAATTCAGTTTTGTCATAAAATGTGTTTATATAATATTACTGTAACATAATAATTTATGGTTTCTTTCTCTGTTAGGCAGAGGAAGCAGATGAAGACGAGATTTACAATGTTATGGCCTCATTGAAACGTTTAACATGCTTTCACAAGTGAGTATGATTACATTCCATAATGCTTTTTTTCCCCCAGTACAGCTAAGTAACACTAAATGCAGATGAAAATGTTTTGTTTTCTTCACTGTCAGATACATTATAATATTAGTATACCCTACAGCAATCTGTATGTTCGAAGCTGTTATGTTTGTACAGGTATGGGATCCCTTATTCGGAAACCAGTTATCCAGAAAGTTCTGAATTACAATAGGGTGCCATACCTGTAGTGGCATTTCCAGCCCTTGGATCTCTGGTGTTATAGCTGTGCGATACAGTCATGTCTTGATTTCCTGATAAATGTAACTTTTTGCCTCCAGACCCTACCATTAAGACTTCAGTGAGCCATATCACACCTATACCATTTAGAACATTTAATATATAATGGTTTGTAGAGTGGGCCATGGATGTCAGGTACTGTGGTGGGCCCTGAGAGGCTCTGTTAGATACTGCATATTTGCTACATGTCACTTATGGATTCAATCACACAGCATTAACCATTGCAAACTTTAGAGACTGACAGAGGAGGTTGTTAAAGGAAGGTGCATAAAACTGATTTTTTATTTTAATTATTTGCAGTGATAGGGTCGCACTAATCCAAGAATATAAATATAGCTTGAATTTTTATACATTTTTGTTTTTTTTAAGTAGCAGTGTAAAGTTAAAGTAGCTATAATCTTTGCAAACAGTTGAGTTTTTATTGGACCTATAAAAATGTCTTTTTTTATAGTGATGCCCATTTTTTCCCCTCTGCAGTGCTCATGATTTGACGAAGTGGGAACTTTTTGTAAGCTGTTACCGATTATTAAGGGCTGGAATTGAGCATGAAGGAATGATGGAGCAGGTGAGAATTCTACAGTTAAAATGTGATTAAAAGAGTGCTGTGACACCATAGGGTTAACAGAACAGGGTGCTGTTCATTTCTTGTCTGCAGATTGTTGTGCAAGCTCTCCAGTGCTCACACTACTCCATTCTCTGGCAGCTGGTGAAGATCACAGAGGGCAACCCTTCCAAAGTAAGTGATAAAGATACAGCTGTATCAAAGTGCCATGTACTAAGTTAGATTTGTATATTATATGTCAAGATGACATATCACTTAAATTTTTTGTTTGTTTAATTAGGCATATGAAATGATGAAATATGTTCTACTTTTTAGTACTGCAGTACTTTTTAACATTGTTCGTAAATGATTCTATATTGTGTGATACTTAAGAGGAACTGGAATATTGAACTCAGTCTAGGTTTTGGTACAGGTAGACGTAATTTATGTGCTATGTGAACACATTTATTTTTTTCATTTTTGTAAAATGTATTCCTTATTTTTATTATTTTTCCCATTAGATCTGTTAATTTTTGAGGATCGCTGTTCTAAAGTCTTATAAAGTTTCTGTTGATTATTTTACAGGAGGAAATGTTGACATTGCGAAAAACTGTAAAAACTTTCTTAGCAGTGTGTCAGCAATATCTCTCAAGTGTAACTACAACTGTGAAAGAACAGGTAAAGTTGTGGCTTTTCTTATTATTATTGTAGAAAAGCTCCACAAATTACTTAAAGAAGCTTTAAGCACAGATTAGAGTCCTAAAGAGCAGTGGCTCGGTGAGGTTTTACCGTATTTTTTTTTCCTGACATTCCCATGACTATTATGTGCATGCTAGGCTTGATATAGTACAACACAATAATAGGTTTAAGACACTTTATCTAGATACTCCAGATTATTACAACCTTCTACCACTGCAGTTGTTAAAATATTAAATAATCAATGAGAACTAATTGATTTTTGTGTTCCAGGCCTTCATGCTGCTCTGTGATCTCCTTATGATATTCAGCCATCAATTAACAACAGGAGGCAGAGAGAATCTGGTGCTGCTTGTTTTTAATCCAGATGTGGGACTGCAATCTGAGCTGCTAAATTTTGTCATGGATCATGTATTTATTGACCAGGATGATGAAAACCAGAGCATGGGTAAGAAGAGAGTATGTCTTGGGCTTTGTATTGTTTTTTTCTGTTTTTATACTTCCTATTTTCAAACTGAAATACAAAATGTTGTTACCTGGCTTGGTAAACTCGGCAACCAAATAGATGATTTTTTCAGTTTGGGTATTGTGGTCTTTAAAGGACATGTAAAGCCTACATTTGCCTACAATGTATATCAGTTGGGCATGTCTCCCCCACCCAAATGCCTTTATTTATGAGGTATCCAGTTGGTTGAGCAGTTTGATAAACATTAGTCATTTTAGCTAAACATTTTGTGTGATCATGTCAAAGGATAGAATGATACTAGAAGCAATAATAGATTAATTTTCTGAAACTTCAAAATGTAGGCATTTTTCTGTCCATAGCGACTGCAGACAGGTAGAACTGCAGTCCACCATAATACAGCTTAAGTTAAGTGGTAAATTATGCATAAAAAAAATATTTACAACAAATATTTAATCCAGTTTCTTAAATACTTTATTTAAAAAATGAGATGTATTGCTGAGTTTGCTACACTGGCTACAATATTTGCCAGTTTATGGTTAAGCATTTAATGTCTTTGTTTCCTTTTTTCTTTTCTGTATTTTCCTGTACCATCTATGGTTACATTTTCTGCATTATTTGTCAGTAGATAAGTATGAACTTTTTTAACTTGGTATTTCTTGCACTACATGCTCCCTTATGCATAACAATGACTTTGTTATGCTTTAGCCTACAGGGTTAACTATTCAGTCATGTGACTGTTATGGGAATGTGGGGCTTGGGGGAGTGTCTAGAGGTTTTATCTATTTATTTGCTGATTTTAACTGTGTATGTGGTCTTGATAATGGTCTTAGGAGGAGACCGAAACGTTGGCCTGTTTTAACAGCATGTTTAAATAAAAGTAACGTTTTAATCTTTAAAAAATATCCTGGTGTGCACCCAATTTTTGGACCCACCTGTCTGGCTGCTTTGATGGCTTACTCTTGTGTAAGCTTTAAATGGTATCAGTACTGAGATTAACTGCCCCCCCCCCTGCATGGTTCTCACCTCAGATTCAGGCTGTATTGTTTAAATATGTAATCCCTTGTGTTGTTCACACTTTTTAATCTCTGCATTGTTCACCCCCTGCAGTGTTCACACCTCAGGCTCAGGCTGTAATCACCCCCATTGTTCCCCTGTTCACACCTCAGGAGCAGTAGAAACCCACAAATAATCCCTGCACACTACAAAAAGAACATATACTGAGGTGTTACTTCAATTAAAAAGTTTTTTAATATATAGTTTTTTAATATACAGTGCAGACTGTAGGAGCAGTGCCAGCATTGTGTCACTGTAGGCTGCCTGTGTGTGCCATACACACAGGCATCATAGGGCAAGCAGAGTATGGCACACACAGGCAGGGTAGGGAAGGCAGAGTATGGCACACACAGGCAGGGTAGGGCAGGCAGAGTATGGCACACACAGGCAGGGTAGGGCAGGCAGAGTATGTCACACACAGGCAGGGTAGGGAAGGCAGAGTATTGCACACACAGGTAGGGTAGGGAAGGCAGAGTATGGCAGGTTTTTGCTGTACTACAACCATTAATATGGCTATGGTCATGTGATAACATGGGTGTGGTTTCAAGTAGGTGCGGTTTCAAAAGGGGGAGTGGTCAAAACTGGCTTCCATTATCGGCCCTCCACCACGTAGGTCGGAAAAATTCCGGCCCTTGGTACAACAGAAGTTGGACAGCACTGCCCTAGACAGTTAGAATCTAATGCCACAACTGTTGCTCTCTTAAAAAAAGGAAGGATATATAACATATTTATATATGAAAGTATAATAAAAACATTTGTATTATTTATTTACCTGCACATACTGTGGATTACTTTAGAAGCAATTGGCAGCAATATTTAAAAGGAAGTTGGCCTTTATGGTAAAACAAACTAACAGCTTTATATATACCCTTACCATCTTTAAAGTAGGCAGCCAATACAACTATATAATTAAGCCCCACTAGTCGAACTGCAAGTAATTAACATTAATTACTGTTACACGTGCTACATATAATTCCTGTGCTTTGTTTGTGTGTGTCATTCTTCAGCTGATTGTCTTCACACAACAATTTTTAATTTTTGTTTTTTAGAGGGAGACGAGGAGGACGAAGCCAATAAAATTGAGGCATTGCACAAAAGAAGAAACCTGCTTGCTGCTTTCTGCAAACTTATCATCTATGATATTGTAGATATGCATGCTGCTGCAGATATCTTCAAGCACTACATGAAGGTAGAAGTCATTCCCATACAACAACAAAGCATGCTATGATAAGGATGTTAGATTTTAAAACTAAGGAATCATACGTTTTGATACTCCTGCTGGATATACTCTTACTAGCTGTGTCTTCAAAATTTGTAGATTGGCACTGTTTATAAATGATGTCTACCCAAGTAGCCACATTCAGTGTATAAGGGTTGTGCCTTATTTAATGAAATATGTGAATTCAGGAAAATTATACTGTGCCATGCCCTGTAATAAGAACCAGTGTAAAAAAATATCTAAAGCATATGAACATTCCACTTTATCTTGCAATGTTGTAGGGCCAGTGGAACAGTCTGGTAGACATTTCCCTTTCCAGTAACAATGATCCCTTTTTAAACCTCAAAGCCATCAGGTGGGGAGGCACAAACAGAATTGGATACTCCTCACTAGAGTAGTGTATAGCAAGCATTTTGAGCATAGAACTAATTTTTCACCTCAAAGCAGCAGGTGGGTTAGTGATATTTGTATTGCATGTAATATATTTAAGTGAACGTTTTTTTACTTTTATGAATAAAATATGCTTTTTTTTTTGTTTCAGTATTACAATGACTATGGGGACATTATTAAAGAAACACTAAGCAAAACAAGACAGATGGACAAAATACAATGTGCAAAGACCCTCATTCTTAGTTTGCAGCAGGTAATGTTTATACTGTTCATATTTTTTTTATTCCTTCTGTATGGTCTCTGCGCAATTTTTTTTATGCCTGAGTTTGTTATTACAGATAATAGGATCTGCAATATTTGATCGGCAATATTTGAGACCTGGGACCTGGGGTTTCAGAATGAGCATTTTTTCCATTATATGGAACAATGTACCTTAAGGCTACTAAAAAGTAGGATAATTTAGCCATCAGTATGAATTTAAGCTTGCTTCATTAACTTAAGATGCAAGTAACTGACTATTATAGAGAAAAGGCTTATCAGTCAGAAAAGAAAAATTGTTTGTTGAAACACATGTCACATGTCAAAAATCTGTTTCAGAGATTTCTAGATAACAGCTCGAATAAAGATCCGTTGTGGACCGAATAAAGATCCGTTGTGGACCAAATAAAGGTGGCCACACACGTGACGATCGTTCAATTGGCCACTAACTTTTAGGTCTGAAATGGCAGATAAGGAGGCAGAAACAATAGGAATCGACTGATATCAGCAGCCTCTTGCGATATCGGTCGACTCGCCAACTTGCCATACACGCACCGAATATCGTACAAAACGAGGTTTCGTATGATATTACCGGTGCGTGTATGGCCAGCTTTATGGGAAAGAAGTAGCCAATACAAAAAGTGTTGGCATATAGTATGAATTAAAGCTGGAGTTAGACAATAATGCAGAACTACTGCTATTCATATAAATATGGATGTGATTTGATATTGACGTGCGTTACAATTTGCACAATAAGGGGCAGATTTACTAATGCACGAACGCTCGGAGTTCTGAACGCTCCAAAAAAATCGGAAAGGTTTTCCCGCTGTTTATTCGGTACAAATTTTTTTTTACTTTTGGATTGCCAATATATTATTGTGACTAATACGATTTTTTCGTAAGCATTTTTGTGATATTTGCGATCTTCAAAAATTTTTGTATCCAATCCGAATTTTTCCCATTCGGGATTCGAACTCATGATTTGATAAATCTGCCCCTAAGTGTATGCCAAAAAGTGCCCTGCTCAGCAGTCATTATATGCTTAGTAAAAAAGGCTTCACCCCCAACCTTTGCACTATCTGTTAATTAGTTTGTAAGCACTTTGTAGCTAGATCTCCCTCTATTTATATTGTTAATCTCTTAATAGAGGTTTGGTTTCCATAATGCAAACGTTTCTGGCAAAAGCTGATCTAATTTGAGGCTGCCCAGATAGTTCTCTTTAGGGCAGGGGTACACGGGGAGATTAGTCGCGCCGTAACTAGACAAATCTCTGTTGTCACGTGCGACTAATCTCTCCGCAATGCCATCCCACCACCTAGAATGTAAATCGCTGGTCGGATGGCATAAGCGTCGCTGCGATGTCCCACAGTCGCCGGAAGTTTTATTCAGAGGAAACTTTGGGCGACTGCGGGACATCGCAGCGACGCGTATGCCATCCCACCGGCAAATTAAATTCTAGCCGGTGGGATGGCATTGTCCCGTGGGCCCCTGCCCTTATAAGACAATACAGACTATATGATTTTAAAGGTGCTGAAAACCACCAGATACAGTATAAATATGGGTCAGGTAATGCAGCTTTTACTTCACCTGCCCAAGAGCAGAAAATATTAAGAGTTTAGTGAAGTAGGGTTCCTTAAAGGAACAGTAACACCAAAAAATGAGTCTTTTAAAGTAATTAAAATATAATGAACAGTTGCCCTGCGCTGGTAAAACTGGTAAGTGTGCAACAAAAACACTACTATAGTTTATATAGTTTATATAAATGAGCTGCTATGTCAACACAAGGGCAGCCATTGAAGCTGGGAAAAAGGAGAAAAGGCACAGGTTACATAGCAGATAACAGATAAGCTTTGTAGTATATAATGGGGTTTTATCTGTTATCTGCTAAGTAACCTGTGCCTTTGCTCCGGTAAATGGCTGCCCCCGTGGCTACACAGAAGCTTTATTTATATAAACTATAGTAGTCTTTCTAAGGAAAACACACCAGTTGTACCAGTACAGGGCAGCATTACATTATATAGTAATTACTTTTATACATTTTCATTTTTTTATTTCATATAGGGTCTGTTTTTTAACATTCAGATTTCCTGTTCTAGCAATACACTTAATAAGTAAGCTAGGCATTTGTGGGTCTGTTTCCATTGGATCTTACCATCCAATCAGAAATACTGCATGCATAAAATGACATGGGAACAGTTCTTATTCACATCTATAATATTTTTTTACAGCTATTCAATGAGCTGGTCCAAGAGCAAGGTCCCAATCTTGACAGGACATCTGCACATGTCAGTGGCATTAAGGAGCTGGCCCGAAGATTTGCACTCACATTTGGTTTGGATCAGATTAAAACAAGAGAGGCAGTGGCCACTTTGCACAAGTAAGTATCTGAGATCACTATATTCACATCAGCTCATGTTTCACCTAGATGTGCAAAAGCCATGTAAAATGTATTACTGTACACACACACACACTGTATATTATATATTATATTATATATTATATATATGCGTGTGTGTGTACAGGAATACATTTTTATATATATATACTCTGCTTGTAGCAATGTATACCTTTAGTTAATTCTCAGAGTGAGCTGCACATTCAGCTTAACTTTCATTCATAATTGGGTGCATTGAATGGCAACAATGCTAAAATATTTTTTGTTTTATTCAGAGATGGAATAGAGTTTGCCTTTAAATATCAAAATCCTAAAGGGCAGGAGTACCCCCCTCTGAACTTAGCCTTCCTGGAGGTGTTAAGTGAGTTTTCCTCGAAGCTCCTGCGGCAGGACAAGAAGACTGTGTAAGTAACAAAGTGCTAATGTTTCTAGCACTTATAATATTTTTAAATTATTTCACTGACCAGTAACCAAGTGAGTAAAACTGCAGAAAGTTTCTTTAATATTTGTGAGCTAAATCTCGTGGCATATTCAATAATAATTCCACAGCAACAGAGGGCACTACAAAGCAGCTTGATTTATCTAATTGCATGAGGCCCTAATCTGATGTTTATATTATCAGTAAATGAATGAATTTACTTCCCTAGTAGTGCAGGAGAATACAGATGGTAGGCTCTTTTTTTTTTTTTTCACCTCTATAAGCTATATTATAAATATTGTATTAAAGCAGGGTCTTTGTGGTTAGCATTTTGTGTATAATATAATAGTGTCCTGCTTTTTCAGACATTCTTACCTGGAAAAGTTCCTCACAGATCAAATGATGGAGAGGAGGGAAGATGTTTGGCTTCCTCTCATCTCCTACAGAAACTCACTGGTTACAGGCGGAGATGAGGACAGACTGTCTGTGAATAGTGGAGGAAGTAACAGCAAAGGTTCTTCAGTAAGAAGTAAGAAAGGCCGACCTCCCCTACATAAGAAAAGAGGTGTAGAAGGTAAGCGTAATGATTGCTGCTTTGAGATAAAGCTTTAGGATGTTACAGTCGGTTCCTTTCACTGTGGTTCTTATTTCATAATGAGGGCAGCTGTAAGTTGTATTTCTCTTCTAAGTGTGCACTCTGGCACAGGAAAAAAGGAGACAAGAAATCCTGTGTTTCTTTTTGATAGAGGGCTCAGTGCAGCGTTTCTGTAAGCGCTTATGGCTGTATTTACATAGACCTTTCTGATAAAACTTAGTTTTTACCTTTCCTTCTCTAAGTAATTTTATTATTATAATTTTAACAGAGGAAAGTATTGACAACTCCTGGGTGACCAGGAACGATACAATGCAGACTCCTGGAGCACTAACAACACCACAGCTAACATCAACTGTGCTGAGGGAAAATCCTCGTCAGTTACCAGAACAGATACCTGAGCAGGAGTCAGAACACAGCTCAGAACCAGACTTTTTGCATAAGTAAGTTACACTAACCATATTGGCTCTCTGAATTTGCTTTGAGAGTTTCATAAGACACCCTGCAGATGTATGACTTTTAGCATTCTACAACGGCAACATATTGCAAAGGGCTGTATAGTAATTGGGTGTATACTTTAAACATACATGTTACATACAAATATTGACACAAATTGACACATTGATACAAAATTCAGTGCAAATTTTGAACTCTGCTGTTTCTTTTTTTTGTTTTGTTTTTTTTAACTACAGCCCTCAGATTCAAATGTCCTGGTTGGGCCAACAGAAATTAGAAGATTTAAATCGAAAGGATAGAACGTCTATGAGTTACATGAAAGTTAGGAGTGGTGTACGACATGCAGTGTAAGTATGCATAGTTCTGTTCTTTGGCATTGAAATACTGCATACCGCAGTAAGCACTGAGTTTGCCCCATATCACCTATACTTGCTCCTCTGCTACAGCTGAAAGCAGTGTCGTGGCTACAGGGGAAGCAGACCGCATAGCTGCAGGGGGCCCGGATTTGCTTCCTCTGTAGGGGTTTCCTCGACGCACACACAATCAAAGTTACGCCACTGAAAGTGCAATGGCAAGGGATTGTCAGGTGACTGCTGCTTGCAAACTTGTCAGTGCACATTCCCACTGAGATCTCTTGTGATTAAAAAAAAATAATTGTAGAAATGAAAGCCTGTCACTCATGACTAAAACTGTTACATTTTGTATCCTGTAAATGTATTACTGTTCTTTGTCTGCATTATCAGGCGTGGTCTAATGGAGGATGACGCAGAACCAATTTTTGAAGATGTTATGATGTCATCACGAGGGCAGCTAGAAGACATGAATGAGGAGTTTGAGGACACAATGGTTATTGATCTTGTAAGTATCATTCTTCCCTTCAACTGAGTTTTAGTATGAGCCCATATACTAATATAAATCTATTGCAATAGATGTGTAAAATGTTATCCCCTAGCATTGCCCCAAGCAAAGGACCAGGAAACACCATGAAGTGAAAGTATTACATTTAATTATCCTGGTATATTTACTTATTCTTACCCAAGCTAAAAAGCTATGTTTTAGAATAATCCATGCTTGTTCCTTGGCAGGACCCAGAGCATATTTCATTTTCTGTCATTTGCTATTTCTAGTGTTTTGTTCACTCCTGGGGAATGAGGAAGGGCTCGGGCAACAAAACACTACTAATCGCCCAGTCACCCAGTACCCTATTGTCTCTTAGCAGAGTCTATTTTATGTGAGAGGTTTTCATCCTGTAGGTTTATACAGAACAAGCGATATTTGACATAACTATTTTTATCTGTTTTATGTAACTTATCTGTTAGCTGCTGTGCAAATATGAATGGCATCCCCATCATTACATAGGGTTTCTCTGGTGTATTTCAGCCTCCCAATGCCACCATCCTCTTATAAATTGGTTCATAGGTTTCCTTTACTGATTTAGGTACTGGGTTTTGAAAAGTAGTGTGTAAAATTTTATTTGGTTTTATTTTCTCTAGCCTCCTTCAAGAAACAGGCGGGAGAGAGCAGAGCTCCGGCCAGATTTCTTCGATTCTGCAGCCATCATTGAAGATGATTCAGTATGTATCTGTCTTTATAGAGGAACTTGATTTTCAGTGTAGCAGCTATCATCTTTCAGCAGTTTAAACAAGTGGAACAAGCTTTATATATTTTACTTATTCAGTGTATACAGTATATAGATTAAGTTCAGTTTGGTTTAACTCTTCACCTAGCTGTACAGGAATGTGGGAACCTAGCAACTAGATAATAGATTACATTCTGTGTACATACTTTTGTTTATTTTGAGATTTTCCTTTTCTGAGTGTGTCTGCACTTTTTTTGTAAGTGAATTTTGCCCAGTAATGACTGGCCTTGAAAAGAATGTGGCCTGAGTAGAGTCTTTTTCTACATATTTCTTAACAAAATGTATGTTTTTTCTTTTTTTGTTGTTTTGCTGTGCTACAGGGATTTGGAATGCCAATGTTCTGAGTTTTGGTACCTACCATGGAACTCTTTGTCAAAAGGCCTGTATACTGTGAGCTTCTGCGAGAAACTATTTCTGTTTTTCTTTTTGTTCAAACCAAATTATTTCGGTAATGATGGATTTCGGCCTGGGAACAGTCCCGTGTCCCGCAAGGAATTCAGTAATGCCATCTTTTTGGATTAGTATTGGTAGATCTAAGCTGCAACTATCAGTTTGCATTTCTACAACTGCTTTGAAAGGAAGCTAAATTATAATAACTAAAAAAAACCCTGGAAAAACAAAGCCTGTTTTCTGGACAACCCATCATTGTTACACCTATTTCTACTGTAAAACTAAACATTTCAACAGTTCTTGGTTTTTTTTTTCCCACCGAAGTTAACTTTTGGTTTTACGTTAAACTCATGTTAAATATCAAGCAGGCATGGAGGATGCTGCCTATGGCCCCACTTTATGGAAAGGAACAAGAACAGACTTTGGAAATGCACTGGAATAAAATATTAAAAGACAATGCTAAAGAACGGAAGCCATTTTGTGTCACCCTTCTTAAAAAAAAAAAAAAATCCATAAACATTATTGGAACCTGATCCCACTACAGCAAGACTCAGATCTCGACCCTATACATAAACCTTACTATTTAATTTTTGACAGATGTTATTTTGTATTTTAAATCCACAACACCTGTTCCCTACAGAATTGTAACCGCAGTTAATTGCTGTACAGGAAAGGACAAGTTGGTTCCCCCCCCTATCGGTACTTGTTCTGTGGGTTTTTACACCAATACCAGCAAATTCATGATGGACAGCAGAATCTCACTCATTCATCACTTACAGTTACCAGATTTCTTTTCAGACTATTTTTGTTTGTTTTGTCACTTTTTTATATTGCTTATAAAGTTTAACACAGCCGTGCATATTTTAAAAATGAATAAAGGAATCTTATAATAGTGGGACTTAACAGAGTCTACTCTCCATGCAGTAATATTCAACAGTAATATTTTTGTAAAAATAAACCAATTTTAAACTGTTTTACTGTTGCCTATAGAAAAAAAAGTGCTTGAATGGGTTAATTTTTTTCCCTCCTGTCAATGTTGAAAGTAATGGCATTTTCAGTGTTAACTGTCCCAACTTTGACTCTTTTAAGGGAAAAGGTTTTTTCTTTTTCCAGCACAATAAATCCCTGTTTAACTGCCCTGTTCTGTATTATTGTAATAAAATTTAAAATCACGTGTCTTAAATAAAAGTGATTTTAACAATGTTTTTTATTATCCTGGTTTTGAAGCTTGTGTGTGTGTGTGTGTGTGTGTGTGTGTGTGTGTATGTATGTATTGTCTTGTTTTTTTTAACACAGACGGCAATCAAGTTTCACCCATTGACTTTAATGGGGAAATTGAAACTGCTGCCAATCTCACAGCTTTGAGGCGACACTCCCCAAACTTGAATCACACAGTCATGGGGTCAGCCTGAATGAAAATATAATGATTGCTGGATGCCCAATAGATTTTATCTATTGATTTGGCAGAAATTCAACCTGCTGCCATTCTCACAGTAATAACTCCAGGGTCCCCAAACTTTTTACACTTGATCACTAGGGGACTGCAGTTTTTGTTTTGAAAAGTGGGCGGAGCCACCAACAGCCAATCAAATTTTACCTATTGATTTTTATTGGTTTGATGCCAGGGTTCCCAAACTTTGCACAGTCAGTCACTGGGTGACTACATATTCAGGGTTAGAACAAGTGGGACGAGCCACCAAAAGCCAATCCATTTCCGCCCATTAGATTTCATTGGTTTATATTTAAACTGATGCCATTATTTAAATATTAATTCCAGGGTTGTTAAATTTTCCAGAGTTTGTCACTGGGTATTTGCCGTTCAATAAAATTCAATAGGTGAAATCTGATTGGCTGTTGGTGGCCCGCCCACTTTTTCAAAACTAAAACTGTAGTCCTCTAGTGACCAACTGTGAAAAGTTTGGGGACCCTGGTGTTAATACTGTGAGAATGGCAGCAGGCTGAATTTCCGCATTTAGAGTCAATAGGTAAAATCTGATTGGCTGTTGGTGGCTCCACCCACTTACAAAAATACAAAAGACCTTAAATGCGTAGTCACCCAGTGACTGACTATGCAAAGTTTGGGAACCGTGGCAACAAACCAATAAAAATCAATAGGTGAAATCTGATTGGTTGTTGGTGGCTCCACCCACTTTTCAAAACTAAAATTGCAGTCCCCTAGTGACCAACTGTGAAAAGTTTGGGGACCCTGGTGTTAATTCTGTGAGAATGGCAGCAGGTTGGATTTCCCCATTTAAAGTCAATAGGTAAACTCTGATTGGCTGTTGGTGGCTCCGCCCACTTTTTATTACCTTGAACCACAGTTACCTGGTGCCTAACCCTGCAAAGTTTGGGGACCCTGGTGTTATTACTGTGAGAATGGCAGTAGGTTGGATTTCTGCCAAGTCAATAGGTAAAATCTGATTGGCTGTTCACAGCTCCGCCCACTTTTGGGCATCCAGCAATCATCATATTTTCATTCAGGCTGAGCCCATGACTGTGTGATTCAAGTTTGGGCAGTGTTGCCTTAAAGCTGTAAGATTGGCAGCAGTTTCAATTTCCCCATTAAAGTCAATGATTAAAATTTGATTGGCTGTTGTTGGCCCCTCCCACTTTGGGGTCATCAAACAAATGTTGCTGCTTCATTCGGGGTGACCCCATGATTGTTATTCAAGTTTGGGGGCTGTAGCTTCAAAGCTGTAACAATGGCAGCAGTTTGAAAATCTTCCCTGTCAAAGTCAATGGGAAAATTGGGGGGTTCTGAGCGGCGCCACAAAAAGACGGGGGGCGGGATTGCTTAGAAAAGCACAAGCAACCTGCTCCGCTATAGGGCGAAGATGTGTGGGGAGTTTGGGTGTTGTACCCCTAAAACTGTAGGAGGAGTAGCGTTTAGAAAATGGGGGGCGCTAAGAATAATAAGAAGAAGCGGAAGAATAAACCAAAGTGGAAGAACAGTCTGTGGGGTTTCCAACCCAACACAATTATACAATACAATTATTATACAGTTAAAGGAAGGGGGAATATGATACTAGGAGAAAAGGCTGCATTTTGGGGTACTGTCAGCCCCAGTGTTGCTCCATAGAACAAGTAGCCCTATCAGAAAGCTGCACTGATGACATCATGAGCTGGAAAAGACAAGATTACTATATGGGCAGTCAGTTAACTGGGCAGCACGGTGGCGCAGTGAGTAGCACTGTCGCCTTACAGAAGCACTGGTCACGAGTTCAATCCTGGCCGGGGCACCGTCTGTAAGGAGTTTAAGTGTATGTTCTCCCCGTGTCTGCGTGGGTTTCCTCCGGGTTCTCCGGTTTCCTCCCACACTCCAAAAACATACAGATAGGATCCCCCTTCCCTTAGTGTGTGAATGTGTGAGTGAGTGATAAGCCAGTATGAATAATCTCCATGGTCGTGGAGGACTATACTGGCTTGAGTGAATGGGAGCCAGTATGAATAATCTCCATGGTCGTGGAGGACTATACTGGCTTGAGTGAATGGGAGCCAGTATGAATAATCTCCATGGTCGTGGAGGACTATACTGGCTTGAGTGAATGGGAGCCAGTATGAATAATCTCCATGGTCGTGGAGGACTATACTGGCTCGAGCGAATGTTTTGCAAAACATTTGTTTTCCCCCAAAAAGATACATTGAAGTCAATGGGCCCTTTTTATCATATGGGTTGTTTTGCAATATGAAATTTCAACAAAATTTACCTAATTTATCTATATTTTTAGAGTTCATATAATACTTTTTTTGAAAAATTTACATTCATATATTTTCATAAAGGACGTGTCAACCCCAAAAATATGTTTTTGCCTCATAAAAGAAAACATAATTCAAAGCAACTTTCCAATATCAATTTGTTAAACATTATTAGTGCTTTAATAGTTATTGTGTTGGGTTGGAAACCCCACAGACTGTTCTTCCGCTTCTTCTTCCGCTTCTTCTTATTCTTAGCGCCCCCCATTCTCTAAACGCTACTCCTCCTACAGTTTTAGGGGTGCAACACCCAAACTCCCCACACTTCTTCACCCTATAGCGGAGCAGGTTGCTTGTGCTTTTCTAAGTGATCCCGCCCCCCGTCTTTTTGTGGCGCTGCTCCGAACCCCCCAATTTTCCCATTGACTTTGACAGGGAAGATTTTCAAACTGCTGCCACACTTACAGCTTTGAAGCTACAGCCCCCAAACTTGAATAATATAATTATGGGGTCACCCCGAATGAAACAGCGACATTTGTTGGATGACCCCAAAGTGGGAAGGGCCAACAACAGCCAATCAAGTTTCACCTATTGAAACTGCTGCCAATCTTACAGCTTTGAGGCGACACTCCCCAAACTTGAATCACATAGTCATGGGCTCAGCCTGAATGAAAATATGATGATTGCTGGATGCCCAAAAGTGGGCGGAGCTGTGAATAGCCAATCAGATTTTATCTATTGATTTGAAGGAAATCCAACCTGCTGCCATTCTCACAGTAATAACACCGGGGTCCCCAAACTTTTTACACTTGGTCGCTGGGGGACTGCAGTTTTGTTTTAAAAAGTGGGTCGGAGCCACCAACAGCCAATCAAATTTCACCTATTTTTATTGGTTTGATGCCAAGGTTCCCAAACTTTGCACAGTCAGTCACTGGGTGACTACATATTCAGGGTTAGAACAAGTGGGAGGAGCCACCAACAGCCAATCCATTTCCACCCATTAGATTTCATTGGTTTATATTTAAACTGATGCCATTATTTAAATATTAATTCCAGGGTTGTTAAACTTTCCAGAGTTTGTCACTGGGTATTTGCTGTTCAAAGTTAGAAAAAAGTGGGTGGAGCCACCAACAGCCAATCACATTTTACCATTTTTAATTTCAATGGTGAAGTGTAAAATGCTGTCAGTCTCACAATTTTTATGCCTGAGTCCCCAAAATTTGCAAAGTTGGTCACTGGGAGACTGCAGTTCAAAAATAGGAAAAGTGGGTTGGGCCACTAACAGCCAATGAGATTTCATCCATTAAATTTTATTGGTTTAAATGTAAAATGCTGTCATTCTCACACTTTATGCCAGGGTGCCCACTGTTTGTCTCTGGGTGACTTCGACTCAAGGTTAAAAAAGGGGGTGGGGTCACAACCACCAATCACAATTCACCTATTGACTTTTATTGGTTTAAATGTAAACTGCTGCCGTTCCTTAACTATTAATCCTAGGGTCCCGAAACTTTGCAGAGTTCGTCACTGAGTAACTGCAGTTCCAGGTTAGAAAAAGGGGGTGGAGCCACCAACCGCCAATCAGATGTCACTCATGGACTTTCAGTGGGGAAATTTAAGTTGCTGCCATTCAGACACTATTAAAACCAGGGCCCCCAAACTTTGCACAGTGGTTTTTACTATATAACTGTGGCCCAAGGTTAGAGAAAGTGGGCGGAGCCCATTCAGTGACTTCATGTTTTTCAACCCAACATGAAGTTTGTTCTCAAACTTACTTTTCTAGTTACTATTGAGTACTGCAGTGTGTGGTGTTTTGGTTAAAAGATGATTCCAGTTGATCCCTATAAAACTGGTGTTTTTGTCATTTTAGATTATATCCCAGTTGCTTGAAAAGGAAGCACTTTGGTTTGCAAAGAAACCGACAATTACACTGCAGTGTTTTCGTTATTGCTACAAATGCAATGTGTGCTATAAACCTAAAGGGGAACTATTGTGAAAATGCAATTGTAATATAACCATCTTTCTGAAATAAAAGACTTTCTAAATATAATCGATTAAAAATTCTGACCTGTTTCTGAAATGATTTGTCACTTCACTCTCAGCATCTCTCTTCCTTCTCTCTTTATGCAGCAGTCGGGTGTCACATTTAAGATCTCAAAAATAATTGAGGTATTATCGCTAACTCAAATAACCCATTGTAGCACAGAATGATCTGACAATCATCATTTTGGCAAAAAGAGCCCCCTAAAAGATAAAATAAATCTGCCAAAACCAGGCACCCAACTCCTGCGTGACGAGAGAGACAGATGCTGAGAGGGGGGTAGGGAAGAGGAACTTGATTATGTCAGAAACAGGTCAGAATTTTTCATTGGATATAGAATTTTTTTTAATGAAATTTTCATTTTTGCAAAAGTCCCCCCTTTGAAATTGTTTAAAAAGGTTACTTTGTCAATGTGCACTATAAGAGACAGGGCCACGCAAGGTCCACCTTTGCCTCTGGAGGTGGGCATTGTGGAGCACATAGCAAACCTTTTGCAGAAACCAAAACATGATTATTCCTTGGGCCCCCTCCATCCATTTGGGTAGAAGACCAGCTTGTGGCACTTTTGCTGTGTAGAAACCCAAGATAAAAAGTATGTATGCATTTTCTTGTTTCCCCCCGTCAACTGCAAAACCAACACACTGCCTGCATTTTGTGAATCCAGACTAAAAGTACATATTCTGATCAGAACTAGAAACTAGTTCATATAGCTCATCCAAACCACTGCAAAGATACACTAAAGTTTGTGTTTGTAAAAAGAAAAAAAAAAAATCTGAAATGCCCCCCAAAACTTGCACTCCAACGTGCTCCTGCGTACAGGGATACAGCGTCATTAATATAATAATATAGAATTAATATAGAATTTTTACAGTGAACAGTGCAGAAGTTAACAAAATGATTGCAGTAAAACTAATGAAAGTTATACCACACACACACACACAGGGAGATTATTGGTCAGAATCCCACTGTCACTGTAATTGCAATGCTGTAGTAGAAAGGAACATGGGGCGAACAACCTGATCTACAGATGCAATCACTAAAACAAGATAGAAAAAAAAAAAAAGTAATTATTTAGTTTGGGGATATTTTTTTCATCCAGTTTGGGCCCACCTTGAATAAAGATTGTAGGGTTGGATGTTAAGGAAGGCGATCAGTTGACCCAAGATCAGATGCTGGAGCCGAGGGGGCAGGTAAGTTCCATCAATATTCCCAATATCAGGCCAGTTTGTTTAAGCTTGTGTCACCTGTCAGATTGTGTCAGGGAAACATATGTTGTTGAACAATATGACTGGCGATTAGAAGGCCATGGTATAGCATGAAGCTAGCATGGGTTTTCCAGTGCTGCTGTATAGAATGTGGTTCTTTTTCCCCAAGCCCCAGATAATAGGGGTTAGATACTCTTCAGCAGAATCACATGTTCCCACCCATTACAAGGATTTTGAGGGTAATTCAGAAATGAAATTATTACCCACACAGTCCTATAAAAATCCAAAGACACATGTCAGTATTGCCAAGAATGAATGGTGCTATGGATCTTTTTTTGTGTCTCCATTCAGTCCCATTGAATCAGTAATAACAGTGATACTTCTGATCCAGGAACGTAAGCCATTATTTTCCTAGAAACCTTTCCAAATAAAAATTGATGAAAACTATCCATTATCATTTATTTTTCAAGAGGCAGTGTTCAAAGGCTATATATGCAGTATATATATCTACACCTTTCATTTAAATCAGTGCTGTCCAACTGGCGGCCCCCGCTACCCCCCTCTGTGTGGCCCCCACCTGTCTGGCTGCTTTGATGGCTTACCTTTGTGTAAGATTTAAATGGTATCAGTACTGAGATTAACTGCCCCCCCAGCATGGTTCTCACCTCAGATTCAGGCTGTAATCCTCCTGTATTGTTTAAAAATGTAATCCCCTGTGTTTTTCACACCTTTTAATACCTGCATTGTTCACCCCCTGCAGTGTTCACACCTCAGGCTCAGGATGTAATCACCCACATTGTTCCCCTGTTCACACCTTAGACATTGTATGTAGTGCCTGGACTATGCTGTCTGTGTATATGGCACACACAGACAGCATAGGGTAGGCAAAGTATGGCACATAGGCAGTATAGGGCAGGGAGGGTATGGAACACACAGGCAGCATAGGGCAGGGAGGGTATGGAACACACAGGCAGCATAGGGCAGGGAGGGTATGGAACACACAGGCAGCATAGGGCAGGGAGGGTATGGAACACACAGGCAGCATAGGGCAGGGAGGGTATGGAACACACAGGCAGCATAGGGCAGGCAGAGTATGGCACACACAGGCAGCATAGGGTAGGCATAGTATGGCACACACAGGCAGCATAGGGCAGGCAGAGTATGGCACACACAGACAGCATAAGGGAGGCAGAGTGCTGCCTGTGTATGCCATACTCTGCCTGCCCTATGCTTAAATGGTCCCTAAGGTGTGTAATTATGTACTGGGGGTTGCTGTGTTATCCACAGGGGAGGAGGAGGCAAATGGATTTAAGGGTGTGTTTTAATATGACATAATATAATTCTTTCATATATGAATAACTGTTGATATCCCCGCAGTGAGGACCAAGCATTTGGGATTTTGCTGTGCTACCACCATTGTGATAAAATGGGTGTGGTTTGAAGTGGGTGTGGTTCAAAAAGGGGAGTGACCAAAACTGGCTTACATTAGCGGCCCTCCACCATGTATGCTAGAGAAATTCCGGCCCTCGGCACCGCAGAAGTTGGACAGCACTGATTTAAATGATGGTGCAAAGGATACAGTGCTTCAAATATTATACTGTAAAATCCATTTTAAGCTCTTGCTTTTATATTTTTATTTTAGTCAATGCAGGTATGGGATCTATTATCCAGAATGCTTGGATCACCATACCCAAAACCCAATAGGGCTGTTCTGCCCCCAATAAGGGGTAATTATATCTTAGTTGGGATCAAGTACAGGTACTGTTTTATTATTACAGAGAAAAGGGAATCATTTAACCATTAAATAAACCCAATAGGGCTGTTCTGCCCCCAATAAGGGGTAATTATATCTTAGCTGGGATCAAGTACAGGTACTGTTTTATTATTACAGAGAAAAGGGAATCATTTAACCATTAAATAAACCCAATAGGGCTGTTCTGCCCCCAATAAGGGGTAATTATATCTTAGTTGGGATCAAGTACAGGTACTGTTTTATTATTACAGAGAAAAGGGAATCATTTAACCATTAAATAAACCCAATAGGACTGTTCTGCCCCCAATAAGGGGTAATTATATCTTAGTTGGGATCAAGTACAAGGTACTGTTTTATTATTACAGAGAAAAGGGAATCATTTAACCATTAAATAAACCCAATAGGGCTGTTCTGCCCCAATAAGGGGTAATTATATCTTAGTTGGGATCAAGTACAGGTACTGTTTTATTATTACAGAGAAAAAGGAAATCCGTTTTAAAAATGTGAATTATTTGCTTATAATGGAGTCTATGGGAGATGGGCTTCCTGCACTTCTGAGCTTTCTGGATAACGGGTTTCCTGCGTTTTCTGTGTTAAATGGTTGGGGGGAAAAAAACCTGATTTGCATAGAAAATAATTGTGCCGCCATCTTCAAAACAAATAAGCATCAGTCAATACCAACACTATTCTTCAGTGCCTCCCTCAACAAAAACAGGGCAGGGGTGTTCTCTTCCCATAATGCCCTGGGCAAGCAGGCATTGTTTTCAAATAGTTAACTACAAATTATTATTATACTAAAAAATAAAAGCCAGTACAAGGCTAGATATTAAATATGAAGTTATTTTTCTTTGTTTATTATAGTACATAATTTTGTAGATTTTATATCACAATGATAAAATCTTGTGAAAACGGATGTAAACTCCTAGATGAGAATCAACAGTGTGGGCAGGACTTCCACCCTCCTGTGCTAAAGGGCAGGATTTAGGGCCCGGTTCAGTCACAATGATATCAATCATATCTGCTTAAGTGCAGGCGTTTTGATTGGAAATGCTTGTTTTGGGTGAATTCCACTATGCAGTCCTGGTTGGGAGGACATGACTGGCTCATAAAGGAATGTTTGCGTGCTTCTTCCAGGGATTCACTACTTGCTTGCTTGCCAGCACCTCCAGATCACGGCAGATGCGCATTCGTGTTGTCGATGGCTGAATAATGTCGTCAACAAACCCTGCCAGCAGAGGATGTTACATTAGTAGATCAGGGAAAAACAAAGTCCAGTTAATACAAGTTGACTCATATAAGTTTTGTCGCACAATAAAGCAAATTGCCTAGAACCATAGGTGGCCGCTTCTATAATCGCACACAGGAGTTGCACAGTTTCCTTTTGTAATATTCACTCACGTTCCAGGCTTTTGCAGCAATGTTTTTCTCCAAGGTAGGCCGTTAAATTGTGTGCATACAACATTCAGTACAGAGTTTAGACAAAATTTAAGTTACTACTGCCAAATGGTGACATAACGGATTGAGATGCTCTATTGCTGCCCAACCTCCTAATTTTAGCATCCTGATTAAAGTATATCCCCCTTTTTTATCATGAGTTTAATGAGTAGGAATCGTGCTGAACATAGTTTTGTGTTTTTTGTTGCACTAAACAAGAAAGAACTTTCTAACTTCACTTCCTGGTTCTGCTAAGCAGGGCAGAAGTCAGTAAAACAAATTCACCATCCACAAAGAAGCCTTCTGTTCAACAAGCTGCTCCTCATCTCAAAGTCTGCAGCTTAGGAAAGGGCTGGTTTATACAAAGCTCATCTCACTTTGAGAAAGTTTAATGAAAAAAACAAACAAACCTTCTCCATTACTGCATTATAATGGCAACATTTTTTTATGTACAGTAAGGTCATAGTCCATGTCACACTGCAAAAGCATCATAACCAGTACTATATGGGTACATCATATTGGGTCCCTTTACACTGTACTAAAAAAAAAAAGAAACTATCTGTTTACATATATATGTAAAAAGAAATCCTAAAAAAAGGAAAAAAACAAAAATAATGATCTAGACCTGCCTCCCCTACTCACACTCCTTTCAGTTTGCAGGTATATGAATAAGTAGATCTTGTAGTACCATTCTTCTCATATACTATGTAGAGGTAGTTGTGTATTTGTGTTTCAGTAGCAATGTGCCCATATGTATGTCTTTTTTGTAAAGACACCGCTATCCATTCCATTAAAAACACATTAAACTATTTTTTCTGAGAGAGTACAGAAGGTGGGGTGTTGTGTATCTACCGCAGGAGTATTATTTTCCTATTACTAAATAATGCTTTTTTGCCCACTCAGCAGACAGCAGCACATAGTTTACCAGGGTTGTTGTGGCCCAGTCTCTGACATTCTGGACAAGCTGGGCTAGTATAAACATGGTATAAACATGCACTCAATCCATAGAGGGTGCTTAATATCCTTTTTCGCAACTAGTTTTTATTTTTTTTATATAGTTATTAATATATAAATGGTCATTGGTGTGTTTCCTTAACTCAGCACATTTTCCTACTGAATCATGTTGTTTGGCAGTAGGGCTTTGCTAATTAGTGTCTAATACTGGTGGAAGCAACAATTAAAGCAGAAGAAAAAAAAAAAAAGGCTGGGATGAGGGACTCAAATATATATTTAAACAACCACAGTTGAGGTTTTTTTTTTTTATAATCGCAATGAGCACCCTTTAATTATAGTTCTAGTGTTGCTACTGCAGGAAGCAATTTATTAAAGGGATCAGAATGGACACTGACCAATGGGTTTAGAGCATATATTAGATCTATGTTGTGGGCTATTTTATTTTCTAAATTATATCGCCCTGTGGATCAAAAAAAATCCCCTGGAGAGACTAATCCTGCCTGCAGGTCCCTGGTTGGACAGTAAAAGAAACTCTAATGATCAAGTACAGTTGGTAAGCACCTTGTCTCATAGTCTTGCTGGATCTCTGCTTCTTTACACACTGGGCAGTGGCCCTGTAATGCATTTACTCACCAGGGAAAGGGAAAATATACACACTATTTATGAGAAGTACTGACCTTTCACTTGTTTCCACAAAAAAGATTGTGTGTTCATTCCCTTTGTGCTTATTTGGCCTTTTTTGTACATATGGGCCAAAGTTTGCTTATTGCCTCTCTGCACATATAATCTCCAGGGCAAAAACATGCTTTTTATGGCCATTAAGGTGCTATATTACAGTTTATAGGGACAGGAAAAAAGCAAATGACGGATATTCAGAGGCTAAATGTCCTCAGGGCACATTTTATTGTTCCCTTAACTCTTTCAGCCCCACCAGAGATTGAGAAATACAGCTTTCTATTTTCCTTATAATCAATGCTACCCACCTGGAGGATGATAGCATTATTGTAGGCTTGGTATATTCTTTTCATTCAATAGAATTTCCGCACCCCCCAATGTATGAAAAATCTCGGTATGGAGGTTGTGTCCCAAACACAGAGGACTCAATGCCCCATCTAACATGCACCAGTTTGTTATTGGTACCTCTTACCTCTCACTGCTGCAGGAAATGGGTTGGCGAATTTCTCTACGTATTCTTCCTCTGCTTCGGCTTGGTTCTGCTTGCCACGGAATATGATCTGAACAGCCCCCTGATACCAAGCAATAACACAATGTACTGTTAATAAGCTGCCTAGAGGAATCATCTGGAAAAAGCAGCAGCAACTAGGTCACTGCCACCCAGACAACTGCTTCTACAACAGCAGATGAGAGCTGCAAATTGCTGCAACTTTGTAGGTTTTGGTTTGAATGTGAGGCTGAAATAAAGGCAGCAACAAAATTCAATCCACTCTTCTGGTTGGTATGTTTGTCTCTGGCAACCAGAAGATCCATAAATTCCAGACCAGGCAGATAATAATAATTACAGCTATCATTCTCATAATATAATCTGGCTTTTCCAAAAGTACATGTTTATACTGTAACTCATGTTGTAAAATCAGGAGTTATGTTATTTTTTATATATAAATAATGCAACTCCTTAGGTAAAAACTAATATCTTTATATTTTAAATTGGGGACATTATTTTTTAATAATGTCTGATACTTGAGTTTAATGCGCCAAGTGATTCAAACATTCTCAAAATAAATACCTTAGCTCCCATAACTGCAACCTCCGCTGTTGGCCACGCATAGTTAACATCGCCTCTCAGATGCTTTGAGCTCATCACATCATAGGCACCACCATAAGCCTAGAGAAATGAATAGAGGAGACCGTTAGCAATACATACAAAACAAATTGTAAGCTCTGCTCAGCGGTTTATCAGTTTTTCTGGAAAAGTTTGTGTTTTCTTTTTCATTTTAAAGTCAGACAGGGGTGTACAGGAGTGGTTCCTAAAATGTGAGGCTGGCTCCCCTAGGGGGTCCCAGAGCAGTGACTCAAGGCCAGTTAGGGTGAGATTTTGGGGTGGGGGGGCAAATGCCTACTCCCTGATTTTGTGGGGACTGCAGCAGGAAGGAGAGGTGGGAGTTGGAAATCCAGTTAGTAGCAGATTGCAGCAGTCTAGGTGAAACAGAATGATTGCATAGGGGATCGTCTAAACCACTGCTTATCAGAGAAATGGATTAGGAGAAAACAAGGAAGAATACAAATTGTATTATGTATATATTTGCTATCCTACAACATACCTAGCTCTGCAATCCTCTCCTACCCATTGCCACAAGTTCCCATCAATGCTATATCTCGTGAGATCGCAGCAAGATCACTCATCCTTAGTCTTATGCACTTCTCGCTGCATTGCTTGCTCTTACCTTTCTGGTGATCACAGTGATCTTTGGGACTGTGGCCTCTGCAAAGGCAAACAACAGTTTTGCTCCATGTCTGATTATCCCTCCATACTCTTGGGCAGTACCTAATGAAGTGGACATGATAGATGAGATTTCCAGCCTTGTACAAATACAACTACCACTGCTGCGCAATATGTTGGCACTCTGCAAATACATGTTAATAATTGCAATAGAAATAAATAATATTAATAAAACCATCATCTATGCTCTGACCTTCCAGCCTTGAGCAACTGCATTTCCCTTGCCCCCCCTAGTTTGGACATCTATGTAAGTTCCAAACATTACCTGGTAAAAATCCTGGAACATCGACAAAAGTGATAATAGGTATGTTAAAGGCATCGCAGAATCGGACAAAGCGGGCTCCTTTCACAGAGGAATTAATGTCCAAGCAACCTAAAAAGAGATTAAAATGTGACCCACTTTACTAAATTGGTAATATCAAGGCCCCAGCTTATACAGACTAAATGCCTGGCCCCTTAACCAGGGCATGATACATTTTACAACAATACCTGAGGCCACCTTAGGCTGGTTTCCCACAATGCCAACTGTTCTTCCATTCATCCTGGCAAATCCTACTACAATGTTCTTGGCATAGTTTGGCATGATTTCAAAGAATTCCCTCTCATCTATGATCTGTGTAAAAACCAAAGAGAGATCACAGGGCAATAAACTAGGCTGTGTCTTAAGTATAAGGCTAAGGGGAAGTACCAGCTGCAAGAAGAATTTACCGAGTGTATGATATCCAGCATGTCATATGCTTTTGTGGTCTCCATGGGAACCACAGTATCCAGTCCAGGAACAAGACGGTCACTGGAAAGGAAAGAAAGGGTTATCAGCGACCAAAAAGCCACCATATGTTGCTTTATTTAGAGGGGCTCCATCACAAGGTTTAATACTTAAAAAGGATTCTGTCATGATTTTATGGTGTGCTTTTTATTTCTAAATTATACACTGTTTCCATAGCAAATAATTCACTCTATCGTTTAAAATGTTATTCTTGAACCAACAAATGCATCTTTTTCTGAGCTTTCAGAAGGAGCCAGCGCTACACATTAGAGCTGCTCTCGGGTAACCTATTGTTTCTCCTACTTCCATGTAACTGGAGGAGTCCCAAGCCGGACTTGGATTTCTTGCTATTGAGTGCTATTCTGATACCTACTGGGAGCTGCTACTCCCTTCCCATTGTTCTGCTGATTGGCTGCTGGGAGGGGGGTGATATCACTCCAACTTGCAGTGCAGCAGTAAAGTGTGACTGAAGTTTATCAGAGCACAGGTTACATGGCTGTGGCACCCTGGGAAATGAAGAATATGGCTAGCCCCATGTGAAATTTCAAAATTAAATATAAAAAAAAAACGGTTTGTGTTTTTGAAAAATGGATTTCAATGCAGTATTCTGCTGGAGAAGCTCTATTAACTGATGGGTTTTTGAAAAAAACATGTTTTCCCATGACAGTATTCCTCATTGCCAGGGGCTGTGGGTGCCAAAATCATGAGTTAATATAGTATTAACACATATGATACAATATAACGGATGACATAATTAACACAACATATATGTATGTATTTTACAGGTTAGTACATGGCTTTTGTGTATTATAGCATGCTTTTCTGTTTAACATGTAGGCAAAACTCACCTTGGATCCTGACACTCTCTGACTGGTGCTGGGTCTTTATTGCTCAGTGGTAGAAAGTTAAAGAATTCCCGTAAGTTTAATAAAGCATCAATGTCATTTTCAAAAGCACGATGAGCCACCCCTGCAAAAGAAAGCACTGGTAGGTAGCACACTAGGTCCATCATTACCACAGGCTACACTGAATGTTTATTCCTAGGCTTACATTCATTTGTACCGTACTGTAACAATGTACGGCCGTGCATACACAATAGCAGTATATGCATTCATTGTCAAGTCATTGCTTCCCCTACCAATGGCAGAAAAGGCAGATGGGGCTTTAAAGAAAATTAGCAATTTCTGGAATAAATAGTTGCCTCTCCGCCAGCAGGGCAATAAGGTTGTATAACATCTGGCCTTAAGCTTCATTAGTTTTGCCTTAAAAATCATCACACCAACCTGACAATGCAGTGTGGGTTTTGGCTCCGCCCAAGTCTTCCTGAGTTACGTCTTCATTGGTAACTGACTTCACTACATCTGGGCCAGTGATGAATAGGTAGGAAGTGTCCTAATAGAAACATAGGGAAAAACAGTTTTATATTTATGAACCTCACATTTTATAAACTTGGGCACGTACTGTTGCGAGAACGTAATACAGTAAGTGTTAGGGGTGCGAAGAATGTGTTTTGGTGCAGCCAGACCAGTGTGGCCACAATAAGTACGAACAAACTTGGAACCGTAAAGCTAAGATTAACCAGTCGATCACATCGTACAAAGAGATTAACTTCAGTTCTAACCCTCCCCCTATCCAAGACAAACTACCCTTTTCACCTAACAGTGCCAGGGCCATCACCTCTCTACCACCTACCCTCCTGGGCAACCAGTTTCAGCCCACTATCCCCTCTGCCATATACCAAGGTATATTTCTGGTTTTCATTGATAAGGTTATGTTTCCATGTATTTGAATATAGTAGTGCCAGAAATGCTTTGAGTATTGGATATGAACCATGTGATAAGCAACTTCTATTTCTTGTTTGCTCTTTAGACACCAGTCACTGGAGACTTTCCAATTAGGAGTACAAGGAGGGTTATTTAGAGACTAGTAAGTTCTACCACTCCTGGATAGGCAATGAAAAAAGCACAGCTGACAATTAGCAGACTTCTAACACACCACTCTCTTCCTTATCACTAGGAAGAACATATGTCCTGATACCGATTTAAGGATTGATAATTCCTGGCATCTGACATAACCATCCTCCTCATTCTCTTCCTAAAGACCTTGCCTAGCAAGGAGCCTACAGCAGCCTATATATAAGGGGAAGTGTACAAGTTTCCTGCCTGGCAAACAGGGAGATGGAGAAGCCACATTATAAGTACGCATCTCTTACCTTCACCATAAATGTGAAGTCTGTTAATGCCGGTGAGTAGACTGCACCCCCAGCGCATGGCCCCATAATCAGGGAAATCTGAGGCACAACCCCAGAGCTCAGTACGTTCCTCTGGAAGAGAAAAAGTGACAAAATGATAGAAGTGAAGATTATTACAAAAACAACTAATTTTACACTGAGATCTGGGGATAACCATATTGTGTAGTTTAGTGCTGCCTTTCACATATCAGCATTGTATGTAAGAACTGCTTAGACTGCACTTCAATACTGGGAATGGCAACATAAAAACTCATCCCAACTACAGTGAAAGGGCACAAATATCAGTGCACAAGGAATATTTGGATATGGGCTTAAGAAAACAATTAGACATTTCTATCACTATTTCCTCTTTACTTGTCGGCCTTAGGGACTGAGCAATGTGCACAGTGTCGGTTAAATGTGAGCAGGAAGAAGTGACACCAGTACTAACCAAGATGGCAGCAGCATGGGGGTGCTGAGATTTTGGATAATGGTTATTAAATGAACATGGCGAGTCAAGCTGGGCCTGTCTCTTTCTTCTTACTCTAAGTATATATGAGTGAGACTTACCAGGAATATGTCAGCATAGCCAGCCAGTGACTCCACACCTTCCTGGATACGAGCCCCTCCCGAATCATTGAGTCCAATAACAGGAGCTCCCACCATCACAGCCTGATCCATGATCTAGTAGGATGTCAACAGTGACTAAGGTTTAGTACATGCCTGCATGAGATTGAAACATTTTATAAAGGGCTAGAGCTAAATCAAGGTAACATTCCATTGTTCATTGTAACACAACAGTACAAAAGTACATTTAAAAGCTTCTGCATCTAAACATCTGCAAGTGTTTGCTGGTCAGTTATCATTGGATTCAATGTTCTCTTGTGTCAGAAGCTGGAATAATGCTGGCCTTACTGCTCATGACTCAAACCTATTTCGTATACCCTCTTGCACAACTTCATGTCAAATTATTCTTCTGAGCAGCCCGCAATTAATATTATTTCTTTCATTTCCATGATATTTGTGTTCAAACACTGCTAATACCATGAGTGTGTGTCCTGAGTGCCCCCTGCTGTTCTGTGCATGGAGCACAGACACAGACAGAGTACCAACTTCTTCTGCAGTGACTTGTATACAATATGCATCATGCGCATTAGTCCCTGCCCCAGTGGAACTTACAATCTAAAGTTACTGTCACATTCACATACACTAGGGTCAGCCTTAGCAGGACTCAGTTAACCTGCCTGTATGTTTTTAGAATGTGGGAAACCAAAAATCCAGAGGAAACCATATAAGCAATATAAGTAAATATCCTTGCAGAAATGGCCTGGCTGGAAACAAACCTAGGACTCCAGGGTTGAAAGGCAGCCGTGCCAAACTTTGTGTCATTGTACTAGTTAATGCATCTAGTTATCCCATTTCAGTCCTTGCAACTGCCCTCTATCCATAAACCAAGAATCCCCATGCCAAACACTTCATATATGACAAAGGAGCACTCTAATCACGGAAGAGGTTTATAAATGAATAGCTTTTTGTCAAGCATTTTCTATTCCATCCATATTCACAGCATTACAGGCCCCACATCTAAAAGTCACCCAGGGGGGGGGGGTTACCTGCAAAAATGCAGATATTTGGTGGCTTACAGGAAGAAAGTACATATGGAACAGGACAAGTTTTATTATCATACAAAGTCATAGTTATCGCTATCGCTACATAAGTATTACCCAATACTATATATGAAATTTCATTTAAACTTTTACACATTACCTTGCAGATCTTTTGAGCATGTGCCCCAGATAAACTGCCCCCAAAAACAGTAAAATCCTGCAAGAAAAACATCAAAGGGTACATCAGGTTCCTTAAAATCTAAAGCATAGTTACTTTAATTGCATTTACTGTACAGTGATTAGTAAACACACATCAGCATGACCCTTCTACCCTGCATATATTTGTGTTTATGTGAATGTTTGACGGGGCTGTAGGTTTGTATGTTGGGAAGTCCACTGAATTGTCAGTGCCGAATTTCACGTTTCCATGTTGATCACTTTGCTTAGCTTTAGGTTCAAGCTTACTTCTGGCTATCCCTGACTCCCATAATAAGCACAGAGTTACTGCTTCTGCAGAAGAATGAGTCTAAAAGGATAGTTTAGTTTAGAATGGGCCAGGTGTAATCAGCAATGGCTCTGTGGGGTTCACAAAATTGCTTCCTGCCTTTCTCTAATAATTTTTTATTTAAGATACAAGGAAAGTGTGTTAATATGTATTAAATAGCTAACTTTGACCCTACGGCCGGGGATTCTGTTTGATAAAAAGCTGCACTTTTCTGGGATCTATCAAAGTGCTGTGATGCCACCTTACTAGTACAGGTATTGGACAGGTATCCGGAAATCCAGAAAGTTCCAAATTAGGTCATCTCCCACAGACTCTTTTTAACCAAATAATTCACATTTGTAAAAGGGGTTTCCTTTTTCTCTGTAATAATAAAACAGTACCTGTACTTGATCCCATCTAAGATATAATTACCCCTTATTGGGGGCAGAACAGCCCTATTGGGTTTATTTAATGGTTAAATGATTCCCTTTTTCTCTGTAATAATAAAACAGTACCTTGTACTTGATCCCATCTAAGATGTAATTAATCCTTATTGAAGGCGAAACAATCCTATTGGGTTTATTACTGTTTAACGGTATAACGGGTCCCATACCTGTATTCCCCAGTGCTCCATATTTGTGCAGCTTGTGCAAGGCCAATTGCAAGGGAGCCTTGGGAAATACTAAAAAGATGGTGGTGCATCCCTGGGGCAGTGCTTTAAGGGACAAGAGAGGATAATAAAACGAAACTCTCAGCAAAAGACTGGCTGCAGATTGTACCTTTCAGTGACCCTATAACACTAAAGATTTCACAGCGATGGTCTATGATGTATATGTGGCAATTCTTTCACCTCACTATAAATAAAACAAATGTCATAAAGTCACGTACCTGGCTGAAGACATAAACTAGCCTCCCATTGATGCGGCCTTGTCCTGTGACTACGCTGTCTCCAGGATACTGCAAGAAAAGTAACACACAATAAAGCACATAGCTTTTATACACATATAAGAGGCATGTACATTAGTAGGTGGCCTCCTCTGCCCTGCACCCACATACCTCCAGTGCTTGGCAGCTGCCATTATAAACATACCATCTGCTCATCAGAACTAACTGTAGATACCTACACACTGGTTTTGGGAATCACCTCAGTTAAAGATTACAGAATACATTGTTTATTCCCTCTAGTAAACTGCTGCACTGTGTGCCAAAGGTTCCTGCAGCAATAAACACTGGCCAATGCACAGTGATCTGTTAGCCATAGCTAGAGTAAAATGTGTAATTACTTCGGAAACTATGACATTCCAACTAATGAGTAAAATCCCAGTGGGTACCCCTCCTGCAGCAATGGAAGGGCCCGCCAACTCCCTGGCATATTTTCACTCTGTAGCCTTAATGAGTAAGGGAAAGTAAAAAGGAATACTACAGCACTCACCTTATTTCTGTCCTCTTCCATCCCAAAATCTGAGCATCGGTGCTCCACAAACATGTCATATTCTGCAAAGCTCCCTGGGTCCAACAGAAGACTGATCCGTTCCCGTGCTGTTAGCTTTCCCTGGGAAGGAGAGAAACCAGCATTAGGCACATGTGCAAAATACAGATGGAATGGTGCCAAAATTCTTCTTTTAAAGCAAAGAAAATGTATTTCTAAATTACTTTCTATTTATTTTGCACTTTAGTTATGTTGCAAAAGTCAGTCTCCTCCAACAAGACAGGTCTGTCAGTCTGCTGCTTGTGTTACACTGTTTCAAAGGGCAGAGAATAGAGGGCAGGCAGACACTGTTTTTAATAGCAATTATATATACAAATAACTTAAAATGTATTACAAATTTGTAATGAATGTACATTGCAAAGTTGCTTTGAATAAGGTTTTTTTTTTTTTTTTTTTGGTTGAGATGTCCTTTAATATTTTCACTGTAAAGTTACGAGTAAATACAATTGCTATTGAAAGTTGGTTCTTACTGATGGTTTATATTCTGCCTCCTACAGACAATGTAGCAAAAGGTGCTTGCAGAACTAATGGGCACAATTACCTACATGCAATAGTCCATAGCAATCAATCAGAAATTAACTTTGAGCTGGTAGAAAACTGGAAGCAAATCTCTGGCTGGTTGCTATAGGTTACTGCACCAAGGCAAATTGACCCGATAAAATCAAATGACCCCCAGTTGGTAAGTAATGAATGAATTAGCTTCACATTGCGCTAATGTCACAGCCAGTCTTGCTGATCCCCTGCCCTTGGTGCCTCATTACCTAGCAAGCCCAAGTTCAGCTTTCCACTCTGCAATATCCAGCGCTACAACTCCCAGCAATCCCTAGACAGCCAAGGGCCAAGAGTAGAAACTACAACTCCCAGCAATCCCTAGACAGCCAAGGGCCAAGAGTAGAAACTACAACTCCCAGCAATCCCTAGACAGCCAAGGGCCAAGAGTAGAAACTACAACTCCCAGCAATCCCTAGACAGCCAAGGGCCAAGAGTAGAAACTACAACTCCCAGCAATCCCTAGACAGCCAAGGGCCAAGAGTAGAAACTACAACTCCCAGCAATCCCTAGACAGCCAAGGGCCAAGAGTAGAAACTACAACTCCCAGCAATCCCTAGACAGCCAAGGGCCAAGAGTAGAAACTACAACTCCCAGCAATCCCTAGACAGTCAAGGGCCAAGAGTAGAAACTACAACTCCCAGCAATCCCTAGACAGCCAAGGGCCAAGAGTAGAAACTACAACTCCCAGCATCCCTAGACAGCCAAGGGCCAAGAGTAGAAACTACAACTCCCAGCATCCCTAGACAGCCAAGGGCCAAGAATAGAAACTTGTGACCCACATGAGGCTAACTGGTTAAAATGCCAAATCGCTCTCCCTGCCAGTTTCCGTATCCCTCAGGGTCAAAGCTACATTGCTGTTGCCGTAACCCCCTCACCCTTCGGTGCTGAGCCTCTATGCGCTGCTCTCCCCCGCCAAGTAGCGCCTCTCTCCTCTTTTTCTCTATTCGCTCCGGCACGGACAGGTGAGAGACAGAGTACGCGCGGGGTAACACCCGGGGCCCCCACACCGAGCCAGGACCCTTGACAGCAGCTAGAAACCGGGACACACTGCGAACAGCCGCCATGACAGCTCCACTCACTCGCAGCCAATCAGCGTTCGGCACAGAGCTACTAGGCTGTAGGCGAAAGACACATGGAGGAAACCAACCAATAGGCTGACGGGGGCAGCTGGCTAATCATGAAGCACAGCCTCACAAGCAGCCAATCAGACGTGGCAAACTGACCTTGAGTATAACCGCGCTGTCGGAGAGACGTACAGTAAGTTCCACCGGGGGCCCGGGGAGGGGAGGCGGATTCAGGGGCCCGGGGGAGGGGGGTTTCTGGGGCAAAGTGCTTGCGGTGTTACTGTGTTACAGCCGGTAGGGAGTGATACGCAGGTACCGTACCTTTCTATAATAAGGAACCTCATACATATATTGCATTTTCTGTTATAGGAACATGTCATTCTGCTGCCTTCCAGTCAAGGGATTCTGTACTGCACGGCCCTTGGTCTGTATGGGAATGACTTATAATTACTATTCAACATCATTTCACCTTGGAAGATGAGATGTTACAGTTTAATTTCCCATAATATTAAATAGCGAGTTGTATATCTGAGTAAGCTTTTTTCATAAACAAACTGGCAGATTCTGTGGGTTTGTATTTGAGCTTGTGGTCATTTCCCCACAGATTTCACTTTTCTTGTATAAGCACATCATTGCAACCAATGAACCTGTGCCACTAGCTGAGACAGATCCACTCTGGGTATTTTAAAGACTTTATATTTTATGTTTTACTTATTTGGAGTGAAGTGAAATTAGGTTTAAAAAAAAAACAGGGTCTCTGGACCATTGCTCCCTAATGGCACACCCTAAAAGTAATAAAAGGCACTAAGGGTGAAGACACACTGAGCTACTAGTAGCAGCTACTTTTTTATGGCTACTAAACTCCAGAAAATACCCTGCCATAGATAATACTGAGAATTGCCTCTGCTAAAACACACAGTAACAGATCAGCATTGTCTATTTTAGTAGCCATGACAAGTAGCTGCTACTAGTAGCACTGTGTGTCTTCACCCTAAATTTGCCCAGGAGCAGTAACCCATAGCTTTTAAATGCTTCCTGCTGATTGGATGCTTGTGGGTACTCTGTGTCTTATATTACATAACCCCATTAGGCCTTAGCTGGTGTCTTTGATGTGAGAGCAAGGGGCCACTCTCCTGTTTTGGATAAAACTGAGCCACAATCACATGACTGAAACATTTAAGAAAAAAAAAATGAAAAAAAAACACAGCACTGGTACTTTATACAATGATTTTTCAAGTTATTTTCCTAAATTGGAATAGTGTTGGGTATGAAATTGTGCACTTTTTAAGCACTGGTCACTTTCCTAGATTGATTCATGAATTGTATATGCCTATATATGAATATGTGCCTGCATATGAATTGATTATAGATGCAATTAAGGCAGTTAGTGGAAGCTTTTGAACAGCATACTTCTCATATAGGGGGGTTTTCTTTCTCTTTAATTTTTTGCAATTCTGTATAGTATGTAGGCCCACGTGTACAGGAAATATGTAGTTGCCATAACTTTTTAAATAATAAAGACAAATTATATCTTTGGATAAAACCATGTATATTGTTTCCAGGCAAATGTTTTATTGTGATGATAATGTCCCATTGACTGGTTTATTCACACAGCACAGTTGTTAATATAAAAAAACAGAATAATAGTCAGCACCACAGTGTATTTGCCCAGTAATACTTCCTTGGTGCTCTTTCACTGGGCTTTCCTTACCTTCCAGAAAGCTATGCATATAGTACTGAATCACTTTGGCCCTACAGCAGGTGTAGTTCATTAGCCTCACATTATTAATGAGAACATTGCAATAAATACACTTGATTACGGGCCCACACAAACTGGCATTTTAACTGCATTAAAATGAGATGGGTTTTTTTGTGTTTTGCAGTCTTTCTGGGGGGCCTGTATCCATGGGAGCATGCTGATATGCTGAATACAGAGACATTTGTGCAGAGAAACAAAATTAAAAATACCCATGTGTATGTGCCTTAGGCCTACAGAAATGGCAGCTCACTGTGCATAGCTTCTTCATTAAAGCTGTATGTTGGAAGGTGTGGCCTATCCGCAGAGCCACTATTAGTAGTCATGGGGCCCCACACTACTAGGTTAGCAGGACTCCCCTCCAAGTTGTTGAGGTTCTCGCCACCAGGGTGCTACTAGTCCACAAGTCACCTGGGCCCTGTTGGTGGTAGGCCTAGCTAATATGTACAGTAGAGCCTCACTGGGGGAAAAAAACCCACGCACTTGAATGGACATTCCCTGATCCACTCTAGCCACAGCCCATTAAAACAATCCCTTGCCAGTGATGCCCGAGAGAAAGATAACATGTTATACATGTATGCATGTTAGGTAAGTCATAAAACACATTGCCATATCATATTGCCAACCCACATGGGTTCCAGCAACACAAGGTGCAGGGCATCATGCAGGTGTGCAAACCTGTAGGGATACTTTTATGGGAAACATGCTGTTTTCAAAACACATCAATTTATAGAGCTCCTCTAACATGATTCTGCATGAAATACTATGGCAAATATTTTTTTTATACAGATAATACTGCTGCCTTGTAGCCCTGAGGTCCTGAATTCAATACCAGCCGGGGCACTATCTTTAAGGATGAAGCATGGTTATCCTGTGCTTGCGAGGGATTACTCTGGCTTCCTCCCTATTGTGAATGTGATAGGGACCTTAGATTGTAAGCTCAGTGTCTGGGTGATCTGAAGGAGTCTTAAACAGGACCATGGTAATGCTAAATGGGGCACTTTGAGCACTGCATTTTTAAGGAAGAACTAAGCCATTTTTTCTTTTTTTAGCTACTAGTCCCCTAAAAGACCCTAGCCCCCCACCAACCTCATCTGCCTCATTATTTTTCATTTATATGATGCCAACATATTCTGCAGATCCTTACATAGATTATTCACAGATATTTACATTAGTTCCTGCTCAGAGGAGTTAGTGCCAACTGTATCAGGAGCCACGTAACCTGTCTGTATGATTCCAAATGTCAGTTTTTATGTGGTTGTTCTATTTCCTCTTAATTAGAAAACACATTTTTGCCCATTAATATAGAAGCATATGTGGCAACACTGTACAATAGAGGGGTGTACACATCAAATATACAAATTGCATACAAACACTGGCCAATACAGCAGTAAGGAGGGCCCTGCACATTTTTATAAAAACTCATGCTTGGCTAATGCATTATTTGTTGACATTAAAGGGGTAGTAAACCCTACTCATTGCTCAGCCAAACTTTGCTCAGTTGTTGCTGGTCTACAAATCCCAGAAAAATGTAACATAAAATGAAGGTTGAGGAATGCTGGGAGCTGTAGTCCAGCAACACCATGTTTGTATTCTTAAAGCAATATTGCACAATAAAAATTTCCCAAAATTTTTCATCGTCTACATAGCTAGTGGCTGCAGTAAAATGCTAAAAATCCTCCAATAGGAATTCCAGCTGATCTGTGCATATTTCGGCAAACGCTTGAAAAATCCGTGGTAAGGTATTTTCTAGCGTATATACGCATTGTGTGGTTTGCTTCGAGTCTTTTCAAGTTATTTCTATGGATGATGATATTGTGCGTTTTTCAGCCGCCGAGAGAATTAGAAAATACGCAACGTAAAAACGCGACGTGTGGCATCAGCCTAAATCTAGCTCCCTGCAATAAGCACAGTTCAGCACTGAACAAGTCTGTTCTTTATCTCCATGTTTGATTTCAGTGTAATATAATAAAGAAAAAAATTAAATAATTATCTCTATATGTAAGATAACAGCAAGATTCATGACATAGTGCTGGGAATCAGCAATTTCATGGATTATTTTGCATTTATAATGGCATTTTTGGTCAGTAGAATTTTCTTGCACCTGTAATTACATTGCAGTAACGTCTATAGAAAACTAGGGGGCACAGTAGGACATTGTTATAGTTGTTTTTACAACCCCTATAAAGGCGCACTAAACTCACCCAAGGTACAAAAGCCCCCCTTAGCTGCCCTCCATCGGCCCCCCTCACCTCTCCCTTTCTGCACAGTCTATTATATAGAAAAGTGCCCCTATTTGAAAACATAATAGCTGTGTGGGGAGGCAGAGGTAAGGGGGGCTGATGGAGGGCAGTTAAGGGGGCTGTTTTACCTAGGGGGGTTTAGTTCTCTTTTAAAGGACAGCACGGTGGCTCAGTGGGAAGCATTGCTTGCTTGCAGTCCTGGGGTCTTGTTGGCAAGGAGTTTGTGTTCTCCCCATGAGTGCTTTGGTTTCCTCCAAAATCTATACAGTCAGGTTAATTCATAAAATTGATCCTACTGTGTGAATGGGATAGGGAACTTTGATTGTGAGCCTTTCATGGGCAAGGACTGATTGATGTGCATGATATGAACTATGTTGGTGCTATATAAATACGAAAAAGTAAGCAAGGAAAGGATTAATGTCTGGTTCTAATTTGTTAGACACCCCCAATAATTGTTATACTAATCCTGGGTCCGGTACTACTGGCCCAGGATACTGTTCTTATGCACCACGTGCAGGGTCCAGGGTCTGAGATAAGTGCTTATAATCACAGGGGAAGGGGCGCCTAACAGTTTGGCACCCCAGTGATTAACTCTTTCCTTATCTGGTTGACCACAAGAGGTCTCTCCTTTGCTAAGACAAAAAACTGAGGTGAGGGAGAATTTACAGTAGTGGCGTTAAGACAAATGTTGGCCTTAAATTGGAAGAACATATTTGCCTACACCAGAAAAAGATTGAGTAAAGCAATTTCACCAGTTAACTTTACGTTTCTGAATTTGACAGCATTAACTCCAGCAAAACAACTCCAAAAAGCCTACACCAACTCCAGATTGGCATAGAATGTACTCCAGATTTGTCTGTTGAAATTTGGCTCTCCATATTCATTATTCAATTTAACTTCCATGTGTACAAAACCCCCATATTCCCAAAATGGAATCATGATTTTGTGCATCTGTTGTTCTTTTAACTTCAGTTTAACACCAGTAATATTTCTTACTCCAATTTTAGTTTACACCACTTTCCCCCATATGGTGTTAACCTGGGATTTTAAATGGGACATAAACTTTTTTGCCATTTATTATGCAGCAAAACTGCAACAAAAATTTGAAAGAAAAAATACGCCATCTAAAAGTACTGTTTACAACTGGAAAATCTGTATTGCTTTGTGGTTTTAAAGTTTTGGGTTTTTTTGAGGAATTTGCAGTTTCATTTTCTTTCCGCATCTATTTTGTTCGTGCTTTTTATATTCTGATCTTTTAATAAATGACTATACATTTGTGGTTTATGTGAAAATGCGTTTAGTTCGAAAATCCGAATGTTGATAAATCTGCCCCCAAGTTTTCATACATGTTTGGATTAAAGCACATATGCAACATGCATTTTTTAAAAAAATGTCATTTTCATATTCCATTTATATTTCTGTCACCAGCTTTCTTTGAACTTCCTTATGTGTGTCCCCGCTACCACAACAGTCACATTTGCCCCATGATCCATATATATATAGTGAGGGTGCCACTTCCAAATCTCTTGTATACTTCACATTTACCAAAAGGAAGCAGCATTTAAACAAACCACATACAAATAATATTTCCTAATGCCTTTTATTGTCATGTTTCAACATGGAAGTGCAGCCTTGTGTTTGTAATATGATCTGTTGAAAGCTCATTAAGTCAGTGTAGAGGGAATACAGGGTACATTTTGCCTATAGATCACGTTGTGTAATCACAATACCAGTAACACAGTAAGGGATGGTGCAGGTTGATACAGTGTTTCCTTAAATATTTAGCAAATGCTACAAATATCAGACATGGCCTATGGCATAAAACTATTTCTCTATGATTAAGCAATACCAAGTTAATTACATTTTAAAAAACAGAGCCTGCATGGTTAGCCATGATCACCAGTGGCTTTGATACCCAGCCATGGCTTTTCCTCTGAAGCTCCTAGGCACTAATGAGTTATTAGCTGCACTGACACACTACTAAATAAATAACAGCAGCAGCATGTCAATTATTTAACAAGCAGCATAACCATAATGAGAGCTTACACAGGACACACCTGTTCCAAGGATTTTATTTCATTTGGCACTGTTTATTGTACAGTATATGGGAATTGTCCTTCCTGTAACCAATGTTATGTTTCATATGCAGCCACTACATACATACTTACATACATGTTATTCTCATATGTACTTCCTTGCAGAAACCACACACCATTATAGGTACATTTTTGTTTAAAGACTATCATATCAAGACATTTGTTTTTTCCCGGTGTCTCACTGTCCCAGTCTGACCCTGAAGGCAGGTAGTGTTACATTTATAGCTTTAAGGTAGACAAAGTTGTGCCGACCCATACGGTACTCCAACCGTATGGGTCGGCATACATGGACGTATACCATACAGTGAGCCTGTATGGCAGTCTTTGTATTGCTGTGTTCTGAAGCAAAAAGGTGAAAAGGAGCCACAAAGCAATGGTTCTTCTTCATTTCCTTTCAGTGTACCACTGATATTTTCCATTAGGACCAATACCCTGCAATCTACCAGATTTGCCATTTCTGAGTGGGAATCAGATTGATTTGGAAAGTAAGCTTTTGTTTAGGCATAAAGGAGAACAAACTCCCTTTCATGGTTACTTACCTGTTCTCTGAGAAGGGAAACCCACACACATCTTACTACATACTAAAAAAATCTCTATGCTAAATTGGAAATGAAGATGAAAAAAGACACTTTGTCCATGAATGTGACCTTTTAAACCTATAAGTTTTAGTGAACTGATAATAAGACGATAGTGAAGCCTAACTATATAAATACATTTGCATGATCCTTTACTGGTTTTATTTGCAGTGTGGCTCTTCCTTCATTAGTACAACAGGCAGAAGGCCAGGCAGATGGCATGCCTCTATTTTGTCAGTAGATAAAAGAAATAAGAGGACAAAATCCCTGATGTGACTGATAGCTTAGAAGGTTTTCTCTTTGATCCTAGAACAAAAAGGCTGCTGTGTATAAATATAACTAGGAGAGGTTGTTGTTTCGGAAGGTTTGATGCAGAAAAGCCAGTACATCTTTCACCCAATGTGACTCTTGTGAGCTTTGTGCTAGTGGGTAGAATCAGCAGAATACAAATACTTGTATATACCACTGACTGACATTCTTTTTGTATCCTATTTCCTATTTAAGGCAGAACTTATAGACTCATCAATGGAAGTATGTCTCACAAGAGTGTGGGACGCTGCAGTATCTGATCTGATAAAGCCATTTCTTGTTTTGCTATATTTGTGGCTGACAATCCCACGAACATACTTAGCTGGTAATTAGTGTGGTATGTGGAAGGAGGTGTGTGTAATGTTTAACCCAATGTACACCTGTAAGGAGCTGGAGGGTCTTTGGCCCCCGTTAAGGCGTGATGTGCAAGACATGTAGACACCCTGCGGGCGACATCACCTTCTCACAAAATGCCACACACACTCCTGCTTGGGTGAAGGCCAGTGCTCTGGCTAATAGGGCTTTTCTGTGGCATCAATCACGTGGAGGCGTAAAGCGCACAAGGACACATGGTTGCACTGTGCCAAAGCCCAGGCCTCACTTTGGTGTGAGCCCATCCACTTCTGCCAAATCTATGGGACACATAGTGGTGTTTGGGGGCTGCATCCATGGGGGCTTCTAAGGATCACTGTGTGAACTGAGGCACAGGTGGAAAAAAATGAGCTGTACTAGTGATGCCTGCGTAGGCCTAAAAAGTTAAGTGAACAATTTGGGACATGGTGGGGTCCAAGGGATTAAAGATTATATGTTATATATTTGTTTTTAAAGAACATACCAACCCCAAAAATAACTTTTTGACTAATAAAAGAAAACGTAATTTCAAACAACTTTCCAACGTGAATGTATTGTAAATTTGTAGTGCTTTAAAAGTTATTTGTAATTGTAATTGCTATTGAAAACAGTATTTGCTGAACTCCTGGTTGTAACTTTTTAAACAATGTTGCAAAGGTCTTACTTCTCCAGCAAGTCAGGTCAGTCTGCTGCTTGTGTTACACTGTTTCAAATGCCAGAGCCACCAGGGCAGAGAATAAAGAAGGACTGGCAAACACTACTTCTTATATATACAAATAAGTAAAAAACCATTTCACAAATGTAATAATTTACATTGCAAAGTTGCTTAGAGTTATGTTTTCTTTTATTAGGCACAAAATTATAGTTTTGGTTGACTTGTCCTTCAACATCTCTTAAATGTTATGTTCACAATGATGATGTTACACAATAGGGACTGTACATGGGTTGCCAGGCAACAGTTTTGGCACCTTTTTTGACTTGTTAAACATCTGTTTGCATCACAGCACTGGTTCCCTTAATAAAAGGTTCTTGTGTGGAACCTAAATGTCAGATTATTAAACCTCAGTGTTTTACTGAATGTTGTTAGAAATCCTGTGTGCGCTGTCATCTTTGCTATATGTTTACTTCTGACAGTCTGTATGTTTCGCACTAGATTTGTTGGATGAGAAACGCAGCGTGCCCTTCCCACAGAACCATGGTATTGGGACCTGCTGCTTTTTGTACTGTGCTTCATAGTTACATACATATATATAGGGGCTGATTTACTAATCCACGAATCCGAAAAATTCGGATTGGAAAAAGAACATTTTGCGACTTTTTCGTATTTTTTTTGTTGCCGTTACGACGCGCGAATTTTTGCGACTTTTTAGCATTTTTCATAGCCATTACAAATTTCGTGAATTGTTGCGACTTTTTCATAGCCATTATGACTTTTGTGAATTGTCGCAACTTTTTCATAGCCATTACGACTTTCGTGAATTGTCGGGACTTTTTCATAGCCATTATGACTTTCGTGAATTGTCGTGACTTTTTCATAGCCATTATGACTTTCGTGAATTGTCGCAACTTTTTCATAGCCATTACGACTTTCGTGAATTGTCGCAACATTTTTCATAGCCATCATGACTTTTGTGAATTGTCGCGACTTTTTCATAGCCATTATGACTTTCGTGAATTGTCGTGACTTTTTCATAGCCATTACGACTTTCGTGAATTGTCGCAACATTTTTCATAGCCATCATGACTTTTGTGAATTGTCGCGACTTTTTCATAGCCATTATGACTTTCGTGAATTGTCGCAACTTTTTCATAGCCATTATGACTTTCGTGAATTGTCGCAACTTTTTCATAGCCATTATGACTTTCGTGAATTGTCGTGACTTTTTCATAGCCATTATGACTTAAGCGAATTGTCGTGACTTTTCCGTATTGAGCGCTTGAAAAATTTGCGACAATTTGCGAAAATGGCGCAAAATACTGATCATTACGAAAAAAATGCATTTGGACGCTTTTCGGATGTTCGTGGATTAGTAAATGTGTCCCATAGTATATGGCGCGTCAGCAGGTTACATTTTCCTACTTCAATAGTACATGGATGTTGGTTGGGATTGGGGCAAACATACTTACAGATTATTTGATGTATTTTTATAAACACCAATGGCAAATTGTCTCAGAGTATCACTCTCTTACTCTTATTATAGGTTCGTTTTAAAGTGAACAACCCATCAGGGACATCATTCAAAGCAAATGTCAATGCAGCCCCTCTTTCCCATGCTGAACTGGCCCAATTGCTTTCCGAGGCGTTAGTAATGGCTGCTTCCCATAGAGCTGGCCCGGTAGGCAGGCCAGACACAGGGTAAGGGGCTGGGTATGAGCTGGCAGCTCCCGGTGTGTCGGTGCGACTGTTACCGGTGATTCCGTGCGTTCTGCTTGTGATCAGCTGACTATCTGAATGTGACAGTGCCCTTTGTACGTTCTACCCCCTTCCCCGTAGCTCAGGGTAAATCCCTTGCGCCAGGCCGGGCCCAGGCTCGGAGCTGTAAGGGGCACATCTGCTGCACATTTACATGACAATCCCAGGGCTTTTGTCTAACCCGAATGCTGGAACCCATAGTAACCAGATTACTGCGGCAGCTGCCGCTCAATCAATAGGAGCACGCCTGACGGGTTGCTATGGGTTACTGCGCTAGGGCACATTCGCCCGGCGTTAGTAAATGAGAACCCTAGGCTCCAACCAAAAGCGGCTGTAGCGCTGGCTCATTTTAGCCTAGGGCTCTTCCTGCGCTCCATTGTCCCTCCTTCCAGCCCTATCCGGCCAGCTAAGGGCGAATGCGGGGTATCGGCTCCCGGCTGCGGGGTATAATGGGCTAGGAAGTAAGTAGGCGCTCCCTGTATTGTGAGAGCAGGATACTGCCCCGCCCACTCGCCTCTTCCTCTTCCCTTGGCTGGCATGGCGCGCATGCGCGTTCCCTCCCTCCTTATGGTGCGCGGCCCCGCGGCCGGAGCCCTTCCCGCCAGTGTGTGCGCGCCTGAGTGTGTGCGGGACCCGAACCGGCGGGGAGAGAGAGAGCGAAGCGCGTTCGTGAGGCCCGCATCAGCCCCTCCCCCAGCCTGTACCC
Source organism: Xenopus tropicalis (assembly GCF_000004195.4). Lineage (NCBI taxonomy): Eukaryota > Metazoa > Chordata > Amphibia > Anura > Pipidae > Xenopus > Xenopus tropicalis. The sequence goes on from NC_030681.2 coordinate 132,401,868, forward strand.
CGGCGGGGAAAGAGAGGCCGCCAGCACCGCTATACCCCATACAGCAACAGGAAGGCCGGGGCTTCCCCGCACACTGAGGCGCAGCGTGTGTCCGGAGAGCGGAGTAGGCCGCGGAAAGGGGAGTGAGAGGCCCGGGTACGTGTGTGCTGCTGTCGGCCTTCCGTGGCGGGATGTGAGTCGGTGCCGGGACATTGCTGCCTACCGGGGATACAGCTCATACCGGGGATATAGCTCATACCGGGGGATATACCGCTGCTCATACCGGGGGATACACCGCTACCTGGGGACAAGTGTGAGAGACAAAGCCCTGCCCGGCGGGGAATATGGAGCCCTACCCGAGCCCCTAGCCGCTTCCTACCCGCACATTATGGGCGCCCCGCCGCCTGCCCTGTGAAGCCGGGGGGGCACCTCCGTGTGGGATGGCCGCTATGTAAGTGGGGCTCCCCCGGGCCGAGACCGGAGCGGCATGTAGCGCAGGATCCCCCCACTGACTGCCCGAGTGGAATCGCCTTTCTCTGGAATAAGGCGGAGGCCGCGCTTTGGAGGCTGCAATGAACCCGGTGAATGCTACCGCCCTATACATCTCAGCGAGCCGCCTGGTGCTCAACTACCACCCCGGGGATCCTCAGGCCTCCGCCGAGATCTGCAAGATGCTGCCCTATTTCCGCCAGGCCTTGGCCTGCTGTGTGTGCGGTGAGAGGAAGGGAAAGGCCTGGGCATTACTGCTGCTGGGTTGGGGGACATGCTTCAGCCTGTAGCCGCCTCACCAGCTGTCTGGCCCCGCTATGTTCCAGTCTGCTCCTGTACTGTCCCATTCACTGCTTGGGCTCTTACATATGGGGAAGCCCTCCTGCTGCAGGCTGAGGAGCCTATGGGGAAGCCCTCCTGCTGCAGGCTGAGGAGCCTATGGGGAAGCCCTCCTGCTGCAGGCTGAGGAGCCTATGGGGAAGCCCTCCTGCTGCAGGCTGAGGAGCCTATGGGGAAGCCCTCCTGCTGCAGGCTGAGGAGTCTATGGGGAAGCCCTCCTGCTGCAGGCTGAGGAGCCTATGGGGAAGCCCTCCTGCTGCAGGCTGAGGAGCCTATGGGGAAGCCCTCCTGCTGCAGGCTGAGGAGCCTATGGGGAAGCCCTCCTGCTGCAGGCTGAGGAGCCTATGGGGAAGCCCTCCTGCTGCAGGCTGAGGAGCCTATGGGGAAGCCCTCCTGCTGCAGGCTGAGGAGCCTATGGGGAAGCCCTCCTGCTGCAGGCTGAGGAGTCTATGGGGAAGCCCTCCTGCTGCAGGCTGAGGAGCCTATGGGGAAGCCCTCCTGCTGCAGGCTGAGGAGCCTATGGGGAAGCCCTCCTGCTGCAGGCTGAGGAGTCTATGGGGAAGCCCTCCTGCTGCAGGCTGAGGAGCCTATGGGGAAGCCCTCCTGCTGCAGGCTGAGGAGCCTATGGGGAAGCCCTCCGGCTGCAGGCTGAATAGGATAAGATTTTGATAGTTGTCAGTACTTTAGGATGCAAATTGAATGGAACACAGCTTATATTTTAGTGTCACATACTTAGAGGCCTTACATGGCCTTCAATGCCAATCTGTTCCGTAATTGCTGGTGTTAAAGTATTGCCCTTCCCTGTCCCCACGTGCCCTGTGTGCTTAGCAGCCCCTGCTTCCCTCTCATTACACAGCATGGGAGATTTCAATGCCCAATGTGAGGCAGAAACATTCTGTGTTTTTATTTACTCTTTGTATATACTGACATGACAATTGGGTGGCAGTGTCCCTGGCCAGGGTGCATAGGATGGGAATGTCTCGCGCTATTGGGTAATTGGCTCAGTGTAAGCTATTGGCTGTTCCTTGCTGGTAAGGAAGTGAGTAACAGACTTGTTAGACATATGGGAAGGAGATTGGAGACTGGATTTGACACCCAAGCTATTGTGTTTGTACTTAGAAGGAAAGGCTATGTCACACCCCCCCAGTGGCTTTAATCACTCACCTTTTACCCCGGGCTGGTGCTCCGGTGAGAATAAAACCATACCTGCAGCGACTGTCTCCTCTTCCTTCTGTCTTCGAGCGTTTGTGCAGTAGAGTGGCAAGCTGAACTTTAACAAAAAACCCAACGACTTCACTCTACTGCGCATCCGCCGGCTCCGGGATTCAGGAGAGGAAACACTCGCTGCAGCTACCCCGGGCTGGGGCAGTTTTCTCCTAACAGGAGCACCAACCCGCGGTATAAGGTAAGTGATTACAATCACTGGGGGGTGACTAACATTTGGCCCCCCTCCAGTGATTGTACTTTTCCTTCTCCTTTAAAGGGAATGTAAACCCAAGAATAGCATTTTTTATACACTAACTATACACATTTTCAGTGGTTTTAATATTGTTTGTAAATATATCTGCATTTAGTAGACAAGCATCTGTGTGCCCCTTTCTCTTCTGGGCCCCAGGGTACCTGACTACAAAAACAATGGAAACAATGTAGCTGCAGCCAGCTGACCTATGAAGGAGTGCACTGGTCTGTCTTCTATTACACTGTGCTACAAGGCAGAACCAGTAGTGCAGAAAGGGGCAGACTGATACAGCTTTCATTACAAATTAGTGTGAAGACACACGGAGCTACTAGTAGCAGCTACTTATGGCTTCTTAGGGCAGTGGCACACGGGGAGATTAGTCAACCCGCTGCAAATCTTCATTACCGCAGGCAACTAATCTCCCCACAATGCCATCCCACCAGCAAGAGTGTAAATCGCCGGTGGGGTGGCATACACATCACTTCGCTTTCCAGAAGTTGCCTCTCAAGGAAACTTTGGGCAACTTCAAGAGAGCAAAGTGACATGTATGCCATCCCACTGGCAATTTATATTCTTGCCGGTGGGATGGCATGTCGGGGAGAATTGTTGCCCGCGGTGCAACTAATCTACCTGTGTGCCACTGCCCTAAAGAGTGAAGACATACTGAGCTACTAGTAGCAGCTACTTTTTCATGGCTACTAAATGCCAGAAAATACCCTGCCGTAGACAGTAATGAGAACTCTCTCTGCTAAAACACACGTAGAGACAATTATCAGTAAATGATTTTAGTAGCCACAACTAGTAGCTCTGTGTGTCTTCATCCTTTAACAGACAATGCTGATCATTTACTGGTAGTTGTCTCTGCGTGTGTTTTAGCAGAGACCGTTCTCAGTACTGTCTATGGCAGGGGATTTTCTGGGGTTTAGTAGCCATGACAAGTAGCTGCTACTAAGTAGCTCTGTGTGTCTTTGATCTATTTACAGATGACTTAAAAATCACTGGATATTTTATGTTGGAAAGTTGCTTAGAAGTCCATTTGCTGTCAGTGTACTTCCCCTTTAAAGGGTCTGTTTGTTAATAAAATATCTATGTCTATAAGCAGCCTTTGGTAACATTTAGATGCCTGCATTTGTATTGCTGGATAGGGAGATCATCTGACTGCCTTGTGCTTGCATGGTCAGTGGGCATCACACATGCTCTGAGCTTCCACACAGGCAGCAGGAAACCCGCCCCAGTGCCACTGAAATGCAGATATGTCCCCTTGCGTGTGTTACCCATACCTCCCATAACTATAGGGCCTGTGTGTGATGTTGGCCCAGCACCCACCCAGACTTGGTAACAGGCTAGGGACCGCTCAGTGATATCTGCCTGCAGTAATCCATTGCCCCAGTTCACTTGCAGTGTTGGGAAAGGTGCCTCTTAGTTTCACTCAGTAAATATTGTTTATGGTTTGTATCTGTGGCTGCAGAAATGTGTGTGGCTAGTTAGTGGTTTGATTGCAGTAGGCTATCCCAGGGAAGGCTGGCAGGATCTGTTTGACAGGCTACTACTGCTTATAAAAGGAAGCTGAAACAACCTTCCCCTTTATGCGAGTTCGTGTAGCTGTTGTGTTTGTGTGAGTGGCGTATAGAGTAGATTGCACGAGTGGTGTAGGAGTGGATTGCACAATCTATTCATACATCACTTGAGCAGGGGCTTAAGGAGTAGCTGCCAGGATCTCTACCATGTTTAGCATTAGATTTCATGTCAGACCTCATAACCTATAGGGCAGCTCCTTTTGTTTTTAGTTTACACAGCGTGTCAGGCCACGTGTGAGACTACATGCACAGTTAGCAGTCTGAAATAATAGTATATATAATATACACTATGTATAGCCCTTTTATGAGCAGAAGCCTTCGCTTTGTGTTGCTATGTTTCTGCTACATAGGCACACCCCTGCGCGGCATTGGTCTGTCTGGCCTGCCTCTCTGTTGACATAGTAAGTCCCTAGCTGGTATAGCAGGGCTGAGAACATGTTTTACAGTGTGTGTACAGTGAGCCAGCTCCACCTTGTGTCGTCTCCATCCCGTAACTCCCTTTTACTGCAGGCTATGCAAAGCTTGGACATTGCCCTACACTCACAAATATGGCTGGAGCACTTGTATTAGAGGCTTAAGATGCCTTTCTTTGAGAGTGACACTATGCTAAAATACTTGTGTTTAAATGTGCTTACATTTCTAAGTATATAAGAATTATAAACTTCAGGACTGTTTTACTGAAAAACACCCTAATTTTTCATCTTCTTGAATGTACCAACTAGCCCATGTTAGGGTTCTAATATAAACACCAGTGATAGTAAGGAGGGATATAACTGCTTTCACAAGCTTTTAGTCAAGGCACAGTTTTAGGGTTAATGTTTTAATGGGACTCCTTTAATTTATGAATGATCTGATGGCTTGTGATTTGCAGTTACATAGTATGATGCATAAATCTAGAACATTATACTGAATATGCAATCATATGTAGGGGATTTCCTATTTAAGCATAGGGAGCAGACTGGTAAGGCTTTGTTTGCGGTGCATTCTTTAGAATATTGCATACGTAGGTTAGCTGGGGGTTATACTGGTATGTTAAAATAGGCACTTATATTTTTTACATTAACTTAAATCAGGATCTTTAAAACTAAAGCTTTTCATTCAAAACTGTAGTACTTTACTAAGTAGCACACATTGCTTTCATCCAGCTGTGACGTGTTTCTGTTCTAATGACCGTGCTGGTTTAATAGATCTACCCCGGGGGTTGCATGGTTAGTCACGCTGGGGCAGGGTGGGCAGTGTTACCCTCCAGTAGCCTGGAATACTCTCCGCATCCGTACTAAAGGAGACTGGAGAATGGTACCCCCAGCAGCCCAGACTGGCAGGGTTCAGCCTTCATGGGACTAGGTGGTTAAGCGTGTCGCACCAAGGAGGGCCTGGGTTGGGTGGGTTCCACTTGCTGAAAGGAATATAAGAAATTACTCACAGCAGTTTCACAGCATGTTGTTTACTTGTTTTTTCTTTATTTTACCAGGAAAACTGCTGGAAGATCCCATTGCACCAATCAACTCAACGTGCCAGCACTATGTGTGCAAGCAGTGCAAGGGGAAGAAGATGATGATGAAGCCTTCTTGCAGCTGGTGCAAAGACTATGAGCAGTTTGAGGAGAATAAGCAACTGAGCATCCTGGTAAACTGTTATAAAAAGCTCTGTGAATATATCACTCAGACGCCACTGGCGCAGGACATTTTAAATACAGTTGAGTGTTCTGCAGACATTTTGGCTTTTCTTCCTGAAGAGCCTCCTGTTGAGGAAAAACAGGAATCCACCTCAGAGCCACCCTCGCCTTTGTGTCGCTCGCATTCTCCATTACCAACTAAATCTGAACATGGATCAGAACATGAAGCAACCATTTGTCAACTACCACAAGACAGACCTAGTATTGAGGCAGAGTGCTTGGTCTCTAATGGACTGCCCAATTGTAATGGGCTGTCTGAGACTGAACTCCCTGTAAATATCCCCTCCCCCGAAAGCCCCAGCCCCATGGACCTCTGTTGCACAGCTGTTGACATTAAAACAGAAGACCTGTCGGAGAGCTTAGATACTGTGTGTGATCCGGTATCCACTAGTGACTTGTGTGCCGCAGGACTTGATATTTGTGGCTATAACGATGATCTTAAAAGTGGTGGCCCGTTGTTGCTGAGTGTCGAGGAAGTCCTGCAGAGCCTAGAGACCGTTTCAAGTACAGAGGTCAGTGACTGTGATTTGCAGCACAGTTTGGATACCACAGCTTCTAATGGGGCTTTCTTGGAACTCTGTCCCCAACCCCTGACACACACTGTTTTGCTGTCTGACAGCCATGCCCCAGCACATGGGATCTCCTGCACTACCGCCACCCTAAAAATGGTAAAGACTCATCGCAAGCGATCCCGTTCCGAAAGCGACAGTGAAAAGGTGCTTCCGTTACCAATTTCTAGCATCATACTTGGGCCAACTCTGGGATCCCCTGCCCCTCTGTTACTGACACGGGAAAACAGGAACTTCTTGCAGCCAATGGCAACTGTCCCCAATGGGGGTAGCTCACCCAAAATCAGTAAAACTATTCTCTTGTCTAATAAAAACCTGAAAAAGAACCCAGAGCACGGTCCTAAGAAAACCCATCAAAAATCCAAACCAGCCTTGCTGAAAACAAAGGACAAGGTAAAGGAAAAAATCCCCACCAATAATGTGGTGCCTGGAAGTCCCACCAAAACTGTATATAAAAAGCCACAGGAGAAAAAAGGCTGCAAATGTGGACGTGCTACCCAAAATCCAAGTGTTCTTACGTGCCGAGGACAGCGCTGTCCTTGCTATTCTAATCGCAAAGCCTGCCTGGACTGCATTTGCCGTGGCTGCCAAAACTCATACATGGCAAATGGAGAGAAGAAGCTAGAGGCATTTGCAGTGCCTGAAAAGGCTCTGGAGCAGACCAGGCTTACTTTGGGCATTAATGTAACAAGCATTGCTGTGCGAAATGCCAGCACAAGCACCAGTGTCATCAATGTCACAGGTTCCCCTGTAGCGACCTTTTTAGCTGCCAGTCCCCACGATGACAAAAGCTTAGATGAAGCTATAGACCTTAGATTTGACTGTTAAATGGGACAGCTATTCCCCGGCTTGAAGAAAGCAGGAGAATGGCAGCAGTTTTATGGCAGCTATGGATCTGTTTGGTTAACTTTGCAGGAGCTTCAGCATATAGGTCACTTGTATCAAGTGTGTTCATTGCTAAGTTATGTGTTCTTGTATGTGAGGGGGCAGGGAGGGAAGGGTCAGTGGGGTGGGACACGAAAAGAGTTTGGTGATAAGAGAAATTGTAACCCTAAATTCTGTATGTCTATTTCCTCGACTTCAGTTTGCATTTTTTCGCAAATTTTGATGCACCTGATTTATAGAAAATGACCTTTGGCAAAAAGTGCAACCACAAAATGACCTCTTGTATCCTGTCATGAATTGTTTTAATCAGCCTGTTTTTGTCAGTGGTTATGGACACCTTTATTTTTGCAGGTAATGAGCAATTTAGAACTTTTCAACTTCCTTTTCATTTCAGCCACATTTAGAATGACACAACATCCAGACTTTAGGGGCACATTTTGCAGTATATATATATTATTCAGAACTCTTCTTAGGAAAAGAGAATAACTTACTCCTTTTTTAAGTGTTACACAGAACAAAAAGCACTGAGTATTAAACAAGGCATGATGTGAGAGTTATAGTATATCTATATATATAATGTGAGAGATATGCCAGAATGAAGAGAGATTATCTTGTGAGCTGGGAAAGGGACACGAGGCTCATGAATGTGTCATATATGTTTAATGGTGGTTTGTCTTGCATTGTCACTTATAGATGAGAAATGCAGTTGAGCTAAGAGTCCAGTAAGGAACATGGGTTCTAGTAGAGGTAAAAGGCAAATGGCTAGAGTATATTCACACCCGTCACGGCCCTCGCCCGCCCCAAATCCATTCAGAAGTTCTAGTCTAGGTGCATATAGAAACACATCTTAATTTATACTGTTCAGCACAGGCACAGCAGAAATTGCAGTAGCCCCCTTTCTCTCCTTAGCTAATTTTTAAGTTGCTTTAAAATACTGCCAGCCTTTAGAGTATTTAATACAATCACTTTTTCTGTATCAATTCCCTAGGGAATCAACTCTCCAATATACATTATTTAAATTAAATGGAAGCTAACATTTTAATTCTGAAACCCTTGGATAATACATACTATAAAATACAGTATTGATGAATATTAACGGGTTAGTGTCATACCTTTTGTCTGGTGTACAGAGAAGCTACATTCGTGGGCTTATCATGCAGAACCTTTCCCCTACACAGCTGCAAGCGCTTACAAAATGGTGCTTGCTGTGTGTAAAGACCTGAAGGCCTCTGCAACTTTTTGGGTTGCTACTTTGCTTTGGGTGGTTACGAGAAATGAATCCGTGCAGTTGAACACAACTGTCATGTATTTCTACTGACCACAGCTAGTACAGTAGCACTCCAAGTGGTGGCTAAGACCAAGGCTCAGTAAGTGATAGACATAGGGTGCTGCAGCGTCACAGGGTTTCCTTGGAGCACCCAACTATATAGCCTGGACCTGACGTTCTCTCAACATTTTTTTTTTTGCACATGCAAAACTATGAGTTTAACTTCAGACTTTGCATTTATGTTGGCGTGTTCATTTTCTCAGGGTTGTCATTATTGTATGAAAGGCAGAAAATAAACCTTAACTGTCCTCCCTTTTTCTAAACCTGAACTTTAGGAGCATTCTGTACTGAGCTGCCATTGTCGTTGCATTTATGAAGCTGCTAAAGAAAGTGAATGCTTGAGTGTTCTATATCAATACAATATACATACAGATATATTCACATAGATGGGCATACATTTAAACAGGGATAGCTCGGGAACAGGCAACCACTGACACTTCAGGTCCCAGCATTGTTCCGTCAGTTGGTAGCATGGTGCTGGGGGTTGTGCCATCCGTTGCCTTTTCTGAACGGCTATTTATGAGCTGTTTGCTTATATAAAGGATTATAATCAAGTCTTTCATGTACATGGTATGTGATACTAATAGGGAGGTTGAATGGATCTAAGTGTCTAGGACACCGTTGTGCATATGACTGCTCACCAATCTCCACCAAACCTATGCAACATATACTATTTTTGATATCATCCTTACTGTGACACAGGCTCTGTTAAACATTTGGATATAAGTTGTTCCTAATCTGAATAGTTATTCAAAAATAACAAATTCCAATGCCACTATTTGTTTGGTCTGGTTATAATGTGGTCAGAACCATCCCATGTACACTGATCCTCCCTGGGATTGCAGCTCTGCTCCAGGGCCCACCGAGAGGGATACAATGCAAAGCTGGCAATTAGTTGGACAACTCCCATCAAAACGGAGTAGCTGAATTTTCATCCATGTTAGTTCTGACAATAATGCAGTTTACACATCCTTGAATTTTGGTATTCTGATCCAATCAAAAATCTTCATTGGCTGTAGTGTCAGAAGTGTAACCCAGCTAGTATTACTGCACAGGAGTCCTGCAATATGGGGCCCAAACTTGCACATATGCATGATCTCTAGAACAGTTTGGCGTGGGTACGGACTCCAGCACAGTCACAAAGTTACCAACCTAAATAACTCTTATTTGTATGACGCTTCCAAATCCATTCAGCAATGTCAATTTTGAGCTTGAGTATACAAAATTCACTTTCTGTGGGTAAATGTAAGCTTTCCAGCCATGCTTTGCTTGTTCCAATCACTCCACGTTAGCAACAACATTTCTGTGCTCTGTTCTGCTAAACATTTAGGCCTCTTTTATGTTTCCTTGTTCTCCATATCCACTCCCTCTGCTAGGCACAGTCTGTGGAACCCAGTGAGCTGCCGGCATTTAGATCAGTGTTGCTGCATATAACAACTTGGTTGTACCAGCTGCCTTTAAGTGTCATTGCTGCAGGGGGAGCTGATACTGAGCTGTATGGATTGCACTACACATTGTACTGTAAATAGGTTATTAGGAAAGTCTGTCCCGGGAGAGGCCTGTTGGACTGGATGTGGCACCCAGCTTGCCTTAATTTGTGGCACAGTTTTAGCAGATGCTTAGCCCACCACTCAAATTCCAGTAGTTTTTATTATTGGATTCTGCAGGATATTTGAGGTTAAGTTAAACTAAACCCTAAATTGATGTGACTTTTAAATGTCACTTTTTCTTTTTCAGACTCATGAAAGAAAAATAACTCTTATCGATTGTATGTTATTGCTATATCCATATCAAGATATATTGTATGCAGAACAGATAGCAGGCGTGGGGCGAACGTTCCCTTCTGTCCTGTTTCATGGCACAGACTTCCTCAGCGCAGCACCACTTGCCTTGTTTCCATTAGCCACAGCCAATCGGGCAGCCGCCATGCATTCAGTGGATATGTAAGGGCCATATATATTTATGTTCTACTTTTCTAGACCATCCGAAAGTGACGGCAGCCTCTGGCTGAGCATGACGTCCCCTCGCAGCTGCTGGTTATTTCCACTGTCTGCTCCAAAACCCATTTGAGTGGTTGTCCTGCTATGGAATTCCGTATTATACAACTCCTGTCTAAAGCTCTTACAGGCCAAGCATAACGCTATCTCTTTTCTAACTCTTCCTGTGCTGCTTTCACAAGCGCTGTTAGATTTTGACCTATCTGTGTACTAAGGAATATGTTCCTCCTTGCGTTACTGTGTTCAGGGACTTGGAGCCTTATTGGCTGATGGACGTGGCCTTTGTCTAGTTTTACAGGTTCCATCCCAGCATTGTAAGAGCCATTGGGAATACTGATTTGACAGCTTCATGTCCTTTTCTGTGATATGTCTGGTTTCCTCTTGTGAATGTGCTCAGGTAGTTTCCTATTTCCCTTATATCGTGTCCAGGGGCAGGGGAGGGACTGCTAGGGATTGAGGGTTGGGTCAAGCCATAGGAAGATCAGATGTGTCCATTGTGTAATAGTCCCCTTCCCCCATGTTTTCTTTTTTGCAAGCAGAGTAACTATTTTTGATAAAGAGTAAAAGCTGCTAACTGCAGCTTAGTCTGTGTCTTTTTATGTTCTTTTTAATCATTTGTTCTGAGGTTCTGTTCTGTGATGTTCTATTTAAAAACAGATTGTATTTCCTTACATTTTGTGCTGTGGCTTTCTGAGTTGACCAAAGTACTTCCCTAATTACTAGAATATCCCCCTCAACACCATGGAAAACCCGTTTATCTCAATTAACAGGTTTAGGGGTCAGCGTTGCCCAATGTCATCGATGTAACCTGGAGCTATAATGAACAGGGTGCCCTACTAGCAGCTGAAAGCTTTAATACCATTTCATACATCATTCCTTGATTCCTCGTTATTAAATGTTCATTCTGCCACGTATCCCACACACTCACACATCCGCCGGACACAAATACAAATAGAGAAAATTTGTTATTTACAACTGTAGGATTCCCAAATCTACCCTAAATCTGCTGGCTATACAGTTTCTCTAGACCCGATGAATAACCCATGTGGCATTACGTTGTGAAGTTTATTCAATGCTGGTATTCATTGCCACCAATCTGTATCAAATGTAAATGTTTATCAATAAATACTAGTTTTCTAGATCTGTGCCGGTGCTTTTGCAACTGCTAGGAAAGGCTGGGGTACCAAACGTCTACTATGAATTCCCACCAGAGGAAGGTAGGCATCTTCATTAAGGCTATAATTTGCCCAGACTTGTGTATCTCACGCTAATGTTGCATTATCACATTACTATTCTATAGAGTATACATACGATCATTCAGTTTTCCTAGTCAGTTTATTGCGGTAAAATGTTATAAAGAACATCAAAGCTTTATGGTGCATATAAATGTTCAGTGGTTTCCCTTAAGAGAGTTGTTTACACCCTCTTGGTTTAGACGTATGGGAGTGTCATCTAATTGGCTATAATTTGCTCCAACCATGTTTTGTGGACGCAGGTGGCATGGTGGATGTAGATCATACAATGCTTTACTTGCCAATTCTGTGCTTCTTACTTTGTAGAAAAGGTTTGTGCACAGGTTTATGCTGCTAAAACAGGAGAGGGGCTTCTATAAAGTAAGGGCCAGAGAGAATGGGTTTGCATGTAGGAGACATAGGAGTGAAAGAACTGGACTGGCTCGCACAGAAACCTGACTTCAACCCAACTGAATGTCTGTGGGGTGACCTGGAACACCGGTGTGAGCCACTCCTGATCCTCAACTTTTTTGTGTATCTGGGGGCAAATCCCACCAACAATATTACAACATCTTGGAGAAAGGCTTCCTGTTAGAAGGGGGAGGGAAGGCTTGTTGAGCTACAAAGCGGGTAATACCTTTGGTTTTGGAAAGAGCAAGGTGTCCACATGCTATTGGCCATGCAGTGTACTAATTTCAGCAGTGCAAAATCAATGTATGTATATGTGCTATTTGGCAAAGTACTGTCATTTCCAGCTACTACTCTCCTTAGGACTAAAGTAAGTGGGAATAGAGATCTTACAAGAAATCATAATTCTAGTATTGTTTGTGCTGTTCTTAGTCTCCGATATGACCCTTTCAATGAAAGGCTTAAATAATGTGCTACATGTTACTGAAGTAATAGATTTATATAACTGCTGTAAATGTGCCAGATATGAACACTTCATAAGTCTGTGGTAAATATTTAGGTTGAAAAAAAGAAACTTCTCCATCTAGTTCCCTACTTTATGTCTATATGAAACCTGCCTAACTGCCACTTGCTAAAATGCCATCCAGCCCCTTATACATTAAGTGCCTCTTCTCCATCATAAACAGACCCAAATGTGGCCAGTCTTTAATTATGACTGAGAGTTCATGCCCATTACTAGCTTACTTGCCCTGCTTTGGACCTTCTCTCAGTATTCTAGATGGGGCCTTACCAGCGCTCTGTAAAAAAGGGAAAGAAACCCCCCCCTCTCCTCCCGTGAATCTATACCCCTTTTAATACAGCTCAAAACCTTGTTTGCCCTTGCAGCCGCTGCCTGGCATTGCTTGCTACAGCCAAGTTTATTATCTACAACCAGTGGCTCGGGGGCAACATGTTGCTCACCAACCCCTTGGAAGTTGCTCTCAGTCCCCCCAAACCACCAAATTTACCATTTTTGAATTCCTGACTTGGGGGCAAGCCCTTATTTGGCTCCTCCATAAACTTTTATGATACTTGTGTTGCTCTCCAAGTCTTTTTACATTTGACTGTGGCTCCTGAGTAAGAAAGGTTGGGGATCCCTGATATACAAGGAAGCCAAGGTCCTTCTCCATTATGGATTTGCCTGGTGCAGTCCCATTACGGGTATAAGTGGCTGCATATTTTGACAAGATCCTGCTGCATAAATCCTTCAACGTTTATGGCATTACTGACTCCAACTCCATGTACCCAAAATTGCTTCTTACTCCACTGATCCAACTCCAAGGGTGCCACATCCTGGATGGAATTAATCGGGCGACATTGTTTTGTGCCATCTGCAAACACTGATACATTACTTACATCAAACTTGTCTGACATGACCTGTTTATGGTTGGACCATGCAGGGTGTGATTTCTTAACAAACCTTCAGATAACTTTCCCACCACAGATATCAAACGTACTAGAGTATAATTTAAGTTTAAGATCATAATCACTTTTTAATTATTGGAATTGGATCAGCTTTTCTCCAATCGCTAGGTACCAAAACCCATGAGTCTTAGCAAATCAGTGCCCACCACTGACTAGATTGAGCCACCTGTGCCCTTATAAGGTGAGTCTGGAAACTGACTCCTTTATTGTACACACTGCAGAAAATAACTGATTAAGCACAGTTGCCTTTTCTTTCTTTTTTAACCATTTATATTGAAGTTTATAATAAACCACAACATTATTTACAAACATCATTTGTTTAGATGATCTTATAAATGCCTTTATAACCACATTATTTCAAATATTCAATGGAGCCATACGCTCAACCTGCATCTTTTTATTATTATTACACTTTAAAAATAAAAATTGAGGGGTTAGTCTTAGCAAGTGCCATAATAAGTTCATTTTCTGTAACTGCCTCTCTGGTTGCGCTTTTACATCACTTTCTATAGTGTTTATATACATTAAACACAGCATCTATCCCTCTGACTTGTAATTTTAATTGTTTTTCTTTCCATTCCTATTAACTTTTTTGCTTCTGTTCGATATTCCTGTAAAACAAAATGGCAACTGTTAGGATTCTAGATTTGGCTGAATCAGGATTTGTGCCTGGCCAAACCAAATCAGAACCCTCAAAATCACATGACTTCAACAGAAGATGGCACTTTTCTTTCCTCTTATAATTCTTCTAATTCATGCCCATCAAGCTAATTGTATGCTGTTTTTTGATGGAAGCAATTGTTTAGATGACTGGAACGTTACCTGAATACCAGGGAGGGATTATATTATATTTGCTATTTATTTATGACTTTTTTTCTTGAAACCTTTCTCTTTATCTGTCCAAAAGTATAGGCACCACAACATCTTCCAACTGTATAGGTTATTAAAGCAGAAATACATATCTTGTGGTTGGAGCAGTTTTACCTTGGGCGGAACCCTTCCATGATACATGATGGGAATTAGGGATGTACCAAATTGCAGATTCCCTTCAGGTTTTAACTGAATCCAAACTCTTTAAAAAAAAAAAAAAGAGTGGTTTGGGATCTGGATGAATCCTTTGTGTAAGACTCACTATTCGGCTGATTCTATGAGGAATCCGGGTAAAACGTATTCACCCTGTGGTCAGACATCTACATGGAACCTCCCTCCAATGGGGAACTGCTCACTTTCACACACTTTATCTAATTTGAGCTGTCTGAGGTAAAAATGTGTGCTCCCATGATGCATTGCTTCACAGAGGCCAGCGTTAGAGATGTTTTTCATTGAATGGACCAATTGGAGACAAACACTCGTGAGTACAAGCCATTATAGAGCTATGTGCAACTGCCAGTTCCCAGAAGAATTGGTATTGGCAGTTTATTGTTGCCAGCTAAATATGGGTGTGGGTTTTATTAGAACTGATATAGAAGTTCCTTACTTGGAATCTCAGAGCATTTGCTTTACATTTATACACGTAACGCTAATTTCTTTACACGTGAACACAATCGTTAGACATATATTTTCCTTATTAGGGTAGTTTCTAAGAAGCAGCTCAGAACATTATTGCCAAAGGGGAAGATGGTTTGGCATTTTACATAAATAAGGTTTCCCTCTCAGAGCTACGGTCAGTGTTGCCCTAGGGGGTAAGAGAGGTTCCGCCGGCTACAGGCAGCGCCATTAGGCCTTCCCCAGGCAGCGCCATTAGGCCTTCCCCAGGCAGCGCCATTAGGTCTTCCCCAGGCAGCTCACAAATATGTGTTGTTAATGGAACAGATGAATAAGAAATGTAAATCACTGGAACCCACTGGACTATTTTGTATCTTTACTCAAGCTGTCTCTTCAAAACATTATCTAGGTATTAGAAAAAGCAACCTGAAGAGGTAGATATAACATAATGAAGACCAATTAAGAATCAGTATATATTGACTACACAAACACAAATGCTCAGGCCCATGGGCTGCCCTTCTGGTGCTCTTCTCCTTGGTTAGTGAGTAGGCTGGGAATGAAATGGCCAAAGCTGCCAGCCCTCCTCCTCATCCTCGCTTAGATCTGCACTGTGTGCTCTCCCTCGCTCGCCTGACTTCCCCTTGGTTACTTCTTGTAATTCATTCAGTATTCTCCTCCTGGATGTGCCAGCACCCGAATGAATGGAATACGCTCTGGTGCAGGCACGTGTAGCCGTTATATGCAGAAAAACGTGAGAGAATGCAAAGTCTCGCGTTTTCATGCGTATATTGGCTACATGTGCCTGCACCCAAGCGTATTCCATTCATTCGGGTGCAGGCACAAGTAGGAGGCATAGGGCGGAATTTTCAGCAAGCGCTTTTCCGCTTGCCGAAACTATCTGCCCTACGCCTCGTCTGGCTTTAGCCTAAAGTGCAAGGGAAAAGGCTGAGAATTTTGGCAAAGGTTTGTCACAATGTGTTATTTCTAAACCTATATGTTTTTTCCAGGGTCAATTTACTTTTAGGGGCTTGCAATGTAAAGTGTGCTTATTTCTGGTGTGGTGCCATATTGAAGTGTGCTGGGGTGGTTTTTTGATTGATACAATGCAGAAAATCCCCAAAAACTACAGTAGAACCTCAATATAAGTGTTTGGATATGTAGATATTTATTGCAACCTGCTGCAGCTTCTCACAATGAGGAGGGGCAGCGAAGGGAGAAAATCATGCGAACACAAGCCATTGCTCAAACATACAGAAAATATTCACATATCAAAAAATACATTGACCTTTAACAACAGGCACCGCAGAGACAGCGAATCCGGCTGCATGGGATACAGTAGAATTTATTGCATAGATCAATTACAGATAAACAAATAAATAAACCACCCAATTCTTACACCTGTTTGGCTAAAGGGACAGAAATCCACTGTAACAGTTTTCTGGCATAAAGAGCTCAATGATTGTGCTTATTTTACCTATAAAGAAGGGAGAGGGCTGGGCGGAGTCCTTACTCTGTCCCCCAAAATAAAGCAGGCGACGTGTCAGTCCTAGGCGGAGGGTTCTCCCTTAATAGCGCTATGGTCTATGTACGAGCGTGCCAGACTCTCACTATGCACAAGGGGGTGTTGCTATTGGGGCTTTAACAGGAAACAAATAATACCTGGTTATTAGCAGTTATTATAGGGCAGATCGGTTCCATTATTTCCCCAGATTCTCACCCACGGGCGGCACTGAGGCGGCGGCAGGGCTTGCGCGCGATGGGGACACGGGACCAGGCTGAGCTTGGTGCCAATGTGCCACATACCCATGCAGTTTCCTTTTTGGTAGAGCAAATGTGGTTACAATTAGCGATTTGGACCAGGTTATCTCTGTCTCACCATAATTATAAATAACAAATATATTTACATTTACATTAAATTTTCTTGCCCTTATCTTTGGTGTATAATTAATTCATCTGTTAAGCTTCTCCCATCCCTCAAATGGTTCTTTTTGACAATAAACCTATTACAAATAATAATACACTAAAGTGTTGGATTTACCCCCAGTAAACCCCCCCCCCCCCCCCCCATGCACTGTTGCTGCTACGAGGCAGCGTGAGAGCCTTTTCCTTTGCTGATCATTTTACATTTGTGGGTTTCTGTTCTGGTCTGAGTGAGATAGTGGGGCCGGGGCTTTAATGTGTCTCCAGTTGCTGAGTTTCTCTCTTTCCCACACAGGGCACACACTTGGACCCAACAGAGAAGTCTCCCTACTGCAATTATCTGTTGGTGTGGGTTGTTTTAACGGCCCGTGTAACACACAGAGCGCTGTGGCTTTGTGCTAGGAGCAGACTCCTTCCATTTGCCTGGGGGGAGGTTACCATTAACCAAACCTTTAATGGCTAATAATCTGCAGTAAAATATTTTGTGTAAGTTACCTTTATATTTTGTGTAAGTTACCTTTATATTTTGTGTAAGTTACCTTTGAAATAGACCAATAACCATCTGTAAACACATCATTGTGCCAGTCAATGCAGCACAAGCCCCACCGATGCACAGAGCCAATAAACTGCTGTTTTATACACTCGGTAATAATATGCCTGCAATATACAGATCCGCCAATAGGAAAAGGCACGTCTCGTACAGCTTTGGGGAGGGTCAGAAAGTCACTTGTAAGAACAAAACCATTACAGCCAAGGGTGCTGCAAGCCATACAGAGACAGAGTGACCAAGGGGTATTGCTAATGGCCAATAGAAATTGCCCAACATGCAGATAAGAATGGCTTAAAGGGTCATACAGGCCCAGATGGCAGTTTAGTATTACAGCCCAAGGGGTATGAAATTGATGTACACTTAGGCCCCAAGTAATGTTCCAGCCCCCATTCCCCTTTATGTATACACAATCCCAAACCATAGTGACTCCCTGAGGCTACACCCCACGCCAGAGCAGGAGCTGCACCCACAATTGCCCCCCCCCCCCCCGCAGACCGTTCCGGTGGCCCCTGGCAGGAAGAGCTGTTATTACAAGTGCTGGTGGGTGAATCTTTCTAATGATGTGACACACAGGCTGGCAATCCCACGCTGGGCACAGCACCCTGCCATCATTAGCCCCCCCCCCCCCCCCCCCGTTAGGTATATTTGTATTTAGTCCCCATTATGTATTTCAATAATTGCCCCAAACCTGGCCACAATCAGCCACAGAAGGGCAGTGTTGCTTATGGAATTTGGTACAGCGACATCTAAGTTACATATGATAATTACTTGCAGTGATTTAATGAGCCTCATTCACTAATATTGGCACAAACACTAGGGGGATACTTTGCGCACCTCTTACTGCTATAGATTTGTTCACAATTTTTCCTTTTGCAATGCTAATATCATGAGTGGAGCGCCTTCTGCTGGTCTGTCTGAGAGGAAACCAGACAGAATGGATAAAGCTTCATTTACTGATTCTGGAAGCATCACTGGATACGTCCCTGCTCATTTCTACTGCTCGGGGCAACAGGGCAAGTGGATCAGTTCATGTTTTGTGGCCCCCTTGCACATGATCTGCCATGATGCTGCATCATGGGAAAAAACATGACAAATCACATCTAGCACTTTCCCTCATTTACAAATGAGGCCCTGTATTCTTTAAAAAGAGATCTGTGCCAGTGGTTAGTATTGTGTATAATGTAATAAATTGCCCCTGGGTTATGTTGCCCCAGGACAGAATGCCTCAAACACCCAGAGCAGTCTGGGAGCAAAATCAACTACAAAAAGCCTAAGAATTGTAAAAATACATATAGATTACTAAATATATTTCTTTTTGCCTAAAAAAACAACTTATTAAAGAAAACCGCCACTATGTTGAATTGTGATGGTGCTGGAGTCTATAGGCCAGCACAAGGGGTGCAATCCTGGGGTATACAGGGGCAGGCTGAATATCTCTCTACAAGAGAAAGGGTAAATGAGACCAGAATGTGTTTGTGGCAAACACACAGTCATTTAAGACATATTGCACATGGGCATCTCGTCTGCCCGACAGGCACAACCTCCCCTCCCACTTAAAGGGGAAGCTCAACTCCTCTTATATTGCAGTTAGAAAACAAAGCACGTCTCTTCACAAAATAATACAAAATCTATTTATATATTATTTCCCCTGAATGTTTTGGTGCAGTTAGGGCTTAGTCCATAAATAGGCAGTTACTGGTCAGTGTGATTGTCCAGTGGCCGGAGGGCCCCGTCTGGCTCATGCCGTTAGGTCGGAAATGACCAGTTTATCCATTTTGTTGCTGATCTCAGGAGGACTGATGATTTCCTCTCCCTCGTAATCATCGTCAAACGACCTGAGGAGAGTGCAGAAACCTGTCACATCTTTGGTTTTTTCATAACGGGGGTTAATGACATGCCTTTTGGTCTTTCTGTCCACAGAGCCCTGTTTTTAAGTAGCTAAAACCCATCCTGTCAAATTGCCTGAAATCTTCCCCACTATATTCCATGGAAAGTATCTGAAGGTACTTGTGCAGCCTTGTCTTGACTATGGGTCACTGGACTACTGTTACTATAGAAGCGTATCATTTGTATGTATCACAGGTCCAATACACAGATGGCTTCAAAGAAAAGAGGTTTTTTATCAACCTGTAACCTTAAGAACCACCACTAGATGGCACCAAAACTCCACAGATTATATCATTAGGCTCAGAAAGCTTTTCTTGAAACAGAATACAGATATTTCTTCTATGTAAGTGACCATGCCCTTCAGTATTACTGTAATAATTAGTGAAAAATCTACAAATCTGAGAACAATTAGCAAATATTTTAAGGAGGTATTTTAAGGGATTTTATGATAAAATAAGTGGAAACCCTAAAATATGAGGATTATCCTACAATGTGCTTTGTGGCAGATGAGTGGTTTCCCTTCCCATGAACTCACTCTTCCTGTAACTGTTCCGTGGCTGATTCCTCAGCAACCAAGATCTCATATTCCTCAGACGCATATCTGTCCCAGTCTGATGGCTCAGGGTTTTCACTCTCAACATCCTTAGAAAAGGAGGAAATGATGGTCAATACATGGCAGCATTGCAATATTCCAGCCCCAAACTCAGATCCAGCCCTATAAGCACAGAGTCTGGGATAAAGACTGTTTGGGATTTGGGGCGGATTGGGGAAGCTATAAATGTAACACTTGTTGGGTTGGGTGGCACATCCTGTTGTGCTTTCCCGGTAACAGTATCAGTACCTTTTGCACTGCAAATGGATCCCGTTGCTCATGGTCCAGGTACTTCTCAAGGTTAAAGCAGGTATCATAAAATATATGAGCCATTTTGCACCGCTTCAGATCCCGTAGTGTTATTTGGCCTGAAAACAAAGGGTGAGACTTGAGAGTTCTTCCAGCGAGCACCCACGCCAGCCCGGCACAACCATGCACTCACCATCATTGGCCCTTCCTACACACACACAAGCCCTAATGGCACACACACACAAGCCCTAATGGCACACACACACAAGCCCTAGTGGCACACAACACAAGCCCTAGTGGCACACACACACAAGCCCTAATGGCACACACACACAAGCCCTAGTGGCACACAACACAAGCCCTAGTGGCACACACACACAAGCCCTAATGGCACACACACAAGCCCTAGTGGCACACACACACAAGCCCTAATGGCACACACACGCCCTACGTTTGTTCTTCTCCTGGATATAGCAGGGAGTGCAGCTGAGCTACACAGCAGGCAATACTGGAGGGAGCTCCCATTAGAGGTGTTTGGAGACATTTCCCATAGATAATGCAATATCCTCCTTCAAATATAAACACTATGTATACACCAAGTACATCTCGAAATAAAAGTCCATTAACCATAGCTGCTAAATGGTGATATTAATTTCCATCGCTGCGAATCTGTGTATATAAGAGCAGAGCTAAAATGAGTTGTAGAATGTGCCACAGCCTCCATTTATGATATACTTAGTGCTCCTGCTTGCTAGAACTGTAGGTTAGAGAGTGAGAGCTGGCACTGGTTTCTGAATAATGAGAGAACATGTCATTCTAAGCAACTGTCCAACATACATACATTACACATGAAACCAGGAAGCGTCACATTCAGCCTTACTAAGTGGAAAATGCTTTAGAGTTTTATCCCATTTTATAATAAATAAGAGAGATCCTGGCATCTGTACCTTCTGCTTCAGGCTTTACCAAGTCTAGGAGCTGGCACAACAGATCCTGGAAAGGTAATGGCTCAATGCCCATGGCTTCCATCTTCTCACACTGTTCCTCATAGAAGTACTCCAGTTCATACATGGACAGCACCCCATCTCCATCCAAGTCCATACAGCGGAACCAGTACTCTATGCTGAGATGAAACAACAGTACAAGTGCCTCCATTAGACTATATTGCCGTGAGAGAGAATATAGGACTTTATGTGGCGCATCACTGCTCAGATACAGGCAATGGCACTTACACAGATAGAAGATTCACTGAGCATAGGGGTATTTAAGTAGGAGGTGTGCAATGATAAATTCCTATATATTCTTATATAGATTTCTATATATTTGTATATACACAAATGCCTGGGTAGGATGCACTCGTTACCCTGAGCATGGAGGGATTTATTGCAGACAAGAGATTACCTGGTTGGATTTTTCTTGTCTTCCTCTGATATCAAAAACCAGACAAATTCGGCGTAGCTCATCCTCCCTTCCCTCTGTACTGCGTTGCCCCTGTAACAGAATCAGCACACGGGTCACATGTCGCTGCCAACACTCTACACCATTAACAAATTCTTCTGTCAGGTTACACACTGGAGTGTCTGGCAGTTACAGTTACAGAGCGGGGGGCTCTAATGACTCCCAGCAAACTGCATAGCACTCTGGCACCCTGCTGGGAGTTATCAGTCTGGTGAAAGTACACTGGCAAGGCCGCTGGTATAATTCATCAAATATAATTTCCTGTGCCCGTAGCTGGCAAGCCAGAGCAACTGATATACATGAAGCCTTTGTCACATGGAATAGCCCTAGGCTAAAGGCACATGTGGCATTTTGTCTGTTGCTGCCATCCAGTAGAAAACACCAGGGCTCAGTGGCGGGCATGTCTGTCTGTCACTGCTTTATGTTATCAGCCAGGGAACTTTCCAGTCAATAGCATAACGAGTGGTGACAGACAGAGAGGGTTGTTTGACCCCAGCTAAGGTCCAAACTCTCCACGTGCCCTATGTTTGGACACGAATACACCAACCTGAAAGACATACACAACTTGCAAGTCAGATTACTGCTCATATATTACCGAGTCACTGCTCCAGAAAATATCCTCTCAATTATTCTCTTTGAGGAAGCTGCAAGAGAAAGGCAACCAGTGAATCCCACACTAAGACGTAAATGACGCTGTGCGCAAACAAGAACGCAGAATGGTGTATGCCTACTCACCATGGTCATTATATCTGCCCAGGTCCTTCTGGTCAATGTATAGGTCGTGATCAGTGTCCAGTTCCCAGAACTTGCAGTAAATGACATAAAAATGCTCGTAGGAGAAGTAATCGGTCACTTGGTTAATATCATCCTCTTCTTCCAACAGCGCAAGGGTCTAATGGAGAGCAATGTGGCATGTTCTGCATTTATTCCCATTCAATGGAATGCACTGCCTCATCAGTATTCTCATGGCACACACATATTTCCTCTTGAGAGGATGTATAAGAAGTCAAGCTTAGCCGTGTCATTAATGCCCTAGTCCTAGTAATAAGGGCTGTGTTAGGTTGAACATTCAAAGCAATAACTGCTCTATTATAAACAGCCCCCTACACGCTCCATATTCCCTGCCAGGTCTGGCATCCGATTCAATGGACTAAGTCTGTTGAACAATTCATTAGAGGGACCGTTTCGGACACCCTAAAAACAGATTTCTTGCATGGACTCTGTATGGGCTTAGGGACTGCCACTGGGCTCAGCCCTCCAGCAGAATACCCTTAAATGATTAAAACCAGTGTATAATGATAAAGCACCAATTAATAAACAAAAACTAGTCAATTCTAACACAGCTGGACGCACCTGTAGAAAGTTACTCCTCCTTAGCTCAGTCAAGGTGATTCTGCCCGACCACGACCTGTTGACTGTATAAAATATTCTTTGAATAACCTGGTTTAAAGAAAAAAGATGAATATGGTTATTACATGCCTCTCGTAGCACAGACTTATGGTCGGAACTGTAGCAATAAATTACAAAAATCTAAAAAAAATGAATAGGAAGCAAAAGAAAGAGACAGTCCTCATCAATTTTGTTTCATGCTCTCTGTAAGCACTGCACATTGCTTTATTGCCTGCTGCTTTACAGTATGTTAATAAACAAACCAAATGAAAGCATACACAGCCATAGAGCACCAGTATCCTACTTATTTCATATGTTTTGTCTCATTACAGACTGAACTACTGATAACTAAGTAGGCCAATGTCTCCTGCCAGACAGAGGTGAGAACTGGCCCCAGGCCGAGCATGGGGAAAAGTCTAGTCTTCCTCCTGCACCAACAATGGCAGCTCAGCCACACATATGGCCCTTGTCTAAAAGTGGGTGTAGCAAATTATCTAGTATAAATAAATCTAAAGCAACTGTACTTGTTAAGTAATCATTGAAGATGTTTCACTACTCATCTTCTTCACTGAAGAAGCTGCTCGGATGAGTAGTGAAACATCTTCAATGATTACCAAACAAGTCCAGTTGCTTTAGATTTATTTATACTAGATATACCATGACCTGAATGAATGAAAATCTTCATAGTCATGGTATAGCAAACTGATTACGTGAGAGTAAAAAAAAAGGCAAAAGGTGATTAATGATTGAAAAGATGTTTCACTACTCATCCGAGCAGCTTCTTCAGTGAAGAAGATGAGAAGATAAGATAATGACTTTAACGTTTGACACTGAATGACATTTTTAACCCCAGTTAGCGAAAGTTCTGCTCACAATGCACCATGGTGCATTTTGTCACTTTGTCCCTGGCAGACCTTTGAGACCTCTACAATTGAGACTTGCCATTTCCATGATGAAGATTATCTTCTCCTAACCTGCTCCTATATGCAGTCCCTATGTTCATCTCAGCCAGTCTGCAAGATGGTGAACACTTACAGTGGTGATGTATCTGGAGTGGAATTCAGGAGCCTCCTTAAGGAACGTCAGCCCTGGATGTGTGTCCACGATGTCCTGAAGCAAAGAGAGGTACCACACTTGAGACATTTGATATGATAAGTGCCTAAGTACCTTCACATTACTGGGCCCATTGTGTTGCCTTGCTATTCATATATTCAAGATTACTAGTGTAAGTGAGGGAACAATATATTGTACAATGTAAAGATATGTTTAGTTGGACTCCCCAAGAGCAGCAGGAAGTATCTATATCTAACCGACGAGAGAGGAAGAAGGTGGCTTTGTGGTGTAGACAGGTGAGCAAGTAAAACATCAAGTGCCTCCCTGTGCGGATTGTTTGGCCAGCAGCACTTATAACAAACAGGACACATGGTGCCTATATAGGTTAGATGGCGGTGCTGCTTCCGCACTAATGCAGCTGGGAGCTACAAAGCCCTTTGCCACACACTCACCTGAAGAAGTGGGATGAAATCCTCTTGCTCTAAGTAGTCACAGCCTGGTTTTGCCAAGAGGCTGATAAATTTAGGGGCATCATCATGGCAGTTCTGGATTAACCTATAACAAAAGACATGGATTTACAGTTTCCAAGGACATAATGAATGACATCAGTCAGGCAGGGCAGGCATGCAAATAAAGGGGAGAGGGGTCAGAATGAAAAGTTTCTACTTGTCTCACAAAGCATTAGGGGGAAACGCCATTGTGATAATATTTATTTGTGCCAGCCTGAGGCTGAATATTGCCTGTTACTTGTGGCAAGAACCAACAGCCAAACCCTTTACTATTAGCACCAGATATTAAACCTAACCGGTTGTTATAGGCACTGGCACTTTCGTGAGCATTTAAGTCACTCCACTAATTTTGAATGAATTCAAACTTTTGATTTCTTTTGTATATAGTTGATAAACTGTATTAGATTAGTCCTTTGATAAGTTATTAATTTAATGATAAACCTTTATTCTATGGCTAGGATTCTACAGAGACAGAATAATAACGAACCAGGGAAGATCAAATATCTTCTATTTGAAAGGTCTGTACTGTTTCCACTGTGTTACAGAATAAATACAAATGGAGCAAAATTTATAACACGATTTATTACAAAATGGGGATTTCTCATTTTCAGTATACAGCCTATTTACAAAGCATTTACATAGCTTGTTGTGTCCAAGAAACCTCTTTAAGTAAATGTTTTTCTTATTTAGTGTTGAGGGAGAAGGCGTGAAATTTGAATGTGAAGCTTTGCCTCTTCGTAACCTTAGATAAATTTACTATTTTTCCCATTTATTGACCAAGTATTTGGACAAACAGGTGGAATTGAGTAAATAAAAGGGAACAATTGCACATTGATAACTTGGCCTATCTGTTTTTTTTCCTAGAATTTGAATTTTTTTTTCACAAATAACTGTCTTGCCTTACCTTCCTTATTCATCCTATTCTGTAAATCCATATGTACAAAATAACCCAGGGTTGGGGGTGAGAACTGAGAGAAGTCAATATTAGGAATATTGCATGTACCCAGTCTGTACTTACTTTCTCCACATTGCTATGAACGAGTGCACAGAGACAAATCCTGTCCTCTCACCACCAGCAGCATTGAACAGAGCAGCCTTCCAGTACAAGGGGCAGCCACATACCTGTATTTAGGAATGGACAGAAGCATTTAATTCTAGGTGACTTCACATTCCCTGTGTATGGAGCTAAGCACAGGCCCCACACTATAGTAAATGAACAGGCCTCACTAACAAAGAACTGGGGGAAGTGCAGCAAAAGCTAAAAAAAAGGTCAGTTTCAATTGCCTAGTTCTTTAAAGTCACGTGACTTAAGCGGCCTGCATTTGGTTCCGTTGGGCCTAGTATTCAGCTGAATTTGCAAACTGAGCCCTGGATTCAGTGCACTGAGCAACACAGTATAAAACTATGAATCAAGTTTACACGCCAGCAGCTTGCAATATGTCTGAATTATTTCATACCTGTTAGGTAATAGGTAAGGGAAATTAACCCGCACTAACCAGTTACCAGGTAACCTATTTTCTCCTTTGCTGTTTGACAGTAAACATTGCATTGGTTGTTGTGGGTTACAGAGCTGGAGGAAGAGCTGGAGTAAATGCTATATCAAACTGGTTGGATTGTTTGGCTCTCAGGTGGGGGCTACATCCGTTGCCTAACACACCCTTAGGGTAAAGATACATGGAGCTACTTAGTAGCAGCTATTTTTCACAGCTGCTAAATACACGTTGAGATAATAATCATTGTCTATTTTAGTAGCCATGACATGTAGCTGCTACTCACCCCTAACTCTGATGCTATATTCTAAGATCCTGCTTGATAACTGACAGACTGTAATTTTGGTATGAAACATGGCTCATTTAGCTACTAACGAGTGGGCAACTCGGGGCAGCCAATGCCAGTGCTTTTTTGCATCACTGGTATCAACAAAATTACCCAGTGGAACCCTACCTTACCTTGGCGATCTTCCCCATCTCGTAGATGTCGGCCTTTTCTTCCTCCATGCTGGAGAATGCTGCCTCAGTCTTCTTGATGGAATCTTCATAGTCAGAACCTGGGTTGGGCAGCCCTTTGGGAAAGTAGAAACGTGGAATGTTTATGGACACAGGAGCCGTGGCTTTGTTGCTCGGTAATGGAGGGGTGGCTGGTCGTGGACTGGCAGTTGGAGTAAGGGGTACAGGAGGGGGGGTGTTTGGCTTCTTTTCTTGCTTGCTTTGAATCTGAAAGAAATAAACCCATACCATAAGCCTTTGACACACCCCAGCCATAAACACATTATATATATATATATATATATATATACACACACACACTAAGGCACATTCCTATAGATGTATGCATACCCACATACACATGCGTATGAAGATAACTAGCTGGAGATCTGTATACTGCAGGTTGTAATCAATGGCCATAATGGCTGATAAACCATAGCATTAACTGTCTTTTATTATTCTGTAAATACACAACAAAGCACAATCTCCCCAGCCAGCTCCTTACTTGCACATTAATATGAATGAATGAATTATCCTGGCTTATTTCAGGTTCCAGTTAAGAAAGTGGAACCCATTAATAAAGGCTACCAATGGAAACACAATACAAACGGGTACGTACTTGTAATGTTATGATAAGAAGCCTCTCTAAATATCACTGAAATTCTGGGGCTAATTTATTAAGTTAGCTTAGGGGCTAAACTGCACCAGAGCAATTAGCCAAAGCAGCCAATATTTTTTTTTATTTCATAACCAAGCAAATAGTGCAGTTTAGCAGCTTTGTTATTAAATAAGCCCATCTGTGACCAACCTTTCTGGAAAAGGCACACCCTTGGGTGCTCTGTGTGAAAACTGACTGCCATCAGAATAATTTTCCTGCTGGGGAATATATTGGTTTCCATGTGAAACTTGGCATACCCACCCTTTATCCTGCGGAGCCATATTAATGCGGTGGAAAAGGCCTGTTTTTTTGTCTCCTTGTCTCCCTCTAGTATCCCAATGAAAAGATGGCAAATACCATTAAATTAGGGATGGTTGGGAATCCTCATTCTGCTACTGGAAGAAGATGAATTTGTTTTCTCCCTCAATAATGTGCCTGCAAGATGCTCAGGTCTCTACCATCTTAGCGTCAGTAAGAGAAGCCCCTTAATGACCCCTCGACTAAAAATATCCCGTAATGTTTGACCTACGCCTTACAACTGAAGCAGCTAAACTGTATTCCACCTGCTATGGGGGTGTTCCCTCTCATAATAGTGCAGCGACTGCTTGCTACCTGTTACCCCTGCTTTATACATCATCTGAATCCCAATTGGTCCACAGGCTGTACCCAACATGCAATATCAGAGCCTTTGGTTTGTGTGAACTATGTGTCTTAAAGGGGAACTAAAGTCTATTTATCAGATTCCCAGTATAAAGTGCAGCCAGCTGTAATACACACTGTTGTATATATACCCACTGCTTACAAGCAATTGATTTCTCAAGTCCATTCCCTTGCTGGCTATGGATGTAACAAAGAAGAAATGTGCCCATACATTGTGCATTACAGAAATCACCTTGCTAAAGGAAAACATCTGTATAACAAACAATTCAGATTTAAAATAACCTTCTCAATTCAATACCACAATGTTATATATGTACTGAACTGTACAACTTGCACACAAAACACAAGGTTCAAACAATGCCAGTCAGTGATTTTAAGGTTATTTGTTTCCAACCAAAAACCTTATGACATGGATCAAATATTTCCAACAGCAAAAACAAACCTATATAAACTATATTCTCTAATAATGAAGATTCTATTTCAAATTGCCAAATAGTTTCCTATTCAATACTGACAGTTATGTGACAGCTGAGAGTATCATGTGTACTGCACAAGTTTATTAATACAGAAAACCAAAGGCTGTTATAAATGTAGCATTTTATACAAACGCTAAGGATACCATAGTAAAACAAGGCTACATGTGCAATAGTTTTTGTATAGTTGTTTTAAAAGTGAGAAAATGTTCCCATATAGAAACCCACAGCATCGACAGGTAGCTTTGACTGGCCCACTATAGGTAGAATACCTAGAAAAATCTATTACTATCACCTTCAGTTTATGCTGTTTTTTTATGTAAGAACTTACTTTTTCTGACATTGTGTAAAATAACAGTATAATATAGCGATCAGCAGTGTGAAACAATACACCATATTCTACACCATTTGATAACTAGACCCCCTGTACACAGCTTATACTCCCTATTTTACCCTGGACTGAGCAATGAAAAATAATATATATATATAAATAAAAATCCACTAAACAAAATGAATTGGCAGCTGACACTAAAAATGGGGAATGATGTGTAGAAATCTTAAATAACCACCAGGAATATACAAACATGGAGCTGACATTTTGTTCTGCTTTGGGAATGAACAGAGAAAAGAGAATAGAGAAAATGTTAGTGCTAAAGGTGAGTTATGGGAGGCCCCGGGCAAATGTGTGATATCTGGGCCACCAGGCTCGGATTTGTGGGAAGGCTTGGGCTTAGGGTGGAAAGGATTTGGGGCTACGTGTCTCTATTCCCTTGTTCCTACACACACACTGAGCTCTGGGGACTGGACACACTTGAGATTTTAAAGGTTATTTGAATGTCCTGTGCCAACTCCAGGTGTCTGTAGCCACAAGTGAGAGCACTATGTGCTTGCTATGGAGAGGCAGCCAGAAGGGCGGTGGGTATGTGTAAGGGACACAGTAGGTGGCAGTCCCAGGGGTGACAATGCGTGATTTTGAAATCTGGCTCTGACGGGCAACGCATTTATAATGAAACTTGTCCCTAGATGTAAAGACCTAAGAGTCCTGAAAGGTTGAGACCTTGATATTTAATAAGAGGGATAAACCAATATGTAGTGCAGAGATCCCCAACCAGTGGCTCGTGAGCAACGTGTTGCTCTCAGTGCCCCCAAACCAGGGAGTTATTTTTGAATTCCTGACTTGGGGGCAAGTTTTGGTTGAATAAAAACAAGATTTCCTACCAAATAAAGCCCCCTGTAAGCTGATAGTGTGCATAGAGGCTGCCTAATAGCCGATCTTAGCCCTTATTTGGCTCCTGCATGAACTTTTATGGTGCTTGTGTTGCTCTCCAAATCTTATTACATTGATGGGATCCCTGATGCAGTGCATTTATTCCATGTAGCTGAGATACACTAATATGTCTCTTACTGGTGCTGCAGAATGTATTTTTAGGTGCCAAACACACACAATTAGTGTTAGGAGCTAGGCCTACCCGGCCTGGAGCGCCACCGTGCTCTGGTTTCAACACAGCACTTAAGTGAGTGAGCCCCACAAGCCCACTACTCTGTGTTAGCACACTATCATGTCCCCCTGTTGTAAGAAGACTAGCATAGAGCAGTTCAATGACTTTTGTTCAATGCATGTATCTTGATGTACTATTTTGGAATGACAGTTATTTAGAACATTCACGCAGTGGCACACAATTCACATGTCCTGACATTGGCTGGCATCCACGACTCCATTCTTGTGAAGCACATGTGAAAGTATAATACTGGAACCTTTACTGTGAGTTCTGTGTACTGAGATCTGCCCATACACTAGCACTGAAAGTGAGCCTGAAAAGAACAACCTAATCAAGTTCAACAACAGCTCAATCTCTAATCTGTTCATTCACTCACTCAATCTCCCATCATAGTAGAACCCTTCCTCTATACATATTCATTATACTGTCTGTCTCTCTCTCTAGGTGTATATATACAAACACACACATGCCATATATGTCACCCATGCTTTCTAACAAGCTGGGTACATGCTATACTGGATGCCATTTGCTTGCCTCATGTATATTCAAGCTAAGTTTAAGTAGGAGCTTCCCAATGAGAGTAAGGGGCCTGGGCTGGTCTGTAACTTGGCACAGGCATATGGTGACAGCAATGCACTTTAAGAAAGCCTGACACTGTCCGTTGGCCACTATTTATAGAACCCATGGCATGTGTGGGCAGATTCTTTGCTAGGATGGCATGCAATGTTCTTCACCAGCTGTGAAAATTGGTACAGTACTCGCATACACACAATACCCTGCTTTCCTAAAAAGGAAAAAATCACTAATGGTCCATTTGATTCTTATGTGGCACAATTGGTCGCTGCTCACCTTCAGTGCTTTGCATGCACAATAAATATGCCATTCCCTGATAGGTAGAGAGGGCTGGCCAGAAGCTGGACTATCAGGTGACCTGTATATAATATGCCCCTGTACAATGCACTAATCTAGTTCTGTTTGTATGCATTATTCTGCTCTATCATGAGGTTAAAGCTCATGGGACATGCAATTTTGACTAGCGACACATGGTTTTACCTTAGAGGACAGTGTTATGTGCCTAAGGCCTAGTAAGACAAGACACTTACCGGTAAGTACTGTGGGAAAAGTGCTTAAGTGCCTAATCTGCAGCCATACAGGGAAATGCTGTGTCTTCATACACAGCACTGGGACATGTCTGAAGCTGTGTATCATTCCTATATGTATTGAAGTCATTCAGTGATGCCAGCGATGATGCTGTAAGGGCTCCACTAGCCTGACCACATCAGCACCAAACCTACCTCAGATAGTACCAAGATGAGACCAAGTGGTTCATGTAGTCATATTGAATAAAACATCACAATACAATCTGTTCAGACATCTAATATTTGAATCAATAATTGCCATTTTATCCATTTTATGTAATGAGACTTTTTGTCCCTACAATGCAACAGATTGCATTAAAGTAAACAATAATATTACTGTCTATAGTTTATGCCATTTATTAATTTGCCCTGGAAGAATAGCTGGTTGCACAGAATGTTGCAAATATAATTATTGTACACATCACTGGAAACAATAATATCGGCCAGGGATCCCCAACCTTTTTTTTTTTTCTTTTTTACTTGTGAGCCACACTCAGATGTAAAAAGTATTGGAGAGCCGCACAGGCATGAAAAGTACTTTGGCGATGCCAAATAAGGGCTGTGATTGGCTATTTGGTAGCCCCATGTGGGCTGCTGGCCTGCAGGAGGATCTGTTTGGAGTAAAATTGTGTCTCTGTGCTTCCAAAACTTGTCCCAAGCCAGAAATTTAAAAATGGGCGCCTACCCGTGGGCCACTGGGAGCAACATCAAAGGGGTTGGTGAGCAACATGTTGCCCCCGAGCCACTGGTTAGGGATCACTGATATAGGTTTCAGCGTATCAGTGCCCTCTCTTGATAATGCCAACTCTTTTTAAATTAAATGTAACATAATACCTTTATTGGACAACTAAAATAAGAATCACAGCATGCTTTTAGAACATTTTAGTACCTCTTTCAACCTGGAATCTATATAAAAAGCTTTCTTAATTATCACCTAATTTAGCCAATATCCTACAACTGCTCTCTAGTATATGGATATGTTGAGCGCTCCATCTGTGCTCCATCCGTGTCCTATGCTCCTGCACTCATCAGCTACATTCACTGACTAAAGGCCAAATAGTTCTAATGTCAGCACGGCTTAATGACAGATATTTGTATGTCTCAGTGCCATACAGTTTCAATGGTGAAATGACATTACAGTGACTAGACAAGCTGAAGGCAGCAGCAAACACTGCCCCCTATGGAGCAAAGTACATTAACAACAAACCATTCATGGGGTTTTCTACACAGGGGCAATGATCCTTACGTCTTATAGCCTGACCCACTGACATCCAATGATTTTAGTATTCATTTGAACTGACCAAACCATCAGAAAAACAGCTGCTATTCCCAGGTTTATAGGCACAGCTTCTTCATACCAGTATATGGAGCACAGTGAGAGGCAGAATAGGAATATCTGGTTGGTCTGTAACACTGGCTTCAAAAAAAAAGGACAACAATTACTTCTGAAAAACTAAGGGGTTTGGGGGGAAGGGGAATGCATGTTTTGTTGCTCGAATGCACATATATAGAAACAGAATAGGCAACTGTATTCCTGGAATGGGAACATTAGCCATTTTATTCCAGAAATGAAGTGCTATCTATGTTACTCATTGATTCTTGATACAGCGCTTGCAGGCTCATTTTAACTGCAAGCTGTCACATAACTAAACGTTTAATATTATATCTGTTAAGAAGAACTATAGCCTTTTTTTTATTTTTTTTTAAATAAAAATGGGTTCAATAAAGCTTATATATATATCATGGAAACAACCGTATTTTGATTTCTTACCATAACTTCTTACAAACTATTTTAACAGTACCTATAACATTTTTAGCCTGCTCTCCCCACCTCTTAGCCCCTCCTCCAACTCTGTGACTCCTCCCACAGCTACCCCACTGTATGCTTTATTACCTGCTACACACCTAATACCCAAACCAAGCTGCTTTATTCCTCATCACACAAAGCTACAAAAAACACATGGTATGAAGTCCAGAAGACTAACCTTTATTCTACCCCTCTTTTCTCCTCCCCTTCTAGAAAAACTTCCAAACCTGCGCTTGCTGGAAAGACTTGATCCTCTTTTTAAATCTGGAGGGGAGAACAAAGTCACAGCCCCTGGCAAGAAAGGCCAATTCTCCTCTCAAATCCGGGTCCCTCCTCAGCGAAGTCTCCTTTATCATCATTCTGGGCAACCTCTGGATTCAGAAATGGAAGAATGTAGCAGCCAAAGGAGAGTCAAGTGTATGAGATGGTACCGGTGCCTTACACACCTTCCAATTGAGATAGTGGCAAACTATTGCAATCAATGGCGAGGCTATTAATCCAATGAGTCAGCATGGTACAACAGTTGGGGTATCCCCACCTGTCCTGCCCTGACTGGATAGACTTTAAAAGAAGACAGAACTATCTTTTCCTGACTCTTCCAACACAGAGCAGCTGAGAAACATGACCTCGGAGCGGAGCTGCTATATGATAGACAGCCAGTGCTGTCCTGGGCTGCTAGGAGAGGGGGGAGAACAGAGAGGTGGGTGCCTAGGAGAGGAATTCTGGGAAAGAGAGCTTCCAGGGGTGGCTAAACTTAGATCCCCCCGAGCAATGCACTTAATATAAAGAGTCTCCCTTGGTCATGTTTACTCTATAAAACCAAATGCCGTAAGGTCTCATAGAGATATAAAGCCCAAACTGGTAACTGCAAATGAACTAACAGGAAAAATGAAAAGGAGTTCAGGAAACATTAAATATTCTCATATCATAAACATCTGTAGAAATAATTACTGTACAGAATGCAGCTTAGTTAGGCTGGGCTAGTTCCACACTGTGCACCCCCATTTCAGTGGTCCTGATGCAGTAATAAAGAACATTTCCATACATAACCTGAAGTCATATAGCCAATAAAGCTACAATTAGTTCCTTGGCATTACCCATTGTGGCTCCTAGGAGCACATACATGGAGAGCTTGCTGAGATCATGTCCACATTAATTTTGCAAAATGGATTGACAGTACGCATTCCACGTTACACATGCCTTCTGTTTCTTAGTGGCCCACGGAGGGGAAGGCACTCTAGTACCCAAGAATAATTTCATTTAAACTTAAATTTACATGGCTGTAAAGCTGAGGGGGAACAGTATATTACAATGATAGTGCAAGTCCTGCGGAGAGCAAGAAGAATCCAGTGCTGAGTTGCTGAAAAATCTCCACATACTAAATTTAGGATGCACCTGTCACTATGCCAGTCTTGTCCTTGCTGGGGCTTTGAGGAGGTTTCCGTTTTCCATTAATGAAACCCCAAGCTCTACTGTCATTCCCATAATGCAGAAAAATGCCAAGGGACGATACAAGGGTTCCCCAGTGTTCAAAGGAGCACAAGTGAGGCTCTTCCCCCTGCTGAGCTATGCTGGCAAGCATACAGGCCCCCAGTTAGGAAGGCCATGGGGAATGCACAAAAGCTGGGGCTTTTACTTGAGGGCAAACAGCTGCTGCTGAAAGGAGATAATGGTAGCTGTATTGTAAGAGAAATGGATGACAGAAGGACATAATGTAATTCTGCTACTTTTATTACCACAATAAACTATTAGTTTTTACTAAGTATAATAATATGTAATTTGTCATTCTACCCCGGACATTTTTTGGCCAAGAGCCTGGCACAGCTGCCCTCTGGCCCTGCCCTAAAAGTGGCCGTGCAAGCCCCCCCTGCCATGGGTCATGGTATATTTATAGAAGTGGGATCCAGGGGGCACAGTGCAGTAGCAATGGGAAAATGTGCCAGTGTTGGAGAGGTGCTACTGGGCTGTTCTGGGCATTCTCAGAGAGGACTTGGGCACAGTGTAACACACTGGAAGGAAAATAGAACTGGGAATGCAGAATGTGCCTTGTGTAGCTTTCTGCCCCTGGTGGGGTGAGGAAAATTAGGGCAAGCAGCTTGAATGTACAGCAACAAATTAGGTCAAAATTGGCCAAAAGTTAAAATCACCTTTAAAACCACCTTTGACATGATAAACAATTCACTACAGTGGGACATACCTACACTGCCACAAATGGCTCTGCTACAAATTTACATCAATAAATTACTTAAACTAGAAAACAACTATTTCATATTTAAATGCCACAACTGCCAGCTTTGCCCTTGCCCCATACCCAGCCAATCCCCAGTACTGTAGCCCACCTTCCACAAACCACCATTATTGCAAGACTAATGTATTAACATGTACACTGTCTGTACAGAATTTAATTCAGTTAATATGCTGCCAATTTTGGTGCCTATATTTTACTTGCTGTTAAAGTAAATAAAAATAAAGTAAAAAAAATAAAAATAAATTCTCTGCTGTTACTCCTATACTCCAAATGATGCAATGAAGGGATAGAAGAGATAAAAGTAGTATAATAACAAAGCTGAGCCCCCCCAACAAACTCTAACATCTAGTCTCCAGAACAATCCCAACAATTCCTCTGATACTACTACATTTACAGCAGCCACTTTTGCTTTGCAGCAGGGACCAATATTAAAAAAGCATGACCCATGGAATTATGGGTAAAAAAAACAGAAGACTTCCACATTATTTCAAGGGAATTTCTTAATTCCAGTTACCTGGAAAAAGTTAAAAGACTGCATACATTTGGATTTTTTTATGGAATTTACAGCCAAAAGTGCCATTTTTTTAGTTTATACAAAAAGGACTTTCAGGACCCCATGCTTCCAATTAAAGCAAGCCACGATTATTGTAATTCTGCAGCACAAGCAGCCAAGACACATTAATACATACTGATATATGTTGTGTATATGCCACAACTTTATTCTATATGACTTTTGATAAATGATATTAAAAAATGTTTTAAATTGTATCTGTGAAGATGATGAAAGAGAAAATGTGGCACTATGCCTGGCACCCTCTGGAAATAGTTTCAAGATTAGGTTGGTATGGGCATCAGTGTATCCTAAGGCAGCACTAGCTAGGATTGAGTATTAATGAGGGAAGGTATAGGGCTGAGCCTTTGCAGGAGTAATAGCCCTATATAATGAGCAATTAAAGAAAACCAACAAAACATCAGTAATGAGATCCCTTTAACATGGGGCATATACAACTATAGGCTGCTAGAGCTTAAAATAAATCCCCACCGTAACTACAGATAGTCACATACATTTTCCTGCAGTCTTTGCACTAACAAAATCCCATTCATTAAAAAAAAAACTTAAAACAAAGAAATGTAAAATTGCTCAGGTAGAAAAGGTCTTCTGAGGTTTCTCATCTGTTTGCTGAGCAGAGCAACAGCAAAACACTTCTATGTTTTCCTTCTGAACATCTCTGTCTCCTGTCTCTCTGACCATAAGGGTGAAACCAATCTGCATTTGATAACCCCATCAACATACAGCCTTAAAAAACCCTAAAGGCTCAGTTTCTAGGATATTCCATGTAAACAAAAATTTGAGCGCAATCATGGGCTTCCTTCCCAGAATTCCATCTGTTTTACATAGGAATGAGGACGTCCCTTCTCAACCAAAGGCTTTTCTAGTGTACACTTACAGGAACTGATCAGCAGGTGGTGTTGATGTTACAAAACTCTTTATATTGGCAGTTATAATACAATGTTTAATAGCTCTGAAACAAAAATAATTACGGAAAATTGCAGAAGTGATTAGAAAGGCACCCTGGCCATTTTACTTTTCTTTTTTTTAAGGTTTACATATCCTTGTGTCAAAATGTGATCCTTGCAGTTCCATGATCCCTGCTCATCCCACCCTCCCTCCTGCTGCAAATGAAGCACAGTGTACCTATTGATGAACTCCAGGATTCCCACAGCAGCCTACATTAATTGCCAAAGTGCTACTTGCACCTAAGGAATGGGGTGCCGAATGCTGGAAATGACACCAAATGTTGCAAATTTTGATGCACTGACTGGGGAAGATGTAGCATTGTACTATGCACACTGCACTTGCAAGTCATAAATCACCCACATTACCTTCCCATTAAAATTCTAAGCTTCCCTAAAGATTCCATATATACGCAATGTTCAGCAAGCGCCATACTTGTGCATCGCTGTAAGTGCTGCAATGACGCTGGAATTCCTGGGGAATTTCTAAAACAAAAAATACAAGTTGCATCCCCATTTTGTACTTTGCACACTGCACAGCTTTTGAAAATAAGCCCCAACGTCCACAAGTTACAAATACATTAATAAATACATAATAATAAGCTGATCGCCCGCTTGCTTACTATGCACCCCCCCCCCCCCGATGTAGGAGCAGCGAATGTGAATCAGCCCCCTATGTCACACACATGAGCATAATAATTGAGTTGCGGCACTCGCTCATTATGTGAATGTGTTTGCCCCAACATGGCTGCCCACAATGGGGGCTCTCTCCTGGTACGGGTAACCCCATGCTGGCAGGGGCAATTTAAAAAACAAATTGTTTTCCTGGAGTGCAGGCTCTATTAGGCCACACCTCTGGTGGAGTAAACATAGTTACATAGTACATAGTTACATAGTTACATAGGGTTGAAAAAAGACCAGTGTCCATCAAGTTCAACCCATCCAAGTAAACCCAGCACACCCAACCCACACCTACCAATCTATACACTCACATACATACACTATATATACAACCACTAGTACTAACTGTAGATATTAGTATCACAATAGCCTTGGATATTCTGATTGATCAAGAACTCATCCAGGCCCCTCTTAAAGGCATTAACAGAATCTGCCATTACCACATCACTAGGAAGGGCATTCCACAGCCTCACTGCCCTCACCGTTAAAAAAACCCCTACGCTGCTTCAAATGGAAGCTCCTTTCCTCTAATCTAAAGGGGTGACCTCTGGTGCGCTGATTGTTTTTATGGGAAAAAAGAACATCCCCCAACTGACTATAATCCCCTCTAATGTACTTGTACAGAGTAATCATGTCCCCTCGCAAGCGCCTCTTTTCCAGAGAAAACAACCCCAACCTCGACAGTCTCACCTCATAGTTTAAATCTTCCATCCCCTTAACCAGTTTAGTTGCACGTCTCTGCACTCTCTCCAGCTCATTAATATCCTTCTTAAGGACTGGAGCCCAAAACTGCACTGCATACTCAAGGTGAGGCCTTACCAGGGACCTATAAAGGGGCAAAATTATGTTCTCATCCCTCGAGTCAATGCCCTTTTTTATACAAGACAGCACTTTATTTGCTTTAGTAGCCACAATAAACAATATAGGGGTGATAGGTGCCCTTTAAATATGCTACCAAGAAACTGAAGGGTCTCAGGGTTGACACCTATGGGAATATAATTCAAAAACAAAAGTGTTGGGGGACATGTCATGAAAAAAAGAAATGTAATTTCCAGTGATTTAATAAAAAAAAAAAGCACACTCCAGATTCAATATATAGTAAATGCAGAAAAGGAAGTGATGACACAGAAGGCCAGGCTTTGGGCAAACAGGCTGTAAATGAAAATGAATAAAAAGGTGGGATTTAGGGAGTGAGGAGGCAGAGTGGTGCAGAAATGAAGTCATTATAGGACAGGCGTTGAGATTAGGTGCGGGGGAGAAGGGTGATGCCAGCTGTGTCTGTATTTATAGAGCATGAGAAAGCAGCTTCATCCTTCATAAATACAGCATCACTACAACTGTTCCCTAACTTGGCTGGGTCAATCAGTACAAAGTGGTCAGTCCATGAGTCAATGGCACTTGCATCTCTGCAGTATGGGGTTTCTCCACATATATATATTCCTTCCCCTCTATCCAGCACTGCCAGGCAAATGTACTACTGAGCCACCATACAGAGCATGTATATCCCAATAACTGGAACACAGCAAATCATTCGGCACTGCTGCCCTGTGTGCTCACAGCTACTGTAGGTGCTGGGTGGGGGGCAGCACAATGGCATGTAGGAGCGGCCATATCAGCAGCTGGGGCCAAAGGAAGACTCCATAATTGTTCATTATCTCACCACTGACAGAACAGTGAAGGTGCAACGAGAAAATACACTGGGTCTGGGGGAAAGGGGAGTTCATCATCAATAAAGAAGGGTTTCTTTTCAGCACAGATAGTGAATATCCCTGACAAGGGAAGTCCTTGTTCGCTCAGACAAGAGAAAGTGTCATAACTGTAGTAATGTGGCTAAACACCATTAACTCTTTCAGTGCCTGCTGATTTTCTCCTATAATTTGACCCAAGGCTGTACTCGAACATTTCATGCTGTCTCTGTTGGAATTTCCTGAGTTAGTTTACTTATAAAAGTATACAAAGTCTATTTAGGAAAACAAAAGACTAGATTTTTTTCCACTTAGTAACAAGATATATCACTCTAAATACCTGAAATGTGAATACAAGGCATCTTCTAAACAGTTTGATTCCCACAATGCATAAGATTATCAATACATATAGCACACAGAGACCCTAAAATAAAATCAGGCATGACAATTTTCACGGCTTATTTCTCAGATATAATCTTGTAAAATACACATTATGGTGAATCCAAAATGTTAATTTGTCTTTCAATTCCAAACGTCCAACGTTTACTTAAACAAGCAGTGGTTTATAATGCATTTCTGATAAATCTGATAAATGAATGCCTGCAGTGTTCTGGAGGGTCTGATACCCACTGTACATAGGATTAGCAAACTCTGTAACATTTACAGACCCCCATGACTTTCATGACTTCATGTACTGTAAAGCCAACACACTGCTTGTGTTTTATGTGCCATAAACAACCTCAATATCAATTTGCTCCCAGAAACCTTTATATCATTGGGAACGTATACACCCTGATGTATGTCTTTATTAACTACAAACTAACCCACTGCTAATCTAAAGTGAAGTTAGAAATGATATACATCTCTCCCATATTCCCATATGTGCTCCAATAAACGGCAATTCAGGTTAGTAGTGGGAAAAACCAAAAACAGACATATTCCTGTGATTAATCGAATCACTGTAATTTACTTACAGCGATTACAATGCAAGTGATGGGAACTAAATTATTCACAGGGCAATAAATCTCCCCATGTGTCATTGCCCGATGTGATTGCACTATATGGTAGCCCGATGCAATATGAGAAAATGTTGCCCTGCTACTGCATGCTTAAAGTAAGCTGTTTAGTAAATGTGGATACATAACCTTTGGGGGATAGAACTTATTTCAGAAAGATCTAGATTTAGAAAGTGAGCAACAAGCCAGTTTGTGTATTTACTGTATGTTCCCTACACGGGTGGCTCTGACAATATCCCAGCTCAGGCCAGTCATCCCCTTTTTATATCTTTACAGAGTCTCTAGCTCCCTCTACTGTCTGCTTTGTGTGGGAATTCTGCACTGAGAATGGAATTGGAAGTGCCAATGATGGTCTGTATTACACCTGCTACATACAACTACTCACCCAACAATCACAGAAAGAAAGGTTTTTGGTGCACTGTAATTCCCACATATTCTTTCAGACACTCTTAAAGCTTGTTTAAAGGGCATCTAAACCCCATAGCATAATTTTACACAGTTTTACACAGCTAGACAGGATTTAATTCAACAGCTTTCTGAAGTCCCAGAGTGTCAGTGACTTGTAGGTGAGCGTTCAAATCTAGCTGCTGATTGGTTGCTATGGGTAACATCACAGGTGACGTTAGTCTCCAATGTTAATAAATACGCCCCTGTCTACTGGATTCAGTTTGGGTTGCTGACTTTCAGTTGAGCTAAAAGCAGTCTAAAAATGCAAATATCCCAGAGCCACTTAAATTAGAAATTGAATGTAAATTGCAAGAGGAGCGCCCTTAGTATTTTTTGGGGTTAAGATCCCTATTCGGTCTCTATAACAAAATTCCAATAATCTTTTATAAACAGGCTCACTAGAATTTTCCCCCAGGTCTGTGCATTTAACAGTGAAAAGAAGCCCTGGCCTGGGGTCTGAGGCAAGCCATGATAATCACTGGGAACTGCAGTACTTAGTACTTTTCACTGCTGGATCCTAATAAGCCTCCCCTGAAAGAAAACTGCAGTTTATTTCTTCCTATGTGAAGGCAGCACCATTACTGGCTACCCACAACCCGCTATCATTGCAGGGGCCCCGGGGCAGCTGCCTGGGGGCCCCCAACCCTGGCACAAGCTCCTGCTACACTGACCCCCACACATCACATACTGTTCCAGATGGCCAGACGGGGGGGGGACGCAGGCGCTCACAGGTGGGGAGAGTGGGAGGAGCGGGCCGCAGGTGGGGCCACAGGGCCCACTGGGTTTTTTCCGATCTCCTGCCAGCCTGTCTGACCCTACCTTCTGTGCTTCTGTGGAAGAAGTGTTAGGATGCAGCCACCACTTATAAGTATGGAGCTACAATAGTGATGTAATTATTAAAGGTAACAATCATTAATTGCACAAATTTAAATCAGGTTCAATATATTATTTATCACTGACTACACAATGAGGGTACTTTTAAAAACTCTGTATTTTCTAATGTACTAGAGTAACTAGACCATCTGTGCAGAAAAGCTTTTATTTAAAATGGCTCATTTTATTCAGTAAGAAGGAAAGCATCTCTATTGTGGCAATTACATCAACAGCCAGATCTACATTTCTGCAAAAACAACTTGCTGTTGCACAGAAATCATTAGAGTATCTCCACACATCTCACACTTTCATACAAATTGAATTTTTCTAGTACATATAAGCACTTCACAAAGAGATTGTTATTTTTATCCTACAGAGGGCGCTGTTATACCATTTCATAAGATGAAAGATGCAATTCTGGGATTCGGGATGGACCAGAGAGATATGAACTGAAAGTCAGCAGAATCACATAATAAATGTGGGTACAGGGGTGCCTAGGGAAAGTAGCCCTTACATAATATTATACTGAACTCAGTACTTACCCCTTTTTTAACTTTTTTTAAATAAATACCAGAAGTTAAACATGGAAGGAAGCAGAAGCCAGAACATGCAATTACCCACTGCAATATGTCAAGTCACAGTGTGACATAAACCCATAATGAAGATTAATGCAGCCTTGTTTACAAACA
Organism: Xenopus tropicalis; assembly: GCF_000004195.4. NCBI lineage: Eukaryota > Metazoa > Chordata > Amphibia > Anura > Pipidae > Xenopus > Xenopus tropicalis. The sequence continues at coordinate 132,443,735 of NC_030681.2, forward strand.
ACATGGTCTTCCGAGAACTTTTACAATTTGTAGAAATTTTTTTTTTTAATTTTTGGCAATTTCCCATCAGCTGAGTCAAGTATTTCCACCTTGTTTTAAAAATGTCCTAAATAAGTGCAATGTTACTAAATGCAGGGTTACAGATACAGAAAATGTACAGAGTTCAGAAATATGATTTTCAATTACTTGAAAGTATTCCTAGTTGACTTGGACAAGGCGCCAATAAGGATGGAATCTCAGATATTTACTGTATAAAAAGAGTTCAGATACAAAGAGGATTATTATATAAAAGACCCAGAGCATTAGGAAAGCAGAGTTTATCTGCTTCTTATGGTTTTATAACCAACCTGAAATTAACTTTGAGTTGCTCTAGTTACTTTATGTAATATATATATATATATATATACACACACACACACACACACATCAAAACACTTTAAAATTAAAACACAGCATTCGAAGTAAAGGCCGTCAGAAAAGGGAACCCATACAGCATACGGCCATATGATCTAATCCATGGCACATATGTGTCAGAGTAAAAGTTCTCCGCAGGGGAACTCCTAAGCTTTCTATAAAGTTATATGAAGAGTTCATGCTACATTCATCCACTGATACATATTCCCCCAAAAATCCTATGCAAGTCAGCAGAAACCAATGAAATTTTCATGGTGAACTGATACAACCGCTATTATCATTCTTTGATAGATATGCCCACGTGAGGGCCGGGCTTTACTGCTCCCCATACAAACAGTAAAGGCCATGTACAGCAAACACTTTCCTTTTTCTTGTGCCCTTCACTTTTGGTGGATGGAGTGGTTGTGAGGAAGACGTGAGGAAGACTAGAGTCAATGGAGGTCCATAAATTCTACAAAACTCATACAAGCAAGTAGCAACCCAAGGCAGCAAGATAAAAATGAACTACTGGAGCTGGTGGAAACACTGGCCTACATGTGGCTGTTGGGGGCCCCAGAAGAAGAAAATTAACTAATAAATATGTGAAACCAGATCCTCTAGCCCAGGGCTGCCCAACAGGAGGCCCGCAGGCCGGATTTGGCCCTACAAAGGATTTTTATGGCTCAGTCTGCCCAGGGGCTTTATAGACAATGCCATCATCATCACTTTTATTTATCCAGCCCTCTAACATGCTGTTTAAGATATAATTGGCCCACTACATGTAATAAGTTGGGCAATACTACTCTAGCCCACTGTAGTTACCCTAATGAGCACCGGCATGGAAGCATGGTACTAATAGGCCGCTGCCTCATCAGAGGGGACTAAAGGGAAATGGATGGGGTTCAAATATAGATCGTTAGTATAGGAAACAGTAATATATAGATTATACATCATTCACATCAGTCCCTCGCTCAGCAGCTTAGAATCGATGGCCCCTATTGCATTAACACTGGGGTCAGGTTTATGAGGAGCCAGTTAACCTGCCTGTATGTTAGAGTGTTAGAGGAAACCTAGGCATACAAACTCATTACACATAGTGCCAAGCCAAGGGGAGAAATACATTACTACATGTCAGCAATCATGAGCCGCCATTCTGCGCATGCATGCATTTCAAATAAACACGGTTATGTTTCCAAAGACTGTTCTTCCCTATATAACATTCCTGCATATCTGTGCCATCTGTGAAGGTAGCACCCACCCGGATACGCAGGCCCACTCCTTTTGGTCACCAAAACCTTTGTCATTCAAAATAACACATAAGGGAAAAATGGCTGCTCACTGGCATGTCAGGCAAGTAGGCACATGTGTAGCAGCATTACAAGGAGTGGTTTTGGGAATAAAGTCAATTAATACATATATAGTTATATAGGCTGACCTTCTTCATACTTTATGTATTCAACAGACTTCTGAATCTGTTAGAATGAAGTCTCCTTTCCTCCAGTGGGGATTGGTGGGTGGGGCTAACACAGAGGCTATCATCATGATCTCTTTCCTCCTCAGGGAGGACTGAAACCATGTGACTTGTCCTGCTCACATGATCTAGAGGCTGCATGTGTAAACTAATAATAATAATGAGGGGCAAAGTAAAATATTACTGACAGCTACCAACACTTGCATTAACTAGGTCTGTCACGTGTGATGCCATTTGTGTCGACAGTCACACTCTCAGGCCTGCATTCAGGCTCTCACACTAAGGCAGCAAACACATACTGAAGCTACAGTTCCCGGTCAGCAACCTGATTGGCCAAGTGACTGATAAGCGTGTACGCCAGCTATTTGTGTAGCATATAGCCAGAAGCATGCAAATCTGACTGTCATCAAGTCCGCTTCAACCCTCCTAAGCAGGCAAAATGGTGTTGTGGGTACAGAAATCCTGGGCCTGGAGGACAGGGAATAAGAAGGGACTATGAAACAGAAATGTGTCAGTAGTGGGGGGTTGTCCTGGGACAACCAGTCGCACACAAACAGGGGTCACACATTTCAAAATAATGCTTTGACAGCTCTGGGTATTATGGTTTACTAACAGGAAATCTTCCCAATTCCTATTGTCAAATCTCTTTGCTTTATATACCTCCCAAATGGCTTGCTATTCTGTCATTACTTAAAATAAGTCCCCGAGTTAAAATACACATGCATACTAATCTCGCCTTTCTTCACTCTTTGCATCCAATATATAATATCAGTCACTTAATACTCTATTTGTAAAGGTTCCAGAGATCAAGACGACCGTTTCACGTACTGGGGGGATCATTGCGCTGAGCAGCAGACTCCCACTTTGCCAGCACACAGAGGAAATATTCAGCAAGTACACCAAATCCTTAATAGCTTTATCGTATGGGTGATTCATACCAGACCTATTACAAATGAGGATTGGAAGGCGCCCTTTATGTTAGGAAAGTATGAAGTTTATACGTGTGACTGGCCAAGAATAGGAGACAGAGACCAAAATGTGCGAGGCTGCTATAAACCTTTCTAAAATACTTCAAAAATAATGTTATTTAAAGGGTCTCACTTGGGATATGCAGAAAGTAAGCATGACCTCAAGTTACCCTGCTTTGTCAGGACAGACTAAAGTAATAATAAGGAACTTGTGGCCCTCCATGTTAAACTGTAAATGTTAAACTAAACTCGCAGGAACATACTACAGCCTTCACCTGTCTATGGAAAGGTGGGAGTCAGAATGTAGCAACATCCCAAGCCCTAGCAATTACTCACACCTGGACTAAACAAGGAAAGTGCAGCTTAGAAACGACTAGTAATGGACAGATTATCAAAAATAAATATATCAAAATAAAGCAACTGAAACATTTATCCTTTATTTGGCTTCACAAATCACTATGAATATTAAAATTAAAAGTTTCACCAGTGGCCAAATATCTACAAGAAAAAGAGCCTGGTTTTGTAACTGTGAGATCTATTTAAGGGCAAAAAAACTGCAATATCACTTTTTATATCCGGGTTCCAGGCAGTGGCCCTCAGAGCCTGTGTTGGGATAAGTAGCTGATAAGTAGGGCAATTTTAGCCGAGAGGAGAACATTATAACTAATAACACACGGGGCATTTGTAACCTAATATTGTTAAAAGAATATTATAACAGTGTTAACATATGAATGATACAGATTATAAATATATTGTTATCCTAACAAATCTCTTGACTTGCAAGGTTAATCTCATATATTACTTAACCATCTGGTCACACTGATTACTTTAACATTTTAATTGGCAACATGCATACTGCAAAGCCAACACAGAGGAGCTTCCAAGAGTACCTTAATTACATTCGTCCCTTTCAGTGATTAATATTCTCATACAAAGGTTACACTTTACAATTTATTATACACACGGGCTGAAATTGTACTGCTCTTCATGGAACCATCCCATTCCTGTCCCAATATTCTTATCAATTCCAATCCTTTCATGTTAATTAAGGGAAAACAAGCACGCAATATTTCCTTGTATTGATTCCTAGCTTTCTTACTTGACCACCATGGTCTAAGCTGTGATGTCCGATTTTGATATAGTATTTTGCATTGATCTAGCTATGTCATCAAAGGTCTTCTGATAAATTGTTCCTCTGTAACGTAGCCTAATAGAATAATCTGGATAAGATCATTGTCTTTAACAAATAACTGTATCTGCTAAATAGAGTGTCCTGGGTATAAAAGGGGCATTGGCAGACTGTCATCAAGCGTTTTCACTATGTCTGCATAGCTGGTCCTCAGCCAGTATATGGGATCAGGTTCCTTGGAGTCACAGAGTAGGCCCTGTATTATCTTTCCAGGAGGAGACTAGATGTCTATGAGGAGTGGTATGTAAACACATGTAACCCTTTAGAAACAGTGCACGCCAATGTTGCTGATGTAATAGTTCAACTATAACTTTTGTAAATGTGAATTCATGTTACAATTTTGCTTAATCCAAGTTGTTCTGCTCAGGAGTAAAACCAGTGCTAAGTCTAACTGACTGTAGAAATGCCATTGGTTTCTTGCAGTACACATGCATAAAGGCAATAATAACCTGACAGGCATGGAAATTAAGAGGCAAGAGGGCAGAATTCCTTTAAGTCATTTCCCAGGATACTCTATGAAAGGGTTTGTTCAGCTTTGAGTTAACTTTTAGTATGATTTCGAGAGCGATATTCTGAGACTTAATTTATTTATTATTTGTGATTATTTCACTTTTTGCTCGGCAACTCTCCAGTCTGGAATTTCAGCAACTATCTCATTGCTAGGATCCATATTATCTTACCTTCCTTGATTTCCTGCACCATTTTTATTGATAATCTGCTAAACTAGAGACTCGAGTAATAATGCGTAGGAGACAAATGATGAGACACTGTATAGTGATTTATTTTCTCACCAGAAAGCATTATAAAACTGGTTATAGGAAAGTCAACGTTTGCAGATTTTCAGCAAAGTAGGCCGTGTTTCCATTAGTTACAATCAGAATTACGCTGCTTTGGTTGGAGTCTGGCTTCTTCTTTGGAAACTTCAGAGGTTAAACTGCTTAAGTATTTCTGTAACACTCAGAGCATTCCACCTCTCCTGCTGAGCAAACACTTTGAGAAATCTCATCTACCACCAGCTATTCAGCTCCTGGCCATTTCATACCAGCTTTGCTTAAACCCCTACTGGGCCAGTCAATCAGTTTTAATGTCAGAATCACACAAGGGGGCAGGCAGCAGATATGCAGTTGCAGGGGCATTCAGGGGTGTAACAACAGAAGAGTACAGAATGCCAAGTTAGGTCCTCCCTGAAGTTCAGTTTTAGTAAAAAATATGCAAAACAGACCCAGAACTTTTAGTTAAGCCACTGGATGCAAAGTAAAGATATAAACTTCTACTGAACCTAGTGTTCTTATATAAACACATACAGTACACAGAAAGCCCTGATTTTCATGCTAGGTTCTGCTTGAAAAACCAAAATGGGCTGCAAAATAATGCATGGCAAATGATATATAAGGCAGATTCATGGCTACATGGCTTTTGTAACCACTTGCTATGTTACTATATACCACTAATGCAAAAAGTTACAGTGTGCCTTGCTTCATAGAGAGTCATTTGTCATATCTTATGTAACTTCCTATTGTAATAAAACTCCTAGAAGACGTCAAGATAACACGGAACTAATGGACCAAACCAAAGACAGGCACTCACAAGCAGCAGGTATGAATATAAAACAACTAACTGTCCAGCAGAAAGTGAAAGCAATATCTGATCTCACCCGTGCCAATTTATTTGCCTGTGTGTCACTGGAAGGGGCTGTTTGTGTGTGCATAATAGGGATGCACCAAATCTATAATCTTTGGATTCAGCCACCTACTGAATTCTTCAAAAAGATTTGGCAAATTACCTAACTGAATCCAAACCCAAATTTGCATCATGTTAGAACAAAAAATGGTCACATTCAGTTGTCCACACCTTTAAAACAATATGACTTTAAGGGTTCAAATTTGGTTTGACTTAACACTTAAGGGGTTATGTAAGAAATGGCACAAAGTTCGGTCATAAGTAGTAACCAATGGCAACCTATCAGCAGAAAGCCTTTACTATTGGCATTTAGTAGCAGTACCAGAATTTCAGAAAGAAAATGAATATAAACGTAATTATAAGGAAGTCTGCAATACTTACAGCTTTTAAACTCTTTCCTTCAGTTTCTAGCTTAATTTCTGTTTCTCCCCAAAAAACTTCTTGTGTTGGGTTAGTCTCTATTTATAAACATTTTACTAATAGTGTAAGGTTTATAGCTAAGAATAAATCTAAACTACAGGCAAGAGCAGCCCATATTCTGTCAGAGTGATGAATACAATGTGCAGGATATATATGGCTACTGGCACCAAACAGTGTTATGAGGTAAGAGCAAGTCCTGGCTGAAATTGCATTCAAAGCATTCTCACCCTGAACAATACTATAAAAAACTATTTTAGAATCAGATATAATCAAGGAATAATTCCACAGGTCTGGTCACAGTTGTTAGAAGCCAACTTCTCAATGATGAAAAAAAGCAGCTGACAGTTAATTTTCATGACTTCAACAAGAGCAGCAAGGCAAATGACACTATTAAGCTGCCCATACACGGAAAGATTCACGTTTGCCAATGTCTACTAGGTCAGTTTGGTCACCCAGATTGTGAGCCCAAGCTGGACAGACTCATTTGCCCCCTGGACAGACAATTAGATCATAAGGGTCTAATGGAAGAGGACTACATCAATGGCACAATACCTCATGTATGGCCACAGACACAATAAAAATCTCTAATGTGAAATTGGTTGCTATAGTATAGTGATATCACCATTTGCTTCTGTTGATGTAGAGCACCTGACAGGCAGGTACCGTAGAAAATTCATCTTAAAACCAGTACTACAATTTACCATTGGTTACACATTCATTATATGGCTCATTTACATCCACAACTGTAGGAGCAAAGTGCAAATTTGAGCGCTAATTGCATGTTTTTTCCCCCTCAATGCACCATCTTTTTCCACAATTCTGACACCATTCTAGACCCAAACAGGCAATTCTCTTGGCACAATTGTGTTGTGCTTGCTGTAGTTGCATCCGATTCAGAACAGAAGCCAGGGGGAACTAAGCAGCACTGAGTCCAACTATAGGGATGAGCAAGAAGCACATTTTGATGCAAATACCTTTAATGGACAAGGTTTTACACGCAAATCACAGTGGGGAAGAGGGCAAGGTGTCCACTGCACTTGTGGATGTAAATGAGCCTTTATACCTAGACAGTCTGCTTTGAGCAAGTGACTGCTTTAGTTTCATGCAAATGAAAGCAAGGCAGGAGATATTATTGCTCATTTACATCTGCAGTGGGCAACTTGTGCTTTTCCTCTCAGTCAGTTGCGTCTAAAACCACTTTCATTAAAGTTACTTGCATCCTTTGCACTTCCCTACAGTTGTGCAAAGTCAGGTGCAGCTGCACCTATTGCCACAGGGGAACCATGGATCAATAGGTGCACTTTTGCCTAAAGAATCGGGCAAAACCATAATTTGCCAAGCACCCAAAATGATGCCAGGCTGAATTAGAAAATATTCTGTATTTAGTCATTAACCAAACACATTAACAATTTACTGGGCTGGCCAATTAATATCTGCTGATGACGTGTTGACATCAGGTTTTATACCATCCACTGGTTAATGTAGTTTTAAGACATAGCACAGTCTTTTGTTAAGACAGCTGAACCAAGCACACGTGGCCAAACTGGTGACAGATTATATACAGTGGCTTGCAAAAGTATTCGGCCCCCCTTGAACGTTTCCACATTTTGTCACATTACAGCCACAAACATGAATCAATTTTATTGGAATTCCACGTGAAAGACCAATACAAAGTGGTGTACACGTGAGAAGTGGAACGAAAATCATACATGATTCCAAACATTTTTTACAAATAAATAACTGCAAAGTGGGGTGTGCGTAATTATTCAGCCCCCTTTGGTCTGAGTGCAATCAGTTGCCCATAGACATTGCCTGATGGGTGCTAATGACTAAATAGAGTGCACCTGTGTGTAATCTAATGTCAGTACAAATACAGCTGCTCTGTGACGGCCTCAGAGGTTGTCTAAGAGAATATTGGGAGCAACAACACCATGAAGTCCAAAGAACACACCAGACAGGTCAGGGATAAAGTTATTGAGAAATTTAAAGCAGGCTTAGGCTACAAAAAGATTTCCAAAGCCTTGAACATCCCACAGAGCACTGTTCAAGCGATCATTCAGAAATGGAAGGAGTATGGCACAACTGTAAACCTACCAAGACAAGGCCGTCCACCTAAACTCACAGGCCGAACAAGGAGAGGGCTGATCAGAAATGCAGCCAAGAGGCCCATGGTGACTCTGGACGAGCTGCAGAGATCTACAGCTCAGGTGGGGGAATCTGTCCATAGGACAACTATTAGTCGTGCACTGCACAAAGAAAACCTCTTGGAGTCTGCAAAAGACTTGAGACTGGGGCGGAGGTTCACCTTCCAGCAGGACAACGACCCTAAACATAAAGCCAGGGCAAGAATGGAATGGTTTAAAACAAAACATATCCATGTGTTAGAATGGCCCAGTCAAAGTCCAGATCTAAATCCAATCGAGAATCTGTGGCAAGATCTGAAAACTGCTGTTCACAAACACTGTCCATCTAATCTGACTGAGCTGGAGCTGTTTTGCAAAGAAGAATGGGCAAGGATTTCAGTCTCTAGATGTGCAAAGCTGGTAGAGACATACCCTAAAAGCCTGGCAGCTGTAATTGCAGCAAAAGGTGGTTCTACAAAGTATTGACTCAGGGGGCTGAATAATTACGCACACCCCACTTTGCAGTTATTTATTTGTAAAAAATGTTTGGAATCATGTATGATTTTCGTTCCACTTCTCACGTGTACACCACTTTGTATTGGTCTTTCACGTGGAATTCCAATAAAATTGATTCATGTTTGTGGCTGTAATGTGACAAAATGTGGAAAAGTTCAAGAGGGCCGAATACTTTTGCAAGCCACTGTAAATATATATATATATATATATATATATATATATATATATATATATATATATATATATATACATATACACACACACACATGCAGCAACCAGACTAAACTGGTAGATCTACACCTGTGAAGCCATTTTAAATCAAACTGTAATAAAATTTCCATCATTTAATCTGTTTTCTTTCACAACACTAACCAGTAATGACTCTTGATAGTAAATATTTTTTCTGAAATGTATTCTTACCTTTATGATCTCTGGAGTCTGTTGAATTGATAATGTAGGGCCAAGATCCTTGCTTTGGTTCTGAAGCTGAATACCAGGAGAGGAAGGTGGAGTAACCAAGGTCTCCTGAAGGATTTTCATTACTTCTTTTTGTTTAGACAGAGTTCCTTTCCCAGACCTCCAATCAACAAGTTCCTGAGCAAAGTCCTCAATGCTTCCCAAAATACGCAGTAGAAGATTCCCCTCATCATCTTCTAACTTATGCTCGCTGGCTATTGTACCTGATGCTGAAGGCAATTGTGAATTGGGCTCCTTATGTAAAACAGGAAATCTAGATTGTGTTTTAGAAGGGGTTGTGCTGGGAGGGTTATTTAGTGTGGTTTCAATTTTTTTAGAAAACTTTTCCAAATCCAGAAGCAATTTGTCGATTTCTTCATGGTCAGCACTCTTGCCTGTATTACTTGCATGCGTGTTGTAAGAATGTGAGCCAGTATGGTAGGTTCCATTACTGCTGAAAGATGTGTTCTTAGTTACTGTCATAGAATTGTCAATAGGTCTGTGAGAATGAATGGACTTGCGACTGAGTTTTGGTTCAACTGATTCTGAAACAGATAAACCTGCTGCACATTTTTGATGGTTTACAGATCTTTCCAAATCTGAATCCTCCTCAATGTAAAGATTTTCCACTGAAGGCCTTGGAAGCCTCTCACCAGTATTGGAAAACACCTGATTTGTTCCATGAGACATTTGTTGAAAAGGTGCAAAATTGCTTTTTACACTGCTTCCTTTATTCTGTTGCGTGCCTCTTTGCCAGGTCTTAGCAGGTAAAGGCGGAGCAACTGGTGAGACATTTTTCACTGTAGTGGCATTATTAATATTGGGAATTTGTGGAGTAAGTTCTCTATTATATTCTGTGGCACTAGGAGAAATGGTTTTTACTGAAGGTGGCATCTGAACAACATCTTCATACTTGGGTGGCTGTTCATGGCCATAAATTGGAGAGAAAGGTTGCTGCTGTAAACTCCGGATACTACTCACAAGTTCAGCCAGATCGCTAGGTTCACCACGTCCACGTGGACTATGTTCCAGCTCAAACGGAAGTTTCTTTAAGTAAGAAGAGAGCCTAGCCATAACATTCATGTAAATAATTTCTGGGTTTGGAAAATGATCCTCCCCTTTCCCCTCACTTGTGTTGTTGCTTCCAATAGACCTATTCCTAATACACTGCTTAATAATGTTTGTGCACTTTTTCAAGTCCTCAGAACACTTCAAAAGGATGTCCAAGCACATTTTTATGTCTTCTCCAGAGCCTGCACCATCTAGGTTGTGTTTTTTCAGAATTTGGTTAATAAGATTTTCATCCGCGAGGCCTTGTAGATACAAAGCGGCCATGTTATTAAGGTTCTGTTCCCAAGATGCACTGTTGGAGACCATTGCTTTCTCCTCCACTCCTTGACCTTGAGATACATCATTTGGAGGACAATTTTCATTATTACCGAACTGGCCATAGATAAAGTCGTAGTCAGTTGATTTCCTGTTAAAAGAATCAGGACGGACTTTTCGGCCTTTTCTAAGATTAACATGTTGATTTGATGCATTCCTTAACTTCTCAAAAGAGAACTCTTTTGCTTTTCCACTTGCTAAGTTTATGGCTTCACCAGTAATATCCTTCAGACTGCCAGTACTTTGGGTGGCAGAGGGTTTTTTGTTCCTAGAGTTGAGATGAGAAGACTCCTCACCACCAACCACCCCTTCTCCAGCAATAATTTTATGAGTAACATCTTTAGTATGGCTAGGGGAACCCCCTGGAGCTTTAACAAGCTCTGAGCATACACTGTGGTGTGCAACTCTGCACTGAACTCCAAGTCGATGAACTTGACAAATTCCATGGCAATAATGAATAACATTCTCAAGTCTTTTGTCCAATACAACGCTATTATAACAGGTTACTTTACTAACAATCACCTTGTAAGGTGCAGCCATTGGGGCAATTAAATAAATAAATAAATTAAAACAAAACCAATGTATTAAAGGCCGACACTTGTCCAATGGTTTAAATGATTTGTGCTAAAAATAATTGTTTTTCTTTTCTTTTTTTTTTTTGCCAGAGTTTGTTCTATTGTAGTCCAGGTGGCAACAAAAGATGCTGCTCGTTTAAGTGCCAAAATATTTTCAAGATTACTCAGAAAGTCCAGTTGCCTTAGACTTATCACTACTGGATACTGTATATTGTGATCTGAATGAATGAAAACCGTCATGAATAACCAAGTACAGGTTTTTCTTAATCGCTCTCACTGCTGGATGAGGATTAAACCACTGATAGAGATCTTGTCCAATCCAAAAAGAGTAAAAAAAAAAAGCTCATTCAGGCAGAAAGAAAACACATGCATACTGAAAAACTAAGGCTAAAGTAAAAAACAAGTTGTGCGATAGTAATTTTTTTTAGTTGCTCCCAACTCAAAGAAGTTATGATTATTATTTATAATTGCCTCTTATCTCCAGCATATTTGGCACAACCCCTTTCTCCTTCCATCTTACAGATCCATTCAGGCGTCCAAATAAAAAAACAGAAGTCTCTTAGCAGTAACATGGCTACAAGGAGAGTTATTTAGGTGTGCTTATTAGAATATTGTACCACAATGAAATTACGTTCCTTAATATAGCCTCCAAAGTGCCAAGTGTTAAAGATGTCGGCTCAGCTTTTCACAGTTTGATTGAAGAAGCAGAGCTCCTGCAGAAAAAGAAATAAATGTAAATTTTTGGTCACTCCACACTGTAAATGTGAGCTCATGTCTGCAGACACATTTAAGATCATAGTATTTGTTTCTTTTTGCTAGTACTAGACATGCAGAGAAATACTAAGAGACATTATCCCATCCTTAAGTATTCCGCAGTAGATCTAGGCCCCATAAATGACATTAAAAAGCTCCTATAATAATATTTTATGCCAAAGACAACTGCTCCCTTTGATTCATAAAGTGTTCCCAGCAATAAATATTATTATTATTATTATTATTATTATTATTAAATATAATAATTAAATTGTTTGGAAAGAAGAAGAAAAGTGTATTTGTAGTAGAATGAGCCCTGTCTCCCACTGTCACCCCCCCCCCCCCAGCAACATACTACAAGTATCGGGCCCCTTATCCGGAAACCCATTATCCAGAAAGTTCCGAATTATGGAAAGGCCATCTTCCTTATACTCCATTTTAATCAAATAATTCACATTTTAAAAAATGATTTCTTTTTCTCTCTAATAATAAAAGAATACCTTGTACTTGATCCCAGCTAAGATATAATTAATCCTTATTGGAGGCAAAACAATCCTATTGGGTTTAATTACTGTTTAAATCATTTTATTAGCTCCATTGGAGGCATATAAAAGGCAATCTTTTGAAACAAGTGCTTCCTTTTCAGAAACCAAATGGTTTAAAGGCAGTGCTGAACTGCAACATCCTTATTACTTTAAGTATAAATTTGAAGAACCATACTCCCTTCTGGGACTTGTATTTCTAGTGTGCTCCTCTTACTGTTTTGGTTCCTGACAGGTGTTTTATTTATGGCATAATATGAGCACTAGGGTGAGTAACACAGTAGTGATACATGTGGTAGTTGTAAATAAATGGCAGTGCAGTAAGGGCAAGACATTGTGAGACATTTCATTAGGGTGGGGACTGCATCACTCAGCAAAGAATCACTATAAGCCAGACCACAGCTGCTGCGTTTGGGTCACACTAAGCTCACAAGTAGTAAAGTGGGGCAGCCTTTCTCCTTCATGTTTTCATTATTTTGTTAAGTCATATTACATATTACAGACTGCCACAATCCCTTTGAATTGAATTTTACCATTGGAAGTGTAATATCAAAGCTTTGCAGGAAACACGTCACTCCCTTTCCCGGCTGCAAGCTTTTTCCTGTTTGAGGGTCACATGAAACACCCAATCTCAAAGAAGCTCAACGCAGACACCAATATATGAACCAAATACAATAGGTGCTCGCCAAGCAAACTATGTTTGAAAATAACTATAAACTATCATTATATACCATAAAGTGGCATAACAATAACCTAGGCTTACACACCAATCAGTCAGTCATCAAACCTACATCTCACA